>NC_135327.1:102026093-102335408 GCF_023851605.1 Tamandua tetradactyla
ATATTCTGTAACGCTTTAAGGGACTAAAGCACTAATAAAAAACAAACTTTGCTTATTCTGAAGAAACATGCCATAGTCTGGAGGTAAATTCTGATTTGGGGAAGGATATTAAAAATAGAGATTAAATTTGATTTGCAAATGAAATCATGTACAACAAAAACACCGAAACAGCAGAGTTTACTTTTCCAGACCCTTGGGTATCTATCTAATCCAAAGGGGTAGCAAGGTAAATGCTGTTCACACCCCCCTGGTCAGACCACAGGCTTCAACAGGAGAGAGCTATGGCAGCAGCCCAGAGCCCCCAGGCTGGGAATGAGAACTGGGAAAGGAGGAGGCCTACAGCGAAGACTACTAATTGCCTGCCCTAGAATGTCTTCTTTATTTCAGCAGGACACATGGCTGCCCAAGATAAATATACTTTCCCCAGCCTCTCTTGCAGCTAAGTAATACAGTGTGACTAAGTGACCAATGAGATGAAAGAAGTAGCATCGTGTATTAACTTGTAGGAAGTATCTTCAAAAGAAAGCAGGCATGTTCCCTTTGTCCTCCTCTTTGCTCCTTCTTTACCCCACTGCAGGGAACACAATGAGGTGGGCCATGACAATGAGCACCATCTTAGAAACCAGGGAATGGGGAACTGTAAAAAGCCCAGACTGATGACAACTTTAAGGTGACATATCTGAGCTCTGAACAGTCTACCTCCAGAATAATCACATGACAGAAATACATTTTTACCTTCGTTAAGCCACTGTTGTTTTATGCTTTTCTCGTAAATAGCTAACCCTAACTCTGGCTGATAAAATGGCACTGGGCACCTTTTCACAACAGACAGCCGGGGACCACACAAGACAGGGACACCTGAATTACATAATCTGAATAAAAACCACATTTTGTTTTCAAACATAACAGGTTAACATTCATAAAATACTGCCTTAAAAAAAATTAGCTTTTTTTTTTTTTTTAAGAGATTTTGTTTGTATTTGGCTAAAACAGGCTTGATAACAGGTTTATTTTAGTAAATCAACTTGGTTATCTTGGCTTTTGCTTCTCAGCATCAAACTTAATCTTAATATTTCAGAGGCTTCTATCCACTAGATAAGTAGCAGTTGTCCTTTGAAGTTCGTAAGAGTTTTGCAAAAAATGTAACTTTCAATTAATATAGGTGATTTTCTAGATGAATGTCAAAAGATTTGAGACCTTCAAGAATAGAACAGAACAGGCATTCTTAATTGGGGAGTACATAAGTTTTTGGGAATCCATGAATCTGTATCAAGATATACAACATTTTATTCTTATGCGCATTTCCCTAAAGAGAATATTCATAGTTTTACCAGATTCTCTATGGGGTCATTATCCAAAAAAGCTTATGGATAATTGGGCTGAAGCATATTGTCCATATAATGCTCAGTATTCATGAATAAAAACAATTCTTTTAAAGAGTTGGATAAATTTTTAAAAAATATATCAAATTCCCCTCTTGTAATACTTTGGGAAAGACTTTGAAAATGTCATCAAAGCCCAGAAGTTAAAATTAAGGGATGGGAAGAAAAGGAAATGTCTTCATATAGACTATGGTGGTGAGGGCATGTCTATTTACTTAGGTTGGATTGTATGATATGCAAACAAAATTGTTTTAAAATGAACAGAGAGAAGTAAGTTCTAGAGGAAACATGGAGAAAGAGATGTACCTATTCACTGTTGGTAGGGAAACTGAGAGGTGCAGCCCCTTGGAGGGCATGTGGTGGTTCCACAGGAGGCTAGGGGTGGAGTTGCCATATGATACTGCAACCCCATTGCTAGGTATATACCTGTAGTTGGTGAGAGTGGGGACACGAATGGACATTTGCACAGTAGTGTTTATGGTGGCAGTGTTCCTGATTTGCAATGGATGGAGGTGGCTTAAGGGTACAATGACAGGAATGGAAGGGGGAAGTGTGGTTTACACATATGATTACTGAACAACTGCAAGAAGGAATGAAGTTATGAGGCAAGTAACTAGGTGAATGAACCTTTAAGACAGTATGTTGAATGAAATGTCAAATACAAAAGACAAATACTATCATGCCTCACTCATATGGACTAACTATACTGCAAAAACTCAGAAAATTGAAGTTGAGAGCATGGGTTATCAGGTTGGGGCCTATTGTAAAGTTTTCTAGATTGCAAGCTCTTACAGCAGTCACATATATTTAGGAGTTGTAGCTGATATTTCTAAATTCTGAGATACTGAGCTATGTTGTATATAACCTGGTCATTCAGAGTTAGAGCACTGAAGCTATGAAAGTCAGTATTACCCCACTCAGCAACTGTTTAAAAAGTTGAAAAAATAATCAGACTTCATCTAGAGAAACGAATGAAGCTGGGTAGGACTAAGGTAAATCAGAATACTGGGTGAAGGATGATATGGCCCATATTTTAAAACTTCAACCTCTGTGTGAGATCAAAGGGAGAGATGTTTATTTGGTGCAAAATTTATATTTTTGGTAGCATATTATCTAATCTAATTTGCATGGTCAGTTTACTTGAACACCATAACTATATGGAATCTTGAATAGGGCATGAGATGTTGGTTTGTACAGGTAAGTGTGATGCCCTGATGTATACCAGAATAATTTGGGCAGTGAATAAAGAAGCATTTGCAAAGTCCCCTTGGGAACTGGGGTGAAAGGAAGAAATATTCAATACCTCAATCTCGGGACTCACCCCTATAAAGCCTATTCCTGTGAAGGAGAAGCTGAGCCTATTGACGATTATGCCTAGGAGTCACCCCCAAGAACCTCTTTTGATGCTCAGATGTGGCCTTTATCTCTAAGCCAATCTGGCAGGTGAACTCACTGCCCTCCCCTCTACGTGGGACATGAATCCCAGGCTGTAAATCTCTCTGGCAATGTGGGACCTGATTTCTGGGTATGAGTTGGGACTCGGCATTGTGGGAATGAGGAAGCTTTCTTTACCAAAAGGGGGAAGAGAGAAATGAGGCCAAATAAAGTCTCAGTGGCTAAGAGATCTCAAACCGAGTCAAGAGGTTACCCTGGAGATTATTCTTATGTATTATATAGATATCCCTTTTCAGTTTATGATGTGTTGGAGTGGCTGGAGGGAAGTACCTGAAACCATTGAACCGTCATCCAGAAGCCACCATTCTTGAAGACAACTGTATAACTACAAAACTTTTCCAATGTGACTGTGATTGTGAAAATCTTGTGTCTGATGCTCCTTTTATACAGGGTTATGGACAAATGAGTAAAAACACAAAGGACAATGAATAACTAAATAGGGGAAATAAAGGGTAAAACTTGTGTAGATTAAGATACTGAGGGACAATGAGAGGAAGGGGTAAAGGGTATGGGATGTATGAAGTTTTTTCTTTTTCTTTTTCTTTCTTTTTCTGGAGTGATACAAATGTTTTAAAAATGGTCATGGTGAAAAATACACAACTATGTGATGATATTGTGAGCCACTGATTGTATAATATGGATGGTGTGTATGTGTGTGGATATTTCTCAATACAAATATTTAAAAAATTAAGGGATAATTAAAAAAACAAATACATGCCTGCCATAGTTCATAATAAAGGACATTATAAACATTTAATAAATTCAATAAGAATTTTTGAATGTCAGCTAATTATGTCTGTTTATATAAGGTAAAAATTACACGATTATTTACTTAATTAACTGTATTCTTCAATGTTGTATTTTTAGATGGCAATTTTTATCATTTTCTCAGAAAGGTGGATTGGATATTGGCATGGAATGTATTTGAGAAAGTTATACATGATAGCATGCTTCATAGAGAATGTTAACTTTCTAACAGAGGGCTGAATGTTCATCACCAAATCATATGTATTTCCTTTATAGGGCTCATTCCACCTCTTCTCATAAGAGTGCTATTTATTAAGAGTTTCCAAGAAATTAGAGGGGAGAATGAGAACTCAGAGGAATGGTAACAAAGGAAACTTAAAGACTTGGTGAAGGTTTATAATGGAGATAGTGATAATTTAGTTAAGAAGAATATAGTAATGAATGATTTCAGCAAGGTATCATTAATCTATGTATTATTAATTGATTTCCATTTTATTTCGAAAGGAAATGAAAAATATAAATAGGAAGATAGCATGAATATAATTTGAAAAAAGGTAATCAAATTTAGTAATATCAAAACTAGATCTATATAACCCAGCAACAAAAAGACAACCCAATTAACAAATGGGCAAAAGATCTGAAAAGACATTTCTCCAAAGAAGATATACAAATGGCTAAAAAGCACATGTAAAGATGCTCAATATCATTAACCAACAGGGAAATGTGAATCAAAACCACAAAGAGAGGGTAACAGTGGCTCAGTGGCAGAGTTCTCGCTTGTATGTTGGAGACCTGGGTTTGTTTCCTGGTGCCTACCCAACAAAAATACAAAGAGATACCATTTCACATCCATTAGAATGGCTACTAACAAAACAAAAACCAAAGAGAAAATAACAAGTGTTAGAGAGAATGTCAAGAAATAGGAACCCTCATACACCATTGGTGAGAATGTAGAATGGTGCAGCTGCTGTGGTAAACAGTTTGATAGTTTCTGAGAAAGTTGAGGGTAGAATTACCCTATGAACCAGTAATCCCACTTCCTGGCATATACCTGAAAGAACTGAAAACAGGGACTCGATCAGATATTTTCACACTGATGTTCATAGCTGCATTATTCATGTTTGTCAAAAGATGGAAGCGACCCAAGTATCCATCAACAGATGAATGGATAAACAAATTGTAGTCTATACATGCAATGGAGTATTTTCTAGCTGTGAAAATAAATGAAGTTCCAATACATGCAACAACATGGATGAACCTGAAGACATCATGTTGGGTGAAACAAACCAGACACAAAAGCACAAATATTGTATTATTTCACTGATAAGAAATAACTAGAATAAGCAAATTCATACAGCCAGAAACTAGAATATAGGTTAGCAGGGGCCGGAGTCGGGGTAGTGAATAGGGAGTTATTGCTTAATTGATGCAGAATTTCTGTCTGGGGGTGACAGAAAAGTTTTGGCAGTGGATGGCGGTGATGGTAGCTCAGCATTGGGAATGTAACTATTAGCACTGGATTACATATGTGAATATAGCTGAAAGCAGACATTTTAAGTGGGATATGTGTTACTGGAGTAAAAATTAGAAAAAAACCTCCACCACAGGACTGTATAATACTTGAACCATAATGTAAATGATGGATTATAGTTAATAGTACAATTATAATAATCTTCTCTCATCAATTGTAACAAAACATGCTAATGCAAAATATTACAAATGGGTATACAGGAACAATGTTTTCTGCATGTTTTTTCTGTGAACCTATACTTTCTTATAGATTCTACCTATAAGATCTACAAAACCAGATCTAAAATACTATAATGAAACTCTTCCCATATTATTACCATGGTTATCATCAACATAATCAACAACAAGAAAAAAAGAATATCAATGTCTTCTCCTCTTTCTATGGTGAGAGATATGTGTCTGCCTCATCTGTCTTCAAGAAGCAGGTTCTTCAGAAAGATACCTTGTTCATTCTACCGAAACACGTGGCTGCAGTTTTCTCATTTTTAGGGTGAAACCTGGATCTATTCCTCAGGAATATATTGGAGATATACACGTTGGAATGGAGAATGATAGGGGCAATTCTTTCAAGAAACTAAACACACACATGCGAACATCAAATATTTCACTCCATCTCTCTGTATGAGATGCCCAAGTTAATGATGATCCCGCCATCTTGGAGGAAACCTCACTTTATTATGGACCAGGTTCTTCTGTTTTCTTACCTGATCAAAGTTGTAGAGGGCAGCATGCAAATTGGCCAGCATTCCTGTGGGGGATTCATTAGTGATTTTAATGGAATTTTCTAGGAGTCCTGGAGGGATGATATGTTCATTTGGTGTAGGTGCAGACTCAGCACTCATGAAAACCCTATAGTCACTGTGGCTTCCTTGGCTGAATCTTTCAAGGAGTTTCTCCAAGGTTCGTAGCCACTTGGCTACTAAATGGACATTCTGAAAGAGAATATGGCTTATGAGTCCTGTGAAACTGAAATCTTTTAACTAAATATAGGATTGCAACTTTTTCCTATGTAACTCATAGGAAAACTCAGAAAACCAAGAATAACTTTTCCTTCATTATCATGCCAGAAAAAAAAAATTCAAAACACAATTATACACCGAACACATCAAATGCTCCAATTCCCCACAGGTTGGCTTTGTAAGTCAAAATGCCCCACCAACACACTTGCCTCCTCTGGTCACTTTGGAGATGGAATTGCCTGATGCTTTTCTTTGTTACAGTTCAAACCCAATTATGCAGAAAGATATGGATTAGATTAACAAGGTATAAAAGCTAAGCCAGAAATGGGAAGCTGCAGCTGATCACCCACTTTGTTGGACCTCTTCTATGCCAACTCTTACTTGTAGTATATGGACTCAAAGGATGTAAGGGAAGAAAGACTAGATGAAAAAGAAAGCAATTAAGATGTTCGTCATATTCCTAATATTATTTTTTAAAATAATAATTAAAATAATCAAAATATATTATTTTAATTATAACAAAAATTAAATATTATAATTAATTAAATTATAATAAATAATTAAAATATAAAATAATTAAAATAATTAAATAATTAAAAATAATTCCTAATATTATTTTTTTTAAATCCTAGAGCTCTAAGAAACTAAGAAAGACACAAATGACACCACCATCACTCTTTTCAGTTTCATGCTTTACACTTATTCCTCCAATATTAAATATCTACAGGGACAGCTCGGTAGGTGGTGCTGCAAGAGAGGGATAAAAACCAAACCTCACTTGTACTCTGGTTCTGGAGAAGTTCTTGATATAGAAACTGAAATGTCATACCCAGAGATGCACCCAGTTAGATTCTGGCTTACTGGTTTACCAATAAGAACAAATATCAAAGATCTGGAATAGATATTCAAAAGCATATCCCTAACAAATTATGGTCTTCCGAGATTTTTTTTTATGGTAAAACTTACAACTTGCATTTTTTTGGGTGCACAGACAGCAAAATAGTAGAAACATTTTACTTTGAATAGTATGTTCTTTTGAGGAAGACTGTAACCCTCCCAGCATTCTTGCCAGTCTGTCTGGGCTTATGTGAACACTCAAAGAAGATTTTCCCTTGTGCGAAGAGGAGAAGATCTTAGCTTCTATCAAACTGTATGAACAACATCTATCTCTGAAACAAAACAAAACAAAAAACAAAAACCACGCTTCACTGTTAACATATTTGACTCTGTGAGCTTAAGAGGGGATGTATCATCCCAAGTTACCTTATTATATCTGCTTTTGGATACGAAAGGCCTTGTCTAAGCAGTAGGACTTAATATTCCAGAGTTGAATGGATATGCTCCTGCAGACAGAAGCCTGCTTGGGCGTTGGGTGACTTCTTCGTGCATCCAGCTTTATTTCAAGCAGAAATAAAAAAGGCATCAAACCAGTAAACCATGATGCTGGAGGCAGCAAGGAAGTCAATGCCACATCTCTGCATGAGGATGGTGGTGGTGGTGGCGGTGAGATAGAGGAAAGAATGTGGCTTGCTGCCAAACACACCTGGACTCAAGCCCCAGTTCTGTCATGTCCTGGCTGTATGCCTTGAGAACTCTTCAGACCATTCCAAGGCTCACTTTTTTCCTCTATAATGGGGAAGACAATACTTACCCTCGCAGCTTTGTTTTAATGTTTAGAAATAATATACCTCAAGAATTGCCTAGCAGAGATTCTGTCACATAAAGAAGAACCCTTGGTATCATTGTGCTATGGATCGAAAGGCCATTTCCAGACATGCTGAGACAGTTGGGCTTGCTGTAGAAGTATCAGTAAATCTCTGAAGTGCCCTGTGCTGCTGCCTGTATCCCACATAGGGGGCATCTGAATTCCCGGACACTTGCTAGAATCCTCAGCCAAGGGTGCTACCCCAGAGGACAAGCATTTTTAGAATTGTAGACCCTTGTATTAGCTCTAGAAGGGATAAAGTTATCTTCTCTGATCCCCTTAATTCACAAGGGAGTAGAACAAAAGCTCAGTAAGGGAATGCGATTTGTACAAAGTAACAAAGCAGATTAGAGACAGAGCCAAGGTTGTATAAGATAATATATAAAAAGGTGCTCTGTCAACTTTAAAGCAACATGTGAATGTGAGATATTATAATGAACAATGTTAGCAATCTATAATACCCTACTTGTTCTCAAGCACTTTTAGAGTGTTCCAGATATCTGCAAGTCGGGAGAAGGAGAGGGCAATCCCTTGATGTTTCTAATGTTGAAGTGCAATGATTAAAAAGTTCCTCACAAGATGATCACTGTCCCCAGTCACCACAGCCCTTAACGACCTTAGAAGATGTCATTAATGCTGACGGAAATGACAAGTCACCACGTACTGTGGTACTGAAGCATTCCTGCTGAGCAGGGCAGCTCTGTAAGGCCCAGCTGTTGTGTTCATTCATAATGTTTTCCATAAACACTTAATACTCACTTGTAGAATCACCCAGTGTCCTTCTTTGGAAGCTTTCTCTAGTGCCATTTCTGCCACCATCTCCTGACCTTGTCCTAAAGACACGTTGTGGAATTTTCCTGAATCAATTGTAAACCCCAGTTTTTTGCCTATGAAAGGATGATACAACATGGTGAGAGGCAGAGGGAAGAGAAGAGAGGTGGGGAGAATGTGAAGTGCTGTGGCCCAGTTTATGTGGATGGTCACTGATGCCATCTTCTAGGTCACTTTCCTGAATAATCTGAAATAAACCTCTGTTATTTCAACAAGCAGCGCGTTGAGCTCTCGGGAGCTGCCTCTTTGTAAGCATTAGAAAAGCCTGTGGAAATCAGTCCCTCTGGTTTTATGATAATGAAGCTTTTGACATTTTGAATGATGGCAGGCATTATTATTAAGCTTTATAAACTCTTGCAGGAGTAGCAAAGCAGTTCCCTCAGAAAAAAGGAGCAACATGTGGTAGATATCACATCATTTTTTGAAGGGATTGCTCATTGGGTAAATGCACAAGCCTCTCACCTTGTGAGGCTGCATTTAAATTGAGCACAGTCAGGTCACAGCTATATTAACCTGGTATTCTCGGCACAGGCTGTGGGGAACAGTAATCCAGAGCACAAAGCGACAGTGCTTTGCACAATCAAATACACTTGCTCTAATGACCATTATTTAGTCACAGGGGGCACACGATTACATGAGCATGGAGAAAATTGCCCTCTGGCCCTCATCTAGTCAAAAGGTAGAAAACAGTACAAAAGAAACTTGCATTATGCCAACCAGCGGAATGTTCCGTTTGAACATTTCTTCAGGCTACAGTGTTATTATCCTTACATTTTCCATCCACCCAAGCTCCAACAAATGAGAAAAAAGAAGCAAAGTTAATAGTGAGCTGAAAAGAAGGGCGGCAGGTGGGGGTTGACAGGAAGGGCGACAGGGCCAGAAGCCTCCTGGCCACTCACCGAGCACCTCCAGGTCTTTGAGGGCGTCCAGCCCTGGAGACAGGATGAAGAGCATTGGGGTGGCTGGGCTGCTTTCTTCAAATGCTTTTACTAGGTCCAATCTGGTCCCCTCTACATACTTTGCACCCAGTTTTTCTTCCACAAAATTCCTTGAAAAAAAAAAAGGTAACCCAAAGGACGTGATGAGTGGTTTTACCCTGAACATATATCACAACTTGGATGAACTATAAACAAAACAAAAAATGAAAGAAACCATATTTATTGCATGGAATGTTTCATTTGAGTGACCATATATATCCATCTAGATTTATGCAGCTATTGTATCAATGAAATCCCCTCCTCTTTAGCAGCTCTACAAAGCAGAAGTCTACATTCCATTTTGGAGGGTTACTGAAACCCCCTTCTGAGTACCATCAGCTGCCTTCTTATGGCTTTCTATTCCCCAAAGCCCCTGCCAGATTCCCCCATTACTTATTAACAGTTCATTAGATTTGCCACAATGCAATTTTCCAGCCTGCTGGGATTCTCATGAATATACAAATGCTTTTTGGGGTGTTTCTAACACAGGGAAGCTCAATTAAGCAGGGATTATTTTCTAGCAGCACCAGATTTAGCAGAAAGTAAGTACTACTAAGCAGAATTAACTTGTAAAGTAGGGGTTCAGCAGTGGCTTCCGCAAAGGGGAAATGGGCTGAACCAGATGGAGCAAAGGAAAAAATCTGAGGTATGTGAATATTATTGAAGAAATTGGAGCATGATAGGGAAGGAAATTGAAACGGCTTTCGTTAGTGAATTCATATTAGAATAACACTAAATTATTCTTATATTTGTGTGCATTAAACAGCCCATTACCATTTAGAAGCCAAGAGAGCAGAGATAAAGGACAGTGGAACCAAGATGCAGACAGGAGTTTCTGCTGTCAAATTCTGTTGGTCATAAAGTGAGAGGACTACGAGAGTCTGCATTGAAGAGGATTAATTTTTGTTTGACACAAACAACATGCAGAACCAAAATGCTACCGCTGAATAAAGATGATGGGAATTACTCTTGGATAATGCATGTTCCTGGCCTGTGAACTCTGCTGACACCCATCTCTCTTCTGAGACTCTGTCTATCAGTTCCCTGTCTCCTTTACTGATCTCAGTATTAAGCTTTTCAGGGAGGATGTGCTGAGTCTGCCTATAAGCAAGCACACTGTTTAGCATTTAGCAAATTTTAGCAAAAGTAGTGATTACAACATCAACATCTCAGCGGAATCACTTCCTACCAACGACCTCATAAACACCTTGACTAATTCCACCTCCACCAGATACTCGTAACCCTGAAGACCAAGTTTCCTCTCTGTTAACTAGTATTTCTAAAAATGCTGACTCTCTCACCTGAGAGCATACGTCATCCTGTCAGGACGCACTGCTCTCAAAATAATTAGCTTCTGTATTAAACTTTTCTTCTTCCATTCTTGTGGTAACTTTTCTTTCTCCGGGCACTCGGATTCAACCCATTTCTTCCATGGCTTGGCAGATCCTTCTATATCTCGGTCTATACCTCGAAATTCTTCCATAAGGGCCAGTGCCTGTAGCAAAGTGGGAGCACAGACAGGAATGTTATGTACAATAGCTTATGGTTTGAGATAATGATGTGTGATTATATCTGATCATGTGTAAATAAATTGTGCTTGATAGTCTTCATTTGTTCCTTCGGTTCCACTCTGCACCCTTTTCTGCCCTGCTTAGAACTATTTGAACTAAGTTCCGTGGTTCTATGGGCTGAGTAGATTTGGCTGAAAGGAGGCACTGCCAGAAGACAGGGAGGGCTGAAGGAGAGAGAGGTGGGGGCATTTCTTCCTCTCCACCTCCTTCCCTGATGGGATAAGGCTTGGCAGCGACGATGCATCTCCGCCAAAGGCCCTGGCTCCTGCGGGCAGGCTCTTGCCCATAACTTCATTTCTTGGTCGTTCTGGTAACTGCTCCTCTCCTTCCTTCATCATCTCTAGTCGGTTCCCTTCTCCTTCTTTCCCATACCATGAAAATAAACTCTTCATTAAATGCTCCTCATCATCCCTTTCAATGTGCTGTTTCCTGCCGAGACCCTGACTGATACATCACTGAGCTTCAATTTATAAATCTAAGGTGATATACTCATTAAATATTATATATTTTTTAAAAAACTTAATAAACTGTAAAAGTAAAGGATAACATGGTTAATTTCAATGCCTAATAAAGATTTCCTTCTTAGAAAAAGAATGGAGGAAAACTCAGCATATGTTTAGCATCGTAAAGGAAATCCAGAGCCTGAGAAGTAAACTGTTAACAGTATTTTCTGAAAGAAAAACGGAATAGGGATTGATAATTGGAGTTGAAGAGCGACTTTCACTTTTTTTCATATAACATTGTTTTGTTTAAATATTTTACAATGAGAATAAAATATCATAATGTTGTGTAATTTAAAAGTATTTTGAAAAGGCACCATAAAAAAGAAAAGAACGAAAACTGATTCAAGCAAATTTTTGAAAATTTTCATTCATATTGCTAGACTTTCATTGAAGGTCCTGAAAGACTATACACACATATGACATTTCTATCCAAATGTAGATCAAAAGTTCCTTTACTTCCAAGTAAGAAAATTTGATAACTCAAATATCATCTTCAAAGGTTATCATGTGGTATATTTCTATAACTGCAATGGAGTCTAATATGTCACCCATACTTTGGAAATGACATATTCAAATCTGAAAGATTTGTGATTTGAAACAACATTTAGCAATTGGAGAAAGGTTTTCTTAACAGACCTTAATAGCACTCCACGACTGCGCGGTCAGGAAGTCCACGGGGCTCGGGTATGTGCGCTCGACCGTGAACCGAAGCAGGAAGTCCAGTTCAAGGGGCTCTATCTCTTTCTTTCGCAACAAAATCTTAAGGGCACACAAAATGGAAAAGGCTCATTCAGTTGACAAACCGATCAGTGATACCCAGGAGGCAGCGCCATTCAATACACGTTACAGAATAGGCTGAGCCAAGTTTGCTGAGAAATCTCGTTGCTACCTGTTGTTCTATATTGGAAATAAGATGTCTTAGATTATGTTGATGATCTCAAAACCATTCATGGACATCTAATATAAAATAACTTACAAAGTCTGATTTATTCCAATTCTAAGGTCTTTACCTATTAGCAACATATTTGAAACATGCTTTCATATTTAGTCTTCTGCTGTTAGATCACACTTGTTTTACAACTTCCTATATATATATATATATATATGTATAAACTTTCCATATATACATACATATACATATATGTATGTATATATGTAGTAACTTTCCATATATATCCTACATAAAATGAGAGAGCCTCAGGTAACGATGGACTGGGTTATTAAACAGAATGTAGAACTAGCATTACATGTTAGTCCTGGGATAGAAATTATATCCAATAAACTACTAGATTTATGAAAGTTTTGTTTCATATGTGAGATGATATTGAGAAAAACTGGAAATTATTTTTTTATATATGGAACTAAATAAATACTTCATGAACTGGAACTCAAACTTAAGACGTTCTAAATACAGAAGTTATAGTAAGTTCATAGTACTTTTGGGGGGCACAAATGAAGTACTCATTATTTCCACATGGAAACTATAAAACATTACATGGTCAGACAAGTAAAAATTTTGAATTTTATGCTATTTTAAAATTCCTGGTATTGTCAAAATATATTATGGGTCCTAACATGCATCAAAATAATATTTTATTTGATAACTGATTTTTCTTAGTTCAATTAAAAAAATTGCAGTTTTACTATTAATGCCAATGATTCCTATCAAAAGCAGGGAGTTCTTTGCCCAATGCACTCAAATGGCCAATTCCTGAGACAGTAGGCTTTATAAAGATCAAAAGAATTTATTTCTAAGTGTGAAGCAGATCAGACGGCCTACCAGCCTAAAAATCTGTCTCCCTAAACTGCAGTAACTCTGACAGTTTTATAGCATGAAAAGATGGGCAGATTTTAGAATTTTGAGCACAATGGTTCTAGATGATATAATTAGAGGTGATCTAATTATTGAGTATGCGCAGATTGATTACATGCTTAGTCACAGAACATATGTAAGGCAGCCTTAATGGGTGTGGATTTTAGTATAATAATGAGGTACATGTCACTTACAGGTTAAATTTTAAGCTGTTTCACATGTCAGATGGATCAACTTTGATTAAATACAGCTTTGTCTAGCAAGATAGTTTAGGAATTGGGATAGGTTAGTGCTGGACTGACTCAAGTGCCTTCGTTAATAAACATTAGGGCTGTCTTTTGTGATCATAACACAAAAAAGCTGAAAAACAGGATTAGGGGCACAAATGGGGTCAGTCACAAGGTTTCTACAACCACGAGTAAAGGTTATATGGTTATAAAATCATTATCAAAGATCAAGGCAGCTGGGTCACAGTTCACCAACCTCAGGCATTTCCTTTTGGTCATCTTACAATATATGAGAAAGTAAGAAAAGCATGCATATAATGATTTAGTAATCATAATTATTTATTTCTTAATTAGTTACACCAGTACGTACAAAAATAATCCATTTTGTAATGCCTTGCTCCTGTTTATCACATCCATTAGAAAACATCTATAACCATGTAACCTTACATAATCTTTACAGAATACTATTGAATGAGAAGTAGTTGTCAATCACTATTAACAGCAGACATTTATAAAATGCCTCCTGTGTGCAAAGCACTTTGAAGGACATAAAACAAATAAGACATGGACTTTCCCTGGAAGTTTGGATTGACCATAAGGGGTTCTCCAGCAAACTAGCTAATAAAAAAGACAAAGGGTGTGCAAATTTGTCTGTTTTTTTCTTCATCATGGACATTGACATTTAAACAAAATGCTGGCAGAAGTCCATACACAGAGATACGAGGAAAACAGGTCTCTGTGAAGGTGTGGCTGTGAAACCTGGAGCTATCTTTACCCACTCACTGTTTGCTAACGTGACTCCTGGAAACTTCTAGAGCCACTCAGACCTGGATTCATAACCCTGATCTCAGAGACCCACCGGCAGTACCTGGGAGATTCTTCATAGAGTCTGAGAAGGGGAGGAGAATGTCTCATCATCTGTAGTTCAGGGTGAAGCTGTGTTGGGGTGCCCCGTGCGCGGCTACCCCCTCCAGCACACTGGGACCTAGCTGAAGGCTGTGACAAGCCCAATTTCCCTGCAGGGAACTCGGCTCTTTTCATGTCAACGAGGGCATCCAAAAGAGGTTTCTATGTTTTCTATCAGCAGAAGTGAAATACATCATAAACAGTGGTACCCTACTGTGGTTCAGGGTCTGCTTTCCTCACCTGAAAAGCCATCTGGGACAGGAAGGTGAGCCTGTCCTTCTCAAGCAGAGCCTGGCTGGTGTAGAGGAAGACGGTGTGGGTGACGCTCTCCACCAGGCTGGAGACGCGCTCGGGCACGGCCTCCACCGCGTCAGCCTGCTCCACGGCTCTGCGGAACAGCGCGCTGAAAGCCTGGGGAAGGGAACGGGGCAGTTCAAGGTCAGAGCCGGGGCCCGGGGGGTCTAGGTAGCCTCAAAAACACAGGGATACACTTTAAGGTTTACCTGTGTGGAGAGAGGACAGGTTAGGATTTTGGGTGAGGATTTTATGAGCTCTTAGAACCATTCCTGGCACGTAGGAAGCGCTCATCAAATGCTGGCTGCCATTACTAGTACAGGACGACTGCTATTCCACAAATTCACCACGTCCTCCTAGCTCTGATACGCTCAGGCTGACCAAACCGCGCCATCCTCTCTCCTTTCACCCATTTACTTTTGGGCTGCCCTTTGGTAATTGTATCTCCTTTAATAATTATTCTTGATATTTGTTTGTAACTCTATTTCATGCCTCAGTAATAATAGGGCTGTGTGGATTTTAAAAAAATCTATAACCCATAACTATAGCTATGTATTATTTGGCTGGTGGACAGGGATCAAAGACTGATTTGCCTCGAAGTCTGTATATTTTAAGTGAAAGTAAAACCTTACAAGGACAGAAATATACAGGAACTACTGGCAAGATGGAATTTTAAAAGTATGAGGTGATGTCTATATTTTTCAATCAATTTTTTTTATTTTTCAATTTTTAATTTACGTACAATAAAATGAAGCTCTATTAAGTGTACAGCTCAACGAGCTTTGGCAAATGTATATACTCCATATCCACCATTACAATCAAGATATAGAATCTTTCTATTTCCAATAATCCAAAAAGTTCCCATGTGCTCCTTTGCAATCAATTCCCACTACCACTCCCAAGCAACCACTAATCTGTCTTCTGTCACTATTGATTAGTTTTGCATTTTTAACATAAATGGAATCTTCCAGTATAAACTCACTGACGTCTAGCTTCTTTTTCTCAATATCATGCTTTGTGATATACTTATGTGCTGTGCTTATCAGTAGCTCCTACCTTGATACTGTGAGTAATATCTCACTATATGCATATACCAGTTTTGAATATCAATTTCTTTGTTAGTCCTTTCAGTTGTTTCCAAATTTTAGCTATTATAAAGAAAGTTTCTAGGAATGTTTAAGAGCAAGTTTTTGTGTGGACATATGTCTTTATTTCTCTTAGACAACACCTAGAGTAGAATTTGTGGATCATATTGTAAACGTACACTTAACATCTTAATAAACTGCCAGGCTATTTTCCAAAATGGCTTACCAGTTTGCATTCCCACCAGTAATGTGAGAGAGTGCAGAGATTCCAAATATATGCTAACACTTGATACTGACAGTATTCTAAAATTTTAGCTACCCTAAAATTTTCCTAGTGGGTGTATAGCACCATCTTATTGTGTTTTCATTTCCCATTTCTCTGGTGACTATTGAGCACTTTTAATGTACCTATGGACAACATGGATGTCTCATTACATGACACAGCTGTTCAAATCTTTGATCTATATTTTAGTTGACTTGTATTATTACTGAGTTGTAAAAATTCTTTATATATTCTAGACAAAAATTTATTGTCAGTATAGCTTTTGTAAATATTGCTTTTATTGGTCTGTGGCTTGCTTTTTCTTTTTCTTAACAGCATGTTTCGAAGACCACAAATTTTAAGACTTGATAAAGTGCAATTTATTAAATTTTTTCTTTCCATTGTGTTCTAAGAAATCTTTGTGTAACTTAAAGCTTTGAGTTTCTTTTTTTCTAGACATTTTATAGTTTAGCAAATTCATTTTGAGTTAATTTTGTGTATGGTATAATATATTGGTAAAGGTTCATTTTATTCCATGCGGCTATCTATCTGTGGTAAAGACTATCCATTCCCTACTGAACTGCCTTGATACCATTGTTGAAAACCAATTGACCACACAAGTGCAGGTCTGTTTCTGGAATCTCCATTCTGTCCCCCTGATACATGTATTTAACTTCAGGCCAACGCCACACTGTCTGGACTAGTGGAGGTTTATATTAACCCTTGAAATCAGAATTGTAAGTCCTTCAGCTTCGCAGTTCTTTTAAAAATTTGTTTAGCTACTTTAAGCCCTTTGCTTTTCCATATCAATTTTAGAATCAGCTTGCAAATTTCTACAAAAAAAAAAAAAAAAGGTCTTCTGGGATTTTGGTTGAGACTGTCCTGAATTAATCAGTCACTTTGGAGAGACCTGAACAATGAGCGTACCAATCCATAACCAAGATATCTTTGCTTTTTCAAAGTCTTCGTTTCTCTCAACAATGTTTGGTAGTTTATAATATACAGATATTGCAGGCATTTTGTTAAAATTATCCTTAAGGGTTTCATGTTTCTAGGGGCTATTATAAACAATGTTCACTTATTAATTTTATTTTTCCAATAGTTTGTACCTTGCATATAGAACTACAATAGATTTTATATATTGACCTTTTACCCTACGATCTTGTTAAAAACTCATTTCTTAGTTCTAGTGCTATTTTTATAGATTTCTTAGGATTTTCTATATATTTGATAGGTAACTCGTGAAAAAAGACTTTTTTTTTTCTTTTTAAAATCTCTATGCCTTTCATTAGCTTATTGTGCTGGCTAGAACCTCCAGCTCAATGCTGAATACAAGCGGTGAACAAGACATCTTCGTCTTGCTCTCAGCCTTAGAGGAAAGCAAACAATATTTCAACATTAAGCATAAAGTTATCTGTAGGTATTTGGAGATGCCCTTTATCATGATGAGAAGTTACCTTCTCTTCCTGGTTCACCGAGACTTTTTCTTTTTGCAATTATGAATCAGTGTTGAAATTTGTCAAGTTCTTTCTATCAACTGAAATGATCTTATGATTTTTCTCTTTTATTCTGTTAAGACAGTGAAATACACTGTGTGGTTTCTGAAGAATAGACCAACTTGCATTCCTAGCAGGGATTCCACTTGGTTATATTATACTACTACTTATAATATATGGCTGTATTTAATTTGCCAATCTTTCATTGACTAGTTTCTCATTTAGGTTCATGAAGGGTAATGCTCTGTAGTTTTATTTTCCTATAATGTCTTAATCTGGTTTTAGTATTTGGGTAACATTGACCTTCCATTACTGATTTTATTTTATTACTCTCCTTATATACTGTCCCAGTTCCAAAATCCAACCACACTAGGCTTCTCAGAATTTTTGCACTTTATACACACTACTAGGAAACCTACTAGCTATACTGACTGTCTCCTCTTTTTCACTGTTCTCATCCAACCCATTTCCCAAAGCTGGTGATTCTAGCTCCAAATCACATCGTTTAAGTCTGTTCACTTCTCTCTGAGGCTTTGGTCATCGCATCAGTCACCTACTTAATACCTGTCGACGGCAATGGCTTCTTGTTGCACCAAGAACATGATGCAAAATCCCTCACGTGGCCTGCGGGCCCCCCCAATCAAGTCCTTGTCCCCCTCTCTAGACTCACGGCTTCCATCCTCGCCCTCCTCCCTCATTACCTTCAAGCCTCACAGATTCACCTTACTACTTGGAATCTCCAAACTCACGTCTCGCACCTCCTCCTTTCTCTGAACACCCTACCCCAATTCCTCACACGTCTACATCCTACTTATCCTTCAGGAATCAGGTAAAATGTCACTTCCTCTGAGGGGCCTTCCCTGAACCCCACTATAAAGGGGTCCCCTGCCCTATTATTCCCTTTCATTGTGCATATCACCTTTGCAAAAATATATCTGTTTTTTTCACGACTATATATATTCAATGACCGGCACACCAGCAGGCACAATGATAACTCTCAATAAATATTAGATTAAAAAGTGACTGATAGAAAGGGCAAGTATGTCCTGGGGAGAGAATATTGCAAGGTAAAATGTGTGTGCTTTGGAATTAAACAGACACAGGTTCAAAGCCTGGCCATTATGATTACAAAATTTGAATTCTTGAGAAATTTGAATGCTGAGAATGATAATTAAAAAAAAAAAAATGAGGATAAAATTATGTACCATGGCAGGATGCTACAGGAATTAAAATGAGCCAAAGTATATAGAAGTGCATTCCATGTACAGTGGCTTAATAAATGGTGGTTCTTTACTGTCCTTCAATTTTACCAAAGACATACGGGAAACCTCTTTTTTTCTTTTTGTTTTTTTTACATGGGCAGGCACCAGGAATCGAACCCAGGTCCTCTGGTAAGGCAGGCAAGCGTTCCTGCCACTGAGCCACCATGGCCTGCCCGGGAAATCTCTGTAAAAAGAGAATTCCCTTATATTTAATAAATTCCTGAAAAATCTGTTTATGAACTATGCACAAATGCACTCTAATGTCATATCAAATGTTTACCTCAAAGCCTTATTAAAAATTCTAAGTGAAATTTCCTGAGAGAATCAGGATTTTCTTTTACCCACGATTTATTTTTGCTTGTGTTTCCTTACTGGATATATTGATTGCTTAAAAATAAATTCAGGTGTGCAAGGGTAGTTCAGTGGTAGAATTCTCACCTGCCATGCGGGAGACCATGCACTTCCCCCAAAACAAAACAAAACAAGCAAATCAAACAAAAATTCACAAATGGTGCTGCAATAACGGGATACCCACATGGAAAAATAACGAAATGTGACCTCACCATACAGCATACAAAAATGAATGAATGAATAATAAATAAACAAATAAATTCAGTGTTTTCTTCTGGAATGACTTTTAAAATGCTCTCAGCCTGTCCAGCATTACCTTCAAGGAGAACTGATAGATAGGGTTGATTTTTCTGAGATCATTAATTACAAAGTAAAGAAGAGAGGCCCTCGCTGCCACTGGTCGGTAGTTTTCTCGAGCCTCGTTAATTTTTGTTTCATTTTCTTTGGCTTCCATCACCTAAGTTGGGATAAAAACAAATTACGTAATTTACTGTTCATATTCACTCAACATGTCCAAGTGACAGAAGGAACATATCTGGAATGAGAAACTTTTCATATCAAAATAGATACCATGGTGGAATCTATGCATTTAAGCTTTTCTAAAAGATTATCAAATTAATATCTTTAAATATTTTTTTCATAAACAGAAGTTTCAGTGAGAAGGGACATATCTCTCTAGCTGTTCTGTAGGTTACAGATGAAAGAAACTTGATGTATTTTGGCTCCACAGGATTTGTCCTGAGTAATGTCACCTTCTTCCCTCCCCTCTCTCTTTCAGGGGTTAATAACCCAGCTGTATCACCTCCCAGGGAGAGCTCTTAAAAGTCTGCTGTGTCAATTCAGTGCCAATAACTTTATTGGTCAACCAGGTATACAAAAGCAGCCAAGGTCAATGATATATCCAATAGCTATGCTTTCTAAAAAGCCTTTATACTAAGACTCTCATCTACTTCTGACTTTGCAAAAGATCATCCATATGCTCATATATTTCTGTTTAGCTTATCTTTATGTATCCCTCTGGGTACCTTCAGAGGGATAATTAAAAAAAAACACACCATCACCATCAACTAACATATTCATTTATTTCTTTTATCTCAGACTATTACTGATCCTATGATTCATAACAGGGTATTTTCCATAGACCCGATTTATCATATTTGTGTATAAAAATATATATAGAAAACCTAGAGCAGAGAGGGAAGTCACGACTTGACTATATATTAAGAAGAGAGGGAGAGACATTTTAAGAGGCAATTAGAAGATAGTTAACTTCAAAGCTAAGACCTAATTTTGTTAATTGCTCTAATCTTTACCATTTTAGGAGTCACCTAGAATTTGCTTACTTAAATGGATAAAGTAATTTGGGTTTCCAGTGCCTTAAGGCAAATATATTGGATATGTGGTGACACAGCCTCTACAGGGTAATTAATAGGTTACTTAGTAATGAGGACATTCTAGAAAGTAAAGAAGGGTTCTTCTCATACTGGAACACTGGAATGATAAGGGTTAATGGCCAACTGTGAAAGTTCAAAGTGCACACCAAGTGTAAGGAATATTGGGACATACTGGATATTCAGCAGGAAGTCTACTCAATGAAAATTCGTACTGGCTTTTAGGAAATGTCAGTTTCCCAGGGTGAATAATGCATTTTTGGACAGCAGGAGAGCATTTCTTGCTCATTCACTCACCACCAAAGGCCTGTAAACAAAACTTCAACCGCTAGCATTTCTCTAAAATGTACAACACTCTGGGAAACCCATTGTGAGACTGTAGGATGTCAGTTTGCCAGAGCTGAATGCTAAGCATTTTGAGATTTTTAGACCATGTAAGTCAACAGGTCCCAATTTTCTTCAAATTTAGTCACTTAGAAAAAATAATAAAAACATAGCCTGACACGGTGAAATTCAAACGACTGGATCTCAGTTAAATTAGAAGTCAAGTTTGACCGCCTTCATCTCCATTCAGCACTCCAAATGGTCCCATTCTTAAGGATGCTTTATTAACTGACCCAAACGCAACAACAAATTGGGCCTCCTGGGGGAGTTACCAAGTTTGATTTTGCTTTCACCTGGAGCACTTCATTCAAGTCGAACGCCAGAGGCCTCCAGGCGTCCTCAGCCCTTTCCTACCTTGCACTCTATCTCTGCTGCGGTGGCCTTTGTCGTCTCCAGTCTCTCCACAAGGTTGGTGTCATCTAAAAAGCTGCCCTCTGCTGCAGAAAGGCGCAGAAGGAGGTCGTCCTCCAGGTGCTTCAGCTCAATCTTAAAGTCATTCTGGTGCTTTGTCAAGACCAGCTAAGAAAGACAAGAAAAGGGCGAGAAATGGTAGTTGAACAGATAGTGATGGCAGAGAGTTTCCTTAATCATATATTTCATGTAATCTGAATATAATGAAACACATTTAACATTAAAACTATACTAATGATAATTTTTTAAAATTCTATTTAAAATTTCAGAAGGCATGGTAAAATGTGGTTGTTTTCCAGGGTTCTAGAGTATGAACATTTATTGTAATTATTTTATCATAAACCTGTAGGAATAATTTGTTTAAAGGATCACCAGATAAACTAGCCAGGGTAGGTCTGAGGCCAGACCTGCAAAGAATTGGGTGGTACAGTAAGCACCAGATCAGGGATCTTTCTTTGTATCACTGCAAGTGGGACATTATGATGTGATGCAACAGGAAGAACACAGCACCACTCATGAAGAATTCTAGCCCAAATCAGCTGAATCAACTCAAACTCCTAGACTGAAACATCAGCCCGCTTTCAGAAAAATACTGCACATGGAAGAACAAGTTAAGCCACACCGTAAGAAAGCGATCAGCCCACCCAAAATATAAGGCCTTCTATAGGACAAATGACTTAGTTTTGTGAAGAAATCAGTGGCATTAAACAAAGAGGAGGAAGGGCTGTTACAGAATAAAAGAGATAAAGAGATATAAGAATCATTTGCAATGAAGGACATTGTTTGGTTCTTGACTCAAACAAACAAACAGTAAAGGACATTTTTGAGACAATTGGAAATATTTAAATATGGACTGGTTAATAGAAGACATTACAGAATTATGTGAATTTTGTTAATGTAATAATGGCATGGTGATTTATATATTTATTTATATATAATTTAAAGTCCTTAGGTATTAGAGATGCATCCTGAAATTTTCACAGGTGAAATGACATGAGGTCTAGGAACCTGAGTTTCACTTAAAACACTTTAGAGAAAGTTTAGTTAATGGTAGTATGTCACTGTTAGTTTCTTAGATTTGATAAATGTACCATGGCAATATGAAATAACATCAGCCACAAAAAATATCAAAACTAATAAAATGAGCTCAACAAGGTTGCAGGATACAAGATCAATATACAAAATTCAGTGGCATTTCTAAACACTAAAAATGAACAGTCTGAAAGTTAAATTAAGAAAAACATTTCCATTTACAGTAGCATCAGAAAGAATAAATTTAACAGATGAACTACAACACAGCAACATTCCCCAAATTGACTTAGAGATTCAGTGCAATCTTTATCAAAATCCTAGTTGCCTTTATTTGCAGATATTGACAAATTCATCTTAAAATTCATACAGAACTCCAAGGGACCCAGAGAG
Organism: Tamandua tetradactyla; assembly: GCF_023851605.1. Lineage (NCBI taxonomy): Eukaryota > Metazoa > Chordata > Mammalia > Pilosa > Myrmecophagidae > Tamandua > Tamandua tetradactyla. Next base: position 102,049,058 of record NC_135327.1, read on the forward strand.
CAAAAACAATCTTGAAAATGAAGAATAAAGTTGGAGGACTCACACTTCTCAAACTCAAAATTTACTACAAAGCTACAGTAATCAAGACAATGTGGTACTGGCCTAAGAATAGATGTAGAAATCAACAGAATACACTTGAGAGTCCAAAATTAAACCCTTATATTTATGGTCAAGTTATTTTCAACAAGGCTTTTAAGACAATTCAACGGTGAAAGTACAGTCTTTTCAATCAGTGGAGCTGGGACAACTGGATAATCACACACAAAAGAATGAAGTTGGACCCCTATCTCACTCCATACACAAAAATTAACCTGAAGGGTGGGCCATGGTGGCTCAGTGCCAGAAGAATTTTCACCTGCCACACTGGAGACCTGGGTTTGATTCCCAGTGCAAAACAAAAAATTAACCTGAAGTGGACCAAAGATCTAAATGGACTTCAACAAAATATTAAAAAAAAAGTTTGTGCTTTAAAGGACACCACCAAGAAGTGAAAACACAACTCAGAGAATGGGAAAACAATTGCAAATCAATTATTTGATAAGACTCTAAGCATCCAGGATATATCAAGAACTCCTACCTCTCAATAACAAAAACATAAACCACCCAATTAAAAATGGGCAAAGAACTTGAATTTCCCCAAAGAAAATATACAAATAGCCAATAGGTATATGAAAAGATGTTCAACACCATTAGCCTTTAAGGAAATGCAGATCAAAACACAGGAAGATACCAATTCACACTCATTAGTATGGATATTGCTGGAAAAAAAAAAGTAAATAGTGCTGGCTAGGATACGGAGAAATAAGAATCCTAGTACACCGCTTGTAGAAATGTGAAATGATGCAGCCACTGTGGAAAACAGCTTGACACCTCCTCAAAAAATTAAACATACAATTACCAAATGACCCAAGATTTTACTTCTAGATCGATACCCCAAAGAATTGAAAATGGGGACATAAACAGGTATTTGAATATCAATGTTCACTGTAGCATTTCACTTTAGATGCAAGATTAAAGTAATCCAAATGTCCACCCGCAGATGAATGCATAAACAAAGTGTGATATACGCATATGATGGGATAACATTCAACCATAAAAACAAATGAAGTACGGACACATCCTATAATATGGATGAATTTTGAAGACATCATGTTAAGTGCTATAAATCAGAAAGGGCCAATAATATATGATCTCACTTATGTGAAATAATTAGAATAAGCAAATTCATAGAGAAAAGTAGATTAAAGATTACTGGGTGCCAGGGTAAGGCAGAGGATTGGGTGTTACTGCTTAATGGGAACAGAGCATCTGTTCAGGGTGATGAAAAAATTTGGATAATGGATGGTGGAGATAGTAGTACAATATCGTGAATGCAATTAATATCACTGAATTACCCCCATGAAAGTGATTAAAATGGGAAATTTTGAGTTGCATGTGTGCTACAACAAACGTTTTTTTTAAAAAAGAATTTGAGTAAGCATTTCTCCAAAGAAGAACTACAAACAGGTTTAAGAATGTGAAAAGAGACTCAATGTCATTAGACATCAGGGAAATGGCAACTCAAAACCATAATGAGCCATCACTTCATGTGCTCTAGGAAGGACGCAATAAAAAAGACATAATAACAAATTCTGATGAGGATGTATAGAAGTTGGAACACTCATACATTGTCAGTGGGATTGTAAAATGGGTGTAGTTGCTGTAGGAAACAGTTTGTCAGTTCCTCAAAGTGTTAAACATTGAGTTACCACATGATCTGACAATTCTGCTTCCATGTACACACCCAAAAGGAGCGAGCCACATGTCCACACAAACATCTGTGCATGAATGTTCATGGCAGAATTATTTGTTAGTAATTAATAACTGGAAAAAAAAACACAAAGGTCCATCAACAGATGAATGGATAAAATCAAATGTATAATTCCTACAGTGGGATGATTTGGCCTTAAAAAGGAATGAAGAACTGATACATATTAAGACATGGATGAATCTTGAAAACATTACGCTAAGTGAAAGAAGTCAGACATAAAAGGCCACATACAGTATGACTGCATTTATACGAAACGTCAAGATAGGCAAACCCATAGGAACAGAAGATAGATTAGTGGCTGCTAGGGGCTGGGGTGAGGGGAGGAGACAGCTAATAGATATGCAGTTTCTTTTGGGGTGATGGAACTGTCATAAAATTGATAGTGGTGATGGTGGCACAACTCTGTGAATATACAAAAAAAAAAACCCCACTGAATTATGCAAAAAAATTTCTGCATGATTTTTATGGCATGTGAATTATGTCTTAATTTGGCCACTATAAAAATGGGGAGTTATATCACAATTTTTTAATGAATAGATATGTTTTACTGAAGCAGAACTGCATTTTCAATAAATATTTATGTCTCAAAAAAAACCAAAGATGATAACATTAGGGGTAACTGCAGTTAGGTTGGGGGTTAGGAGTGTACGGGTCCTCTCTGTATACTTTTTTGTATACAGACCTTTGCAACTATTTTGTAAATCTAAAATTATTCCAAAAATAAAATGACAGAGGTTTTGTATACAGACATTTGCAACTATTTTGTAAATCTAAAATTATTCCAAAAATAAAATGACAAGAGTATTTATTGTTAAAACACTCAAGATAAATTTTAGGGGAATAGTGGTATTTCATGTATCAGCTTTGCTAGGTTATGGTTTTCATTTGTTTGGTCAAGCAAGCACTGGCCTGATTATTACTGTGAGGTTATTTCTTGGTTTAAATTATTAGTCAGTTGGCTGCATCTACGGTTGGTTGTGTATACAATCAACAAAGAAGAATGTCTTCAGCACTGCGAAGAATTTCCTCATCTGTTCAGTCGGAGGCTTTAAAGGGAAAAGTGAGGGTTTTAGCAGAAAGGAAAAAGAATTTCTATACCTACTTCAGCTAGCCAACTCCTGTGGAATTCCATGTCACCACTGAGTCCCCGACTTGAAGCCTGCCCTATGGAGTTCAGATTTGCTAATCCCCATGGTGGCATGAGCTAATTCCTGTAATCAATCAATCTCTCTTTCTCTTGATATATATGTGTCATGTCAGTTGTTTCTCAGGAACAATCCTAACTAATGCAGATTTTGGTGCCAGGAATGGTTCTTAAAAAACAGTACCTTAAGGATGAGATTTCTGACTTGGATCTGGGGTTTTTGGAAGCAGCTCTCTAATCTTATTAGATCCAAAAGCACTAATGACTCTACTGCCCATAATCAAGAAAGCAATGACAGTCCATGGCATGAATTGGCAATAGAGATGCACAAAATGTCACCACTGGAAACTGCTACACAACTGCTTATAAAGGGGCAAGGCTCTGGGTGACAGTGTATTAGTACCTTAACACAGTTTTGTAGAGTTAAAGTATAATGATGCTGGCTAGTTCTTAACATGCTGGATAAAGTTGTTAAAGAAAGGATGAGCACAGGGTTCAAATTCCAGCTCAAGCTCCACATAAATGTGTGCCCTGAAAGAAACACTTCTATCTTGTAGCTGCTAACTCGAAACTTCTGAAAGCCAGATGCAGTTTCATTAAAATGCAAATTGGAAAATTCCCAACCTTGCAGGGTGTCTGTTGTTAAAGTAAGGCTACTGAAGGGAAGGAATGGGATCCTAAAAATTGGAAAGGGGACATATGGGCTGATAATGATGAAAGTGGGGACACCGAAAACCTCCATTCTGCTGAGCCTTCTCTGCCTGATAAACCTGCAACTTGCCTACCCTGACGAATCAACCACCCGACCTCCAGTCTGCCCAGAGGAATTAGCCATCTCACCTCCACCTGAGGAGGTTAATTTCGCTGTGCCTGATACATCCATACCTGCCTCCCCTGAGGGAACAGCTCTCACACCTCTGTCTGAAAATCTTAATCTTGTGTCACCAGGTGAAACTGTAACAAAATGCCCTGGGGTAGTTGGCTTACAATCCCTCTCATGACCCACTACCACCAGTACCTCCCTTTTCTTCCAGGCCTATAACTAGACTGAAGTCCCAATGATCCCAGAAAGGTGACTTGAAAAGTATGACCCATGAGGAACTACACGATTTTTCCAATTTATGTAGACAGAAATCAGGGGAATATATGTGGGAATGGATATGAAGTGCATGGGACAGTGGTAGAAGGAACATAAAATTGGATTGGGCTGAGTTCATAAATATGGGCCCACTAAGCAGAGATTCTGGAATCAGTGTTGTAGCTTGATGGGTTAGAAAGGGCACTAACAGTTTCTTCAGTTGGTTGGCTGGAGCTTGGATCACTAGGTAGCCTATGCTAAATGAAGTGTAAGTGCCAGAACTGCCCTGGTATAATGTAGATGAGGGGATCCAAAGGCTTAGAGAGAGTGGAATATTAGAGCGGATTTATCACTGAGACCTGATCACCCGCTCTAGGAATGCTCAGAAGACACACCTCTCAGTAGGACTGAGCAATACACTGTGAGACTAACTCCATCATCACTGAGTGGCTCTGTGGTTGCTCTTCTCTGTAGGTCGCATTTTACTGTGAGAACTGCTGCTACTGAACTTGGATCCTTAAACCCGATGGGGCTGCTCAGATCCCGAGAGTTGGCAGGAGCCACATGGTAGCACTTAATCCCCAAAGACAAGGTGGGCGTGGCTGCTATAATGGACAGCAGACTCAAAGCAGCAACTGAAATAGTCTGACCCGCAGAGACCTATGGGATTGACTGGTAGACAATGGGATACCTAGAAGTCAAAGAAATGAGCAGTCTGCAAACTCTTACTTGATCTGTATACGAAGAAAAGTTCTAGGTCAAGTGAACAAAAGTCTACCTTGAATGACAAAAACAGAGAGTCATGGCTCCTCAACCAATTCCCAGACTTGAGACAGTTTACAGAGCCAGAGCCCCTTGAATGAAGGGAAGGCCAGGCCCCCCTTGGGGAAGGACCCTGCACACTGCCAAAAATTCATACTGTTAATTTACATCCCAGCCTTTCCCAAAGAGACCTATGGCCCTTCCACAAGGTAACCGTGCATTGGGGAAAAGGATATGATCAGACATTGGGGGAATAGGGACACTGGCTTGGAACTGATGTTAATTCCGGGAGTCATAAAATGTCCGTGGAGGCTTAAAACTCGTTTAATTTTGTGTACGTTTGAAAATTCTAATTATAAAAGGTAAAAACAAATGAAGTGCTAAGGCTTTTGAAAAAAAGAAAGGAGAAATATGTTACCATGACAAAACTGTTTTCTTATATATTACCGTGATGCTTGGAATGTGAACATGGTCCCTTCTCCAGGGTGGTAGGGTATGAGACTGCAAGCTTGTGGTCCTTTGAACCCTAACCAGGTGGACACTCACCCAGGGCAGAATGAGTTACCACTGAAGCTTAGCAAGGCGGTCTGATGGAGCTGTGCCCACTCACATCCAGTCTTGGTCCTGTATATTTGTGCTGCTTCTTTACTGGTGCAGCAGTAAATTGAAGTGAAGGAAGTTTCAATGGAGTCAGAGCATGCATTAGCCTCACTTACAGAGCTTGTCAAAACACAGGTTGCTGGACCCGCCCCCAGAGTTTCTTATTTAGTGGCACCTGGGATGGAGCCTGAGAATTTGCATTCTTTTGTTTTGTTTTGTTTTCACATGGGCAGGCACCAGGAAGAGAATTTGAGTTTGAAGACTCATCATCCAAGGTGATGGTGGTGCTGCTGGTCCTGGACCACACTTTGACAACCAGTGGCATATACTAAGAATTGCAAACTGTTTCTTTAAAGAGTCAGATAGTGATATCTTACCTTTCGCAGGTGTGTTGGGGATCCTCAGGTTTTATGACTAGCTGGGAGGACTCACCGGACTCAGCATCTAGTCATACTCACAACTATGATTTATGACAGTGAAATGATATAAAGCATAATCCCACAAAGGGCAAGAGCGCATGGGGGAAAGTAGGCACAAGGCTCCAAAGGTCCTCTCCCCTCGGAGTTACACAGGGCATGCTTAATTCCTCCAGCAACAAGTCGGGACAACACACTGAGGTGTTAGCAAGCGGAGAAGCTCACTAGAGGTTGTGCGCCTAGGGTCCTCATAGGGCTGTGGTCATGTGAGCCCCCCCTGCCTAGCACAAGTCTTACTTCTTAGACTCCCAGAAGGAAAGCAGGTGCTCAATCTAAATCACATTGTCTGCACAAGCACTTCAGCCACAGAGAGCCACTCTTACTCAGTGAGGGAACGGGAGAGGCCTCTCGAAATCTTAGTCCCAAGACACCAACCAAGACCCAAACCTGTCTTTCGAAGCAGACCTGCTCTGTGAACCCTTTTCACTTGCTACTACTTGGCTGTGCCATGGGATTGCAAAGCAGCCACAGATCACATGCAAATGAATGAGCATGGCTGATGATCAGTAACAACCTATTCACAAAAACTGGTGGCAGGCCAGATTTGACCCAAGGGTCACAATTTGTTGACCCCAAATCAACACTAACAAAAAGTATCCCAGCTCTTGTTTTTTTTTTAATATGAACAATGCTGTTCACTTGTGGGAAGAAAAACCCTTTAGTTTCCTCATCTGCTGATCTCAAAACATCTGAAATGTTGATCTCTGTTTCAATTCCAAGCATATTTATCTAAACATTTTTATGAAGAATCACTGTCATCAAATTTGCCCAAATCAACAAGTAAATTCTCTTTAATTTCCATACCAAAGAAATCCACCATTTCCATTTTCAAATTTATTGTTGGAAAGCTGGGCATAGTATTCTTTTTATGTATTTTAACCTCTATGTGCAGTTATGGGCCCTTTTTTCTTCTTCATATGGTTTATGTACCTGTTATTTTTGCCTGACACATCTAGGGTATAAAACTATCTTAGATTCCCCTCCCCCCAAAAGAACCAGTTTTGTTCTGTTACTCTTCTCTGCTGCGTCCCTGTTTTCTGCTTTTACATGTATTAGCGACTTCATTCTACATTTTAAAGGCTTACTCTGGTGTTCTTTTCTTGTTTCCCATACTCAATACTGAGGTTAATAATTTTCAATATTACTTCATAATAAATGAACTTACAGTCATAAATTTCTCTTTAATTCCTAGCTGTAACCAGTGTCAAGCCACTGAATTTTTCCACCCTCACTCCATTATTCTCTCATTCTTCTGCACTGGCTAGACTGGTTTGATTATAATTGTCTGACCTATCAAGACCTGTTCCCACCTCTGTTTCTCGTAATTCACGTGCCTCTGGGCTTGTCCTAGTCCTGTGCACCCACAGACACCTGGAGCTGGGCTGTCCCCTTGCTTTGGAATAGCCTTCGTCACCCAACTTTTTCAGGAATAACTTTGATTTATTATTATTTTTATTTTTTTCACATATATTATCATTTCTCTCAACTAGATTGCTAGCCCCTGGAGGGTAGGAATCCTGTTATATTCCGTATCTAGCATAAAAACTTGCACAGACAGTTGCAAAATAAGAATTGGTGAGCGATTTAAGACTCTTTACCTTCAGTTTCTCCAAATCTGGCCTTTCAATACTGACAACTTCTGTCAGCAACTGGGCCTCCAGACCATCTTCTGTGACGGTGAAATTGAGGAGGGTTGTCTGAGCTTGTAACTCCGGCTTGTAGTGAGGGTTTGCCAGTTTTGTGTGAAGGATGAGGCGAAAGTTCTTGTTCAATTCACATTCTTTATCTCCAATCCTGATATACCTAAAGGGGGAACATTGCAGACATTCAAAAGATTCCCATAAACTATGACTGCTGACTTGAACATAAGGTGTTATTGTATTCCTGTATTCCCACATGTGCACATTTCTCAACTGACAATATGTTCATTAAAACAATATGTCTTATTTACAATTTCCCTCAGTTCCTTTTTTTAAAAAAAACATGATATTCAAAGCCTGTAATCTTTTTAATTTAAATATAAAATTTTAAATAATTCTAAGAAAAAGTATTTCCTGACTCATTTGTTTATGGAAGAGGTGCTTTTTTCACTGACTTTATTAATTTTGGAAAATAGAGTAAATTCAGTATTCAGGCAATGCTCCTTTTTATCAAAATGTCACAATATCTTAAAGTATTTTGCGTGTTTTTTAATTTGAGGAGAGTTACCCAGAATGTCACAATGGGGCAATGTTTGAGGTTTTTATTTGTGTGTTTTTTAATTTGAGGAGAGTTACCCAGAATGTCACAATGGGGCAATGTTTGAGGTTTTTATTAGTGGAGGTTTTATAATTGTGTCTTGCTCTGAGATAAGTCACTTGTATCATATGGCAGGAAGGGCTTCTCATCCACTGACCACTCTATTTTACTGGACAAATTTTTATGAAACCACTTTTTAATGTGTAAGAATAAATGATAATTTGCTTAAATCACTAAAACGCTAATCAACCAAAAACGAACTATGAATCTGAAAAGACTGATCAAATTCAAGACCTCCTGCCTTCATCCTGCTCTCAAATTGTGTTTCCACTGTGGTGATCTTACACTGGGAACAAAAAATGCTTACAGCTCTTGCTTAAGGGTCTGATTTGAAAGAGATCTGCCCAATTCAAGCCAGCTCTGGGAGACACTGTGTATTCTTAAGTTGGATGGTATGAATTCATTCACCTAACCCAGTTTTGTTTGTTTTTTTTTTGGTCAGGTTATTCTACCTTTTAATTTTCTCCAGGAAAGAAGCTGGCAGTTAAGGTAGCAACCCCCTTCTAACTAAAGCAGCATTTATATAAGGGGTAAGGGACATTTAAGCGTTTATTTGTGTAGCAACATACCCCTTCCATTTTTTTTCTATTTTTTTTTAAAGATGAGTATTCACACCACTATTTTACAAAAGCAAAATAGAACATTAAGGGAGGAACCACAGGGCAGGTGTTTTAAGTGAACCAGGCAATAGCTGCCAGTATATCCACCATCAGAAGTGGCTGGGAGCCCTCATTTTGCAGGTCATGGATCTGGCACCATCTGTTCCCATATGTGCACATTTCCCAGTTGACAATATGTCTGGTAAAATAATCATACGTCTTATTTAAAATTTCCCTGTTACTTTTTTTTAAAATCATGAAACACATTGCAAACAAACACCCATTCACTCAAAACAAAACGAAACAAAACAAACAAAAACTAAAAACAGTTACTGAACACTTGCATGCCAGGCTGTTAGACATTCTTCTAGGCACCAGGCAAACAGCCATTACCAAGACAAGTAGGGTCTTGGTACTGGCTATTTGGAATTGCTTTGATATTATTCTACCTATAATAGTAGAGATTATGGGTATAAAATTTTACATACTGACTCATGCATTCCTTTCTTTATCTAGTCAATGAATAAATATGTATCAAGTATGTACCATATGGCAGGCATTAAAAAAAAAAGATTCACTCAACTAAAAAAAATGGGCAAAAGATCTAAATAGATATTTCTCCAAAGAAGATAATGTAAATGGTCTTAAATAAGCATATGAGAAGATGATCAACATCATTAGCCACTAGGGAAATGCAAATCAAAACCACACAACTAGATGCCACATCATACCTACTACGATGGCTATAACCAAGAAGTCAGATGATAATTGTTGGAGAGGATGTGGGGAAATTGGAACAGAAACTACTGCAAGCATTAAAAAAAAAGAAACAATTTGGCAGTTCCTCAAAATGTTAAACAGAGTTATGATTTACTGAATGATTCCACTTTAAGTATATAGCCAAGAGGAGTGAAAACATGTTCACACAAAAACAAGTACCCAAATGTACATGACAGCATTATTTTAAATAGCCAAAATGTGGAAACAACCCAAAATCCACCAATTGATGAATGAATAGACAAAAATGGTATATCCATACAAAAATATTATTCAGTCAGAAAAAGGAATGAACAACAGATACGTGCTGCAAGATGGACAAACCTTGAAAACATTACAATAAGTCAAATAAGCCAGACACAAAAGACACATATTGTTTGATTCCATTTATGTGCATTGTCTAAAATAGGCAAATCCATAGAGACAGAAAGACAAGTGGCTGCCTAGGGCCGGTGAGGGTGGGGGTGCAGAGGGAATGAGGAGATTGGGGTGACAGCTAAAGGGTACAGAGTTTCTTTCTGGGTAATGAAAATGTTTTAAAATCAACTGTGATGATGGTTGCCCAATTTTGAATATGCTAAAAACTGTCGAATTGTACAATTTAAATGGACAAATTGTATGGTATGTGAATTATTTCTCACTGATGGTATTCCCAGAATACAAATAAAAAACAAAAGAACATAGATTTATCAAGAGGTGAAATCACTAACATTTGGGCTGTTGTTGATCCAGAAGGTCAGTAACCATGCTAACTGTAGTCTCTTGGAGATTTGTACGTATCTTTGAGTATATTGTGGTGTGTCACAGAATGGTCTTATTCAACAAGGATACCCTTTGTAGTTAACCTGCTTCTCTTCAATTGAAAATATATTCAACCATATCTACCACGGAGGGCAACATCAGAGGGTTTGCTAAACTGATCTTCCACGTAGCTTCAAGAAAATCTTTGCTAGTTCTGTTCATGCGTCTCTCTAAGCTGGACTTTTCTTCAAGATTTGCATGAATGGCTTTTAAAGAAAACTTCAAGAGGGAAGGTTTTTTCTGTAATTATCATCTGTTGTTCTTGTACATAAGAGATGCCAAAGTTTAAACTCCTTTGCCTCTCCACAATAATAAAACCCATATTTTAAATAAACTTCTGTATACATTCTATGATTAAAAAAATAGTTTTATTCATATACCATACAACCCATTCTAAAGTATACAATAAATGGCTCCTGGTATAATCACATAGTTATGCACACACCAGCACAATCCATATAAGAACATTCCCATTTCTTCCGAAATGAAAGAAAAAAAATTCCCATATGCCTCCTTCCTATTCTCCTATTGACATTCAGCTTTGGCATAGTGCCTGTGTTACAATTAATGAAAGAATATTACAGTTACCATTAACTCTAGACTGCAGTTTACATCAACTGTATTTTTCCCATATATCATCTTATTTTTAACACCTCGTAATAGTGACATACATTTGTTCATGTAAAAACTTTCCTATGTTTGCACAATTAGCCACTGTCATCGTCCACTTTAGGTTTTTATAAGTTATATAGTCCCAGATTTTATCCTCTAGCTTTCCTTCTGGTGACATACATGACCCTAGACTTTCTTTTCAACCATACTCACACTCAGCTTTGTTCATTATACTTACAATATTGTGCTGCCATCATACGGTATTGTGCTATCCATTTTGGAACCTTTACCACCAACCTTATTAAACATTCTCTATTCCTTAAATATCAATTACCCAATTTCTATCTCTTAATAACCAATGCTCTCAAATTTAACTCAAAGTTTGCTTATTACAGTTAGTTCATATTAGTGAAACCATACAATATTCGTTTGTTTCTGGCTTATTCTGCTCAACATAATGTCCTCAAGATTCAGCCATGCTGTTGCCTGCATCATGACTTTATTCCATCTCATAGCTGCATAATAGTCCCTTATATTTATATAGCACAGTTTGTTTATCCACTAGTCAGCTGATGGACATTTGGTTCCTTTCCTTCTATTGGCAATAGGGAATAATGCTGCTGTAAATATCAGTCTGCAAATGCCTATTCATGTCCCTGCTTTCAGTTCTTCCGAGTATATACCCAGCAATGGGTTTGCCATGTAATATGGCAATTCTGTACTTAGCTTTCTGAGGGACTGTCAAACTGTCTTCCACAGTGGCTGCACCATTCTACATTCCCACCTACAGAGAGTGTCTACCTATTTCTCCATACCATCTCCAGCACTTGTAGTTTTCAGCTTTTTTTTTTATTTATAATGGCCATTCTAGTAGGTGTGAAGTGGTATCTCATTGTGGTTTTGATTTGCATTTCCCTAACGGCCAGTTAAGTTGAGCATATTTTCATATTCTTTTTCACCATGTGCATTTCCTCTCTGGAAAGTGTCTATCCATGTCTCTTGCCCATTTAAAAATCTGTGTTGTTTGTCTTTTTTGTTGAGTTTCAGTATCTCTTTAAATATTCTGGATATTAAACCTTTATTGGATATGTGATTTCTGAATATTTTCTCCCATTTAGTAGGCTGCCTTTTTATTTTCTTGACAAAGTCTTTTGACATGCAAAAGTATTCAATTTTGAGGCTATCCTATTTATCTATTTCTTCTTTCATTGCTTGTGCTTTGAGTGTAAGGTCTAGGAAAACACCTCCTACCACAAGACCTTTAAGATATTTTCCTAAGAGTTTTATGGTCCTAATTTTAATGTTTAGGTCTTGATCCATTTTGAGTTAATTTTTGTATAATGTATGAAATAGGGGTTCTCTTTCATTCCTTTGAATATGGATATCCAGTTCCCCAGCACCATTTTTTTTTTTTTTTTTTTTTTTTTTTGCATGGGCAGGCACTGGGAATCAAACCCAGGTCTCCAGCATGGCAGGTGAGAACTCTGCCACTGTGCCACCACTGCCTGCCCTCCCAGCACCATTTTTGAAGAGGATGTTCTGTCCCAGTTGAGTGGACTTTGCCACCTTGTCAAAATCAATTGTCTGTAATAAGAGAGTCTATTTCTGAACTCTCAGCTGGATTCCATTAGTTGGCATATTTATTTTTATGCTAGTACCATACTGTTTTGACCACTATAGCTTTGAAATATGTTTTAAAGTCAAGAAGTATGTGACTTCCAACTTAATTGTTCTTTCTCAAAATGTTTTTAGCTATTTGGGGCACCCTGTTCTTCAAAATAAATTTGGTTATTGGTTTTTCTATTTCTGCAAAGTAAGTTGTTGGTATTTTGATTGGTATTACATTGGATCTAAAGTCATTTTGGGGAAATGAGAGCACAACATATCAGAACTATGGGATGTAGCAAAGGCAGTGTTGAGAGGGAAGTATATTACTCTAAATGCCTGTATTAGGGAGACCCAGGTTTGAGTCCCAGCCCATGCACTTCACAAAAACAAAACAAACAAGTAAGCAAACAAAAAACAAACGAAAAGCAAAAAAATTAAACAAATGATTCTGTAATAACTGGATACTCACATGGAAAAAAGAATGAAATGTGATTCTTTCATACAAAAAAAATAATAAAGAAACAAATACAAACACACACAAAAATAAAAACATATATAAACAAGAAAGAAAGAAATTTAAAAAGATTAAAAATTAAAAAAAGGAGAAACAGCAAAAATGGAGGACTTAACTGCACACTTGGAGGAACTAGAAGGAAAACAGTAAACTAACTTCAAAGCAAACAGAAGGAAAGAAATAATAAAGATCAGAGCAGAAATAAATGAAAATGAGAACAAAAAACCAATAGAGAGCATAAACAAAGCCAGAAGTTGATTCTTTAAGAAAATCAATAAAACTGATGGCCTTTTAGCTAGACTGACAAAGAAAAAAAGAGAGAGGATGCAAATAAACAAACTCAGAAATGGATGGGGGGACATTACCACTGAACCCATAGAAATAAAAAACAGAATAAGAGGATACTATGAGCAACTGTATGCCAACAAACTGGACAACCTAGATGAAATGGACAATTTCCTAGAAACTCCTCAAGAACAACCAACACTGACTTGAGAAGAAATAGAGGACCTCAACAAACCAATCACAAGTAAACAGACAGAATCAGTCATCAAACCTCGAAGAAAGTAAATTCCAGGACCAGATGGCTTCACATGTAAATTCTACCAAGCATTCCATTAAGAATTAGTGCCAATCCTGCTCAAACTCCTCCAAAAAATCGGCAGGAAAGCTATCTAACTCATGCTATGAAGACAACAATCACCCCAATACCAAAGCCAGAGAAAGATATTACAAGAAAAGAAAATTAAAAGCTAATCCTTCTAATGAATATAGATGCAAAAATCCTCAAAAAAGTACTTACAGTACATTAAAAGACACACATACTGACCAAGTCTATTTTATTCCAGGTATTCAAGGGTGGTTCAACACAAGAAAATCAATTAATATAACATACTACATCAACAAATTGAAGGGGGAAAACCACATGACCATCTTGACTGATACAGATCAAGGCATTTGCCAAAATTCAGCTTCCTTTCTTTTTAAAATATTTTTATTAAGAAATTTCTACGCACATACATTCCAACTATATTATACAATCAATGGCTCACAGTATCATTGCATAGTTGGGTATTTTTCACTATGATTATTTTAGAACATTTGCATCACCCCAGAAAGAGAAATAAAAAGAAAAAAAGAACTCATACATCCTGTAATCCTTACCCTCTCATTGACCCACAGTATTTTAATCTACCCAACCTTTATCCTTTATCTTCCCCTAATATTTATTTCTTTTTATCCTTTTTTTTTTCACACATCTGTCCATACCAAGTATAAAAGGAGCACCAAACACAAGGTTTTCATAATCACAGGCACACTGGAAAAGCTTTATAGTTATATAGTCTTCTTCAAGAATCAGCTACTGGAACACAGTTCAACAGTTTCAGGTCACTTCCCTCTAGCCAGTCCCACATACTATAAACTAAAATCAGATATCCATATAATGCATAAGAATAGCCTCCAGGATAGCCTCTTGACTATGTTTGAAATCTCTTTACCACTGAGAATTTATTTGGCCTCATTTCTCTCTTCCCCCTTTTAGTCAAGAAGGTTTTCTCATTCCCATGATGTTGGGTCCTGGCTCATTTCTGGGAGTCAGGTCTAACATTGTCAGGGAGATATACACACCTGGGAGTCATGTCCTAGGTAGGAGGGAGGGCAGTGAGTTACTCTGCAAGTTGGTTTGGAGAGAGATCTAAGCAACAAAAGAGGCTTTCTTGGGGGTGACTCTTGGTCATAATTATCAGTAGGCTTAGCTTCTCCCGTGCAGGAATAAGCTTCAAAGGGGTAAGCCCCAAGATCGAGGGCTCAGCCTATTGAACTGGTTGTCCCCACTGCTTACGAGAATATCAGGAATTCCCTAGATGAGGGTGTTTAGTATTTCCTCTTTCTCCCCAGTCCCCGAAGGGACATTTTTTTATTCTTCGCCCAAATTACTCTGGGATATATCAAGGCAACACACTAACCTCTACAAACTAATTCAAGATTCCATGTAGTTATGGTGTTCAAGTAAATTGACCATTCAAGTTAGATTAGATAATATGCTACCCAAAATATAAGTTTTACACCAAATAAACATCTCTCCCTTTGGTCTCGCAAAGAGACCAAAGTCTGAAAATATGGGCCATATCATCCTTTACCCAGTATTCTGATTTCTTTAGTCTAATCCAGATCATCTTCATTCATATCTCCATACAAAGTCTAATCACTTTTTTAGCTTTTTAAACAGTTGCTAAATGGAGTAATGCTGGCTTTCATAGCTTCAGTTCAGCATTCTTTCTTGATGACAATACTTCTAAAGATAGGACTAGAAGGAAACTTCCTCAAAATGATAAAAGACATATATTAAAAACCCACAGCTAACTTTATTCTCAATGGGGAAAGACTGAAAACTTTCCCTTTAAGATCTGGAACAAGACAAAGGATACCCACTGTCACCACTGTTATTCAACACTGTGCTGGAACGTCTAGCTAGAGCAATTAGGTAAGAAAAAAGAAAAAAGGCATCCAAATTGGAAAGTGTACTGGTGGAATTTGTTGTGTACTCCAAAAATGCCATGTCTTTTAATCCTCATTCAATATTGCTGGATGGTATCTTCTTTATTGTTTCCATGGAGATATGACCCACCCAACCGTGGGTGGTAAATTTTGATTAGATGGTTTCCGTGGAGATGTGTCTCCATACATTCAAGGTGGGGTTGCTTACTAGAGCCCTTTAAGAGGGAACCATTTTGGAAAAAACTTGAGAACCTACAGAGTCCACATAGTCAGAGACCTTTAGAGATGAAGAAAATGCTTCTGGGGGACCTTCGAGAAACAAGAAACCTAGAGAGAAGGCTAGCAGATGTCACCATGTTCACCACGTGCCTTCCCACCTGAGAGAGAAACCCTGAACATCACAGGCCTTCTTGAACCAAGATCTCTTTCCCTGGATGCCTTAGATTGGACATTTTTACAGCCTTAGAACTGCAAACTTGCAACTCAATAAATTCCATTCAGGTATAATGCATTCTGGCAACTTGCAAACTAGAACAGAAAGGAAGAAGTAAAACTTTCACTGTTTGCAGATGACAAGATCCTATATGTAGAAAGTCTTGAGAAACATACAACAAAGCCACTAGAGCTAATAAATGAGTTCAGCAAAGTGGCAGGGTACATGATCAGTGCGTAAAAATCAGTAGTGTTTCTAGACACTAGCAATGAGCAATCTGAGGAGGGAATGAAGAAAAAAAACCTTCTATTCACAGTAGCAACCAAAAGAGTCAAATATCTAGGAATAAATTTAACCAAGGATGTAAAGGACCTGTACACAGAAAACTACAAAACATTGTTAAAAGAAATCAAGGAAGACCTTAAAAAGGAAGGACACAACATGTTCATGGACTGGAAAGTTAAAATAGTTAAGATGTCAAGTCTATGATTTTTTTACTGCCATTCCATCTTGATTTGAATTCATCCCACCTTTGTGGAATGTTTTAGAGAGAATAACCTTTAATGATTTCAACTTATTTTGAATTTTCCCTTTTTGTTTATGAGTTTTCACTGGGTTAAAGTTCATATTTCATAAACTTTCTGTTCTAACCACTAACTTATGTTCCCAGCTGAAAATGTTTGCACTTTAAAAATTTAAATTCAAATGAAGAACACTGAATGGACCAAGTGTACAGTTTTCATTACTGGTGTCTTATGGAGTAGGTCACTGTGGCTAGATCAGAAGCGAGATGTCTTAGTTTCCTAGAGCTCACAAACCGAGCAGCAGAAACAGAAATTTATTCTCCCACAGCTATGGGATCTAGATGTCTGAAATCAAGATGTTGGTGGAGCCACCTCCCCTCTGGAGTCTCTAGGGAAGATTCCTTCCTCACCTCTCCCAGGTTCTGGTGGCTCCTGGCAGGAAACTCCCATCTCCCCCTCCACCTTCACATGGCCTCCCCCCTGTGTGTCTTCATTTCTGTCCCTTACGAAGACACCCACCACTGGATTTAGGGTCCACCCCAGCCCAGGATGGTCTCCTTCAACTTGAGATACCTTACCTTAATTACATCTGCAAAAGCCCTGATTCCACATAAAGTCACATTCTGAGATTCCAGGTAGATATATCTTTGGAGGGATATTTTACCCACTACATAGGATAAAAAATAATATCAATTTTGAGATTTGAGTGCTGCATTTGCATATGTGGACATGAAAATCAAAGCAAGCTGCCAGGAAGATGGCAAACTTGGTTTCAAAAGTAGTGGGTGTACAGGCCTCAGTGGGAAAGCCCTTCAGAGCAGGGGTTGGCAAACTCTTTCTGTAAAGAGCCAGAGAGGCAATAGCCTAGGCTTTGTGAGCCATACAGGTGTCTGTCATATAGTCTTCTCTTGTTTTGCTTTCTTTCCTTTTCTTTTCTTTTCTTTTTTTTTTTAAGAACCCTTTCAAAATTCTTCGTAGCTCCTGGGTCCTAGCAAAGTGGGCTGTATGCGAGATGCTATTCCTGAGAACTGAACCAGTTGGTGGTATCAGTGTAGATGCTCCTCAAAGCGATCCTGGCTAATCCCTCTGGATTTCCCAATAACAGCAAGTTATGATTTGCCCATAAGTGACTATATATATAACCATGTTCCCTTGTCTAGGCTTTCAAGAAGAAAGTATGAGACTGGCCAACACAGAGCAGGGGGTTATGACAATTTTGCCTCCTGGGAACAGGTGAAAAAAACTTTTAAGGTTACATTTTTCAATTTCCCCAAATATTTTACTTAGAGCAATGCTCTACAAGATGCCACTTGAATGAGTCTGTGGCTATCTCCCACGCACACCTATAAGTACTCTGAGGCATTTGCATACTCCAGTTTGAGAACTAGAAACATGTATGCTTGAGGGACAGGTCTGATTTCTCTTTGTCAAGAAACAGTTAACTGGGGGACTCAGATTGAAGAGTAGGCTGTCTGCCTGTAAAATTGTTTTTTTACATCTTTCTCTGAAACATTATTTTATATGTTTAGATTTCCCAGGGATAGTAAATTATCTTCAATCGGAGTGTTTATGATCTATGAAAGACAAAAATTGCATAATGATTCAGTGGGTTTTATCATTGCAACTCGGTTAATTTTTGGTTAATTTCCTATCTGGGAAAATTAAACAGACTGCTAATACTCTCTCATGATTTGAAACATCCGAAAAACAACGGAGTTAACCCGAGGGGTGGGAAAAGCAAATAGAATCACTTTGTTGTTTCTGTGAAAGACATGAATTCAAAGGTTACGACTTCTAAAACACTGAAAACTGCTGTGGTCTCTAAAACTGAAGTTCAGGAATAACAGCAAGTGTGAAGAGCGACAATAAACCTTGGAGATGCCGCTACTTTCTTAAAGCTGTCGTTAGTCCCTAGCCTGTTTTCCAGCCCCACAGCCCCCACTGTCACTGAATCACACTGAGAATCAAAGTAGAAACAGAGAGCACCTGGGCAGAATCTCAGACTCTGCAGTGGAGTTACTCCCAGAAGATTTCCACACCTCCCTCCAAAGGCGTGAGCTCCTCTTCTTCCCTCTTATCATTGACTGAGAGTCGCTGGTTTGTACATGAGAAAGTGATTATGCAGTTTCAGGAATGAAATAAAATTACTTTTTCCCAGTACAAACACCCTGGTTTAATTAGCTAGGACACGGGGAGAGTCAAAAACATTCACCTAGCAGAGTTGTAATTTTAGAGCAAGAAGGGACTATAGAGATCAATCATCTAATTCCTTGTATGGCCCCAAAGAGTCTATGACTTGATGAAGGTCACACAGCTTAGTGGCAGAGCTGGGACTAGAACCTGGGTCTCTAGACTCCTGGTATAAAGTTCATTTCACTGCACCACATTGCAGGTTAATTTGCTCTGATGGCTCCAGCCTGTACGCCAAGCTTTTGTTGACCTATCTTATGACTGATCAAAAGAGGGTACTGAGAGAAGGTGGTAGATTCAGTACCAGTCAATGGCCACTGGAGAAAAAAATACAAAGACACAGTTCAAAGTCATGCCCACTGAGCTTTTGTTAGCAATTTTGTCCTTGTTTATGAAGGAGAATAAGCA
Source organism: Tamandua tetradactyla (assembly GCF_023851605.1). Taxonomy (NCBI): domain Eukaryota; kingdom Metazoa; phylum Chordata; class Mammalia; order Pilosa; family Myrmecophagidae; genus Tamandua; species Tamandua tetradactyla. The sequence continues at coordinate 102,068,191 of NC_135327.1, forward strand.
TTGACTATGGAAGTGCCCACCTCTAATCTAGGGGCTATAGTTTCTGATATATATAAAATGAATTATTCAATTTCTAAAGTCTTTAAAATAAATCACTGCATTTATATAAATATTTTCTATCTTATGGCTTTAAGAAAGGGAAAACAAAAGGCTTACTAGTTAGATGAATGAATTATTTTATAATAAAGACAATCTTCTGCAAATACACATTAAGCATAAATTTAGGCTTTTACATGTCAGGCCTTGTATAGAAATCAGATACACTGGAAACATCCAAATTCTTTCAAAGTTTATTCAAAACCCAACAAAAAAGTGTCCTGGAGATGAAAAGATCCCTAATTTCTACAAGCCATAGGAGGTCACTGATCTTACAGAGGATTGTTACACAAATTACATGAAAAACACTTGGAAATAATTTCTTGGTTAATTTTCCCAGCATGTTTGTAATGGACATGGGGAACCATTTCTCCCAAATATCAGGGTCACCAGAAAACCAGATTCTCTGTGAACTGGGAGAGGTAGCATTATCTGAATATTACCAAGATCAGAATCTGAAACTATAAATTATGGCCTAGTGCTCTTATTTCCAGTAGGTATATCTGTAAACCAAGTTGTCTATTTTATTTTTCGTTGAACTGCTCTCAAGTTTGACTTTAGTGATTGATGAAAATGCCATCAGCCTTAGATTATAAAAACCTAAACGAATTTCTCCAGTGATCAGATACTCTGAATACTTGGACAAACATCATCATTATTTTTTACTGCCTTTGAAAACCAAACATGAAATGCCACACATTCAATTCAGAATAAAGATTTACTATAGTGGCAAACTGGAGTCTTTACTAGGAAAAAGTGAAGTCGGACTATGTTCAAGAGATTTGCAAAACCTTTATCATGTTTCTGGGAGAAAAATTTCCCAAGAAATTGTATTATTATATTGAAGGCTCTCATGCTAAGATACTAAGGAGATCTTCCATGGTTGGTATGACAGACTCCTTCTCCAGGCCTCATCAGAGCCACTTGTCAAGGTAAAGAGACATAGTAGGTGGGCTTTAAAATAAGTAAATAATACAGTTCCACCATTTGAAGAAGAAAAAAAAAAACACAGGAATAGGGAAAAAAAATTTTCAATGGACAACTAAAAGCCTTACTGCATGTCCTGCTGTTTAAAATTAAAAGCTTCCCTATTGGACTTGTGAGTTCCAACCACTAAGGTGTCGCAAACGGCGAGAGGGGAGTTGTTACTTAGCAACCCCAGCAGGAAGGACCCTGCAAGTTGGTCAAACCCTCTTCCTGAAGAAAGGCTCTGGCTGAAAGCTGCACAGCTGGCAAGATGTTCAAGGTAAGGAAGGAAAGAAAGTCCTGAATAGAAATGAGTTAATTGTCTTGCTGCTACAAACAGTTAATATAACCAAACACATCCTTCTCATATAAAAGCAAACTGAAATTAAAAACTTAAAAAAAAAAAAGATGAGTGTTACAGGGTATCCAGCTACCGTTGTACATAAAAAGAAAATCTCAGATTTCTTTTTTGATATACATAAAACTAATATCATCCAATAACCCACGCCGAAATATTACAGATGGTGTCAAAAATAAAGAAATTCTGATTCCATGTATGTTAGCCTTTTTTTTTTTTTTCCTGGAAGATGGCCTTTTTTTTTGGAGAAAGGAAAAGAATCTAAAGATTCATTATAGCCCTGTTAGTGCTTATTTTCATATAAAGTCGAACAGCTGCTCTGTGTGTGCCTGTCCGTGTGCTCTGGGTGTTCTTCTCCTTCTGTTTTTTTTTTTTTTTTTAACTGTAAGTGAATTTAGGAATAGAAAGACTATTGGAGGTCTTTTGCAGCAATTAAACCTTATTTTGAACTGAGAATTAGGAGAGACTAGATGCTGAATACTGTTACATAAGGGCATGGAGTAATTTGAAAATAAACTATTCTTATCCATAAGGGACATAAAGTGAGAACTACATCTCTCCAGAGCTTATCTTAAAATCATAAATTTCCAGCTTAAGAGACTACATTTTACAGCAGTGTGGTTTTTAATTTAAGATGATCCCCTCTGAAATCCAACCCCAATACTAGAAAGCCTTTATTCCAATTGATTTCCAGCTGTAACACAATCTTATGGCATCACCTCTAAGAAGTGTAATAGAACAATATTTAATGAACTGGAAACTTGCTAACTGAAAATAATTCTTCTTATTAATTTAACACAAGTTTCAGGAAGCCAAGTAATTATAAAGCAAATGTCTGTAAAATACTGTCTCCGCTTCCTGTATTATTTTTTAACAACAAAAATTTATATAATACAGCTAATGTTTCTTTTGCTGACTTTTAAGTTTCCTATCTAGGGCATGCTACTTACAGATTTTTATTAACAGAATGATAATATGAATAGTAAATACAGGATGACATGTACAGTTTTTTCCTAAATATTTATGTGTTCAGAAACAAGCTGAAATACATCTTTCAGTAAGGTTACTTTGATTTAAAGTTCAGAAATTGCTTCAATAATACTTAGGAGGGATCTGAAAGATTAAATTGATAGAATTTTATGAAGATGCTTCACGGATCAGCAACTTTTCTAATATGTAAGCTAGTAAACTTGCTTTCGAAAAAGTACACGCTGATAAATCTTCCCAGATATGTTTTCTGTCGATCGACATGGTAAGAATGTATTTTATTTAAAATTAGGATTGTCTGGAGTTTGGCGGATTTAATTATTTGTAATTATCCAGCTGTTGTCAGGCTGTGGCCATTTCCTGACAGCAATCTAGAATGTGGGTCAGGTTCAACTGTATATCTTCTCAAACTCAGATTTAATGTTCTATTGACGAAACCATTACTAGAACCAAATTAAAGTCTGGGCTGATGTATTGGGCCACAGGGAGCTGTCAGACATGAAAGGAGCAATTAGTATTCATTACTTCATACTCCACAACATTCCAATTATTAATGAACTTCAACTTTTGGACCATGCTATATCTATCACAAACAACTTCTCAAACATTCACTAATAGGAAGAATAAACTCTATTGGATAAAAAATTATCCCCCCAAACAAACAGAACTCACATAAGCAAAACCACTCTTAACAGCTGAGAACTTTCTGCGGGATATGACCTTCTCACAGGAGTATGGAGCTGTTCTCTCACCTGCATTTGAGGAACATGAGAGAGCAGAGACATTCTGGGGGAATATACCAGCGTGCAATCCCTGTGGGTGCTTTCTCCTCTTTTTCTTCAAGTTCTTCTCAATGCTATCTAGTCTTTACGATATAGAGGAAATAAATTTATAATTCCTACAACGTAATCTGATAGATATTACAACATAGACATAGAAAGATAGAAGGAGATATAAAACTCAGGTCAAACTCATTGTTTGGCAGGAATATGAATTATTTTTCTTTCTTTAATGCATGAATAAAAATTGGGAGAAAACAACACAAAATGAAATCACTGGGGAAATGTCAAGGTGGCTGTGTTCAATAACAGACATCCCGGTTTGCGCGGTTACAGGAACATCCTGACTTTATGTTGGTAACATCCCAAATTAATCTCTATGTTTGTAAATTTTTTAATAGACCTTCCTTGTTCTGATTTCCACAACTTTTTTTTTTAATAAAACAAGAACTAATAAAGAAAATTCGGGGCAATGATTACTTTGGGAGAGGAGGCAGAATGGGAAAAGGCCAGAGTGTCCATGTGGCCTCTAGAATATTGAACTAGAATAACTTTCCAGTTCAGAATTTGAGTGGGTGGATTCATGTGTGTTTACTTTATTATGTTTTATAACTTTTAATTTTTATATATATTAAATAATGAAATATAAACCAACCCTTATGGATATAACAGATTCCCCTCCTCTCCATGCCCTCTACCTGTTCCTTCTGCTAACAGGCTTCCTGGCTCATCCATCGGGCGTTCACACTGACCATAAACTCTCATTTAGCATTTGGTTCACGCTTCCAATCACCCACATAATGGACTTCTTAATGGCTAAAGTTTCAAGGAAAATACTATTTATTAAGCACCTTATATGTGATATTTATATACATTTTTCCCTTACCAGACAAGAAAAGATAAACACAGAAAAGCATGATAAATAAACTTATCCAAGCTCATGCAACTAGAGTATAGCAGACTGTGATGTGAATCAAGTTTCATCTTACTGCTTCTACCCTCATTCTAGCTTTCTAACAATGATAAACTAGTACACATGCCCACTTCGAAGTCTTAAAAGCCTCTCTTGAAAACACACGTAAAGCTGGTTCAAGGCACCACACTGAACTTTGCATTTACCTTCCTTCTCATCCCAAATCCTACAGAGATGACAGAAAGCAGCATGCTCGAAAAAAGAATGAACTCAGTCAGGTTGGAAAACAAGAAATAATACTTGGATGAAAAGAGAAAAATTTGATGAAGGAAAGAAAGTGATGGGAAAATTAAAGCAAAAGTTAAAAATTAGCAATTCATGGTAAGAGCTAAGTCGCTGAGAAGCACATCCTTATTAACAATCAAAGAAATATAAAATAAAGCAGCAATGAAATAATGATTCTATTATTTGTTGAATCTGTTGCTCTTGCTCATGGTGCCATGTTTCTTTGTTTTACGTTTTTTGATTCATGTGCCATGAAATTTTATTTTTGGCCCTTTTCTAAGGTCTAGATTTATGTGCATTTCTCCAGAGAGGGTTTTCTGTTTGCTTTTGCCAAGTGCACTGGGGCATAATAAACTTAACACCAATTAAAAGTAAGTCATTGACTTAAGGTTTTATAGCACATAAGTGGGTGGGCCACAGTGGCTTAGCAGGCAGAGTTTTCGTCTGCCATGCCTAAGACCCAGATTCGATTCCCGGTGCCTGCCCATACATAAGTAGCAAAAATTCATCCTGCACACCAATAAGAGGGTTGGTTTCTCATTAGAAATTCTCAAGAGAATTTTTTCCACTTCTTTCAAGTACCAAAGTAGAGAAAGGGGTTTATTTGCTGCAAGGTTGGGTTTGTTTATATGTTATAAATAAATTCCACCCTTAAATAAAAGGTGTAGCCACTTGGGGCTCTGGCTTTATATCGGAATCTTGTAGCAGACTTTACACAATTGAATAGGCCAGAGGCTGAGTCTTCCACCCTCTGAGCTTTGTATATCCATCGAAAAGGAAACCTAAGGCCATCAGGTTTTCCTGGTCTTCAGGTCTTCAGGAAGACCAACTTTGGTGTTTCTTTGCCTCTTTGAGATTGTGCTTTTTAGTTCCCTTTTATTGCCAGCTCAGTGACACATTTAAGTACGTGTTTATAATGTTTTAGCTAATATATTTAGTTATTTTTTATTATTCACATGCTCAATCTTCCATAGTGCCAGGAATAAGAGTCTATTTTTGGTGTTTTATTTTTATTAAAGTTAAGCATCCTTTTAAAAGCATGTAGTATGTGGCTCTTATCCTTAGGGAATTTATAATCCAGTTGAGGATAAAGAATGAAAAAAAAAAGATTTAGATAGTTGTAAGAGGAACAAATAACAAAATAATGCAGCAGAGAAACACTCTGTCTAAGAGGCACTGAATATGAAAATTTCCCTATTTAAATGCATTTGGGATTTGTGGAAAGAAATACATATAGTACATCATAGGAGGGGGATTGTGTGAAGAAAACCGAGGGAAAGGGAAGGAAGAATTAGATTAACAATTGGCACACATAGTAACTACATTGGAAGATAGTATAGTCTATTAATGACATTTATTTGGAAAACATGGTTAAGAAAAAAAGTTTCCACATTTAGACTTCATACAGTCACAGGGCATCTGAGAAGACAATACCTAAGGTCTTTCTGTGCCCCTTTCTCTCATCTGTGAGGCCACAGCTCCCTCTGCTCTTCTGATTGTATTGAGTCTCCCTAAGCACCGGCCTCCATCATGATGACCTCCTTCCCTTTCTATGCAGATTCTCCAACTCACATGTGTCAGCTTATTAAGTTCCACACTCACATGTGCAACTGCCTCTTATTCAGCTTTTGGAAATAAGTGTTACAGAAACATCTCAATCTGTCAATGCCTAATACTCTCCTTCCTATATCATCTCTCTTCATAAATGGTCCCAACATTTCACCAAATCCTGATGGCAGATGACAGACTCATCCTCAATCCTTCCTTTTTCCCCAGCAACTATATCCATTTAGTGACCATGCATTGCTGCTCTTAACTACTTGATATCTCTTTTATTTGCCCTCTCCAAACTCTCTCTAATCGCCACTGCCTTAAGTCAGAATCATATCATCACTTAGATGGATTACTGCCACTGTGCACTAAATGGACTCTGGTTCCAGGTCCATGCCCCTTCAATCAATACGTTACACTGCCAAGTGTATCATCTTTCAGAACCACAAATCTGATCACGTTACTCCAAGAGTCTTTAAAAGTTTTTATTACTTTTTCCACGACTACTTTTTCCACCGACTTACACTTGTGTTTCTCAAGTGAAAAAATGGAAACACCAGATTTCTTACTCCAGGATGACACATCTTTTAGTAAAAAGCCATTGCTGCCATGTTCCGGGCCTGACTACCTCTCCATTCGCATCTCTCCCAATCCACATTTCACTCTCTTTCTTCCTAACACACATCTTCACCTCCTTAGATTCTGTTTCCAGTTCCTCAAACCTGTTGGGCTGTTTCAAATAACTTTGCCTTTGGTATGAGATCTCTTTGTCTAGGATTCTCTTTCCCCACCTGTCTACCTGACCAATGCCTATTCATCTTTCAGGTTTATATTAAATGGAAATGTAAATCAAATGTAATTTTTCCAATAAAGCCTTTTTAGGTCTCCACTATGGAAATGACCACTCCCTGCTATATATACTGGTATCACCACACCAGTGGCATTGTACTGCGTTTATTGTTTATCGTTTGTCCTCCCTTTAAGAAAAGGGTCTGTACCTTATTGCATTTCAAATTTCTAGTCCCCAGTACAGCACCTAGCATGTAGTAGAGCACAGCAAAGGGTTGTTTAATGACGGACAGCATAATTTTTATGGCCGCCATGAGGTCTCCCGATGTCTGGGTTAAGATACTCTAAACATATCTGCACGAGAGAGGCAAGTAAGAACAGCTCTGGATCCTAGAATGAGCTGGGACTCAGCATCAAGGGATTGAGAAAACCTTCTCGACCATCAGGGAGAGGAGAGAAATGAGACAAAATAAAGTGTCAAAGGCTGCGAGATTCCAAACAGAGTCCAGAGGTTATCCTGGAGGTTATTCTTATGCATTAAGTAGATATCACCTTGTTAATCAAGATGTAGTGGAGAGGCTGGAGGGAACTGCCTGAAACTACAGAGCTGTGTTCCAGCAGCCATGTTTCTTGAGGATGATTGTATAATGATATAGCTTTCACAATGTGACTGTGTGATTGTGAAAACCTTGTGTCTGATGCTCCTTTTATCTACCTTATTGACAGATGGGTAAAACATGGATAAAAATAAATAAATAATAGGGGGAATAAATGTTAAAATAAATTTATTAGATTGAAATGCTAGTGATCAATGAAAGGGAGGGGTAAGGGATATAGTATGTATGAGATTCTTTCTTTTTATTTCTTTTTCTGAGTTGATGCAAATGTTCTAGGAAATGATCATGGGGATGAATACACAACTATGTGATGATATTGTGAGTTATTGATTATATATCAAGCATGAAATGATCATATGGTAAGAATGTTTGTGTTTGTATGTTGTTATGTTTAATAAATAAATAAACAAAATAAAAATAAATAAAAAAGATTATGCACTGAAATGATTAGCAAGTAACAATTGTGTGTAGTTACCAGCAATTTGAGGCAGACATGAATGAACAAGAATGCCTGGAGGATGATACTGATTGAAAAACATTTCAACATATCCACAGTCCAGTCCAGATACCATGGTATTATATAGTGTAAAATGATTGCTCAGTGATATTTCCATTTATTTTACTTATAGTAATAATTTTTTTTCTATCTCTAAAAAAAAAAAAAAGAACAGATCTGGAGATAGAGATCTGAAATTTACCCTCATATAAGTGGTTATTCCCAAACAATTTAAGTGTTTAAAAACAAGGACTGTTGAGGTGGTAAGTGCATACAATCAACACCATTTGTTTTATTGTTACAGATCATTTTGCTTTGCCTTGGCCTTTTAAAAAAATGCTGTAATTATATGATCAGTTTTTAAAAATCAAACAGAGAATACATAATCAAGAAATATTATTTCAGAATAAATGGCTTTGGCCTAATAATTTGTAATTGAAATCTGATGTTCTTATGCAAAATAATTTAAGCTTCCGAAATCAAAAACCTCTAGAATGCCCACTGATACTTAAATATGTCAATACTGGAGAAAAACCATAGCTTAAATTTATCAGTCTCTAGAAATTTCAGATTATGTCAAAAACAAGGAAATATAATGTAGAGTCATCAAATCTTTTATACCAAAATTATGTTACTGGAAGTCTAAGTTAAAGCTCAGAGAATACGCATTTCATGGACAAAAATTTCAAGTCTTCATAATAGAGTTAGAACCTTAATAACAAGGATTTAACTTTAGTGGCATTCAAGATTTTGCACCATATTTTTAACACATCAAGCACAGCTACAATTATATTTATCTTACAGTTTGTCAAATGGCTTATTAGATGGTTCTAAATGCATGTCTGGGTAAATTTTGGTTTATTAAACAATTATAAGTTGTCAGTCATTCTAAACAGATTTACTTGGTGGGCTTTATAATAAACACTATACTAATCAGTTAGAGACTATTTAAAATAGAAATTAGGCACCCCCAAGTAAGCCTATTTTCACTTAAAAATGACAAAGATAATATAGTGATAAAAAAGAAGACAGATACTTTAGAGGCAGGGAGTGGGAGTCATGGAAGAAGGGGGTTGTGGAGAAGTTCTAAGATTATATCTCTGTGAAGAAAAAAAACAGTTACAAAGGAGAAGGAAATCCAGTAAAATTATGACTCTACTGAAAGATGGTTTCTTGAATAAAGAGGCAAAAGAGAGCCTCTGGAATGTCACAGACTCCCCTCGACCTACGCAGGCGTCATTAGAGACATAATTGCTGGGTCTGACCTTTCACACACATAGAAAAATGACAGAATGGCTCCTTGTTGGTGGCTACAACGCCCCTGGGAGAATGTTCTAGAGACTGTGTGTCCTGGGGCAATGGCAGCCTTTGGAGAGCCACAGCTTTCTCACCTTGGGGCTACCACTTATGGTTTGGGGATGATTTTAGGGTCCACTAATGAACTCTTTCCATTTGAATGTTTACATGTGATTGAATGTTTTTTTTAAAAAAAATGGAACTAGCACAAAAACCTATGATTTTGTGGAGTGTTACCTGATATGAGGCTAAGCTGAAAAAACCTAATATCAGATTTAAAATAGACTTAGAGAATAATATGAAGCAAATAATGGTATAAATGATCTACAAGTAAGGCAAAACTATTAATAGTGCTTTGCAAATTACTATTAAAAGTTAGGGAAAGATCAGTGTAAACTAATAAAGGGGAAACTACTCTCAGCAGTTTAGTGACAAATGAATTTTTTTTGGGTCACAAGTCAGGAACCTAAGGCCATGAGAGACAAATGGCCTGAGAGTCTGGACTATGTTGAGGTTATTTTGGTCTGGGAATGGGGTGCCATGGATCGGAAAGTCAGAAAAGACATTAAGAAGATTCCTAATAGATTGTGTTTGATGATGAGGCTGAGAAATAGATGCTGATGATGAAGCTCATATTTAGCACAAAATATGTTAAAAATTCAAGAATACTTACTTTCCTTTTTTAATTGTGTTCCTTCCAAGCAGTGGATCAAGGACTGGATCTATCTTTTCATCAAGGTTTTCAATTAAAATGACGTCTCCGAAGGCCAAGGCAGTTTCAATGGCATTCAAAAACCTTAAAATTCAATTCACATGGAGATAATAAAATGTAAGTAAGCATAGGAAAAATGCTCAAAATTCTTTACCCGATTAAATTAAATTTCATTTTTATGTAGATATTTTAAATGGAACATACTAACTTAGTGAAGACTATTTCGTAGTAATAGTCTCCTTCAACAGATTATACAGAAATCAAAAGATCTGATTTTGAGATAAATTTTATGGTCATATTTACCAAGTGAAATTCAATAGTGTGAACTAATAAACCTACATTTAAACTGGTTACTTTTGATAATAATCACGGTTGAAATAAATGTAACTAATTGAAATATCATAAATTTAAATTCACTCAGTGGGCTCCTTTTTAAATACAAAACATTTTTCAAATTATATAAAATGCCTGTGCTCCTATCTACCTTTCAGATTCAGTTATATAAAATGGTTAAATATCATGCTATTTCATTCCTATTCTCCAAAAATGTCTCTTTCCCCAAAAATACTTTTCTCCATCTCTTCAAATAAACAAAGACTTATTTTATTTTATGTGTGAAAAGATGATGTGGGGACAAATTAAATATCAGCTGCTCTAAAATAATTCATTCAGTGTTAACTGAATACCAATGACATGAAAAACAGCTGTCTACTTCTCAGACAGTATTGTCAGGAGGACCCAGTGACAGAAAATCTCAGAGCAGATTCAGTTCCCAAAGGTGACATGCAAAATTTGACTAAGAAATTAAATTATCTTCAAACATTCAATGTTGTGTCTTGCATCCACATTAGGACCCTACTGAAGGCTAGAAAATATTTAGGCAGTTGTCTATAACATCATTAAGCATGTCAGGGCAGTTGACAATACTTGTGTTACCATAAGTAAGTCAAACACTTTAAAGAAGGAATCTAATATATCATATTTCCAGCATTTGCCTTAAAAATTTACACATTTTACTTCTCGGATGCAGGGTTTCTTCTAAATTTCAAACTAATTTCTTTACAGGTAACTGGAAGCTGCCCAGCATAAAAGCTCCCTCAGCAAAGACACTTTAGAGGACACATAAACAGGCAGATGAACAACTAGAACCACACTGCATTATTTCAAAGCGGTCGAGAGGTCTAACTCATGCCAAAGTTTTCTAAAAGTAAGAAGCACTTCAAAGCAGCTAAACGAAAAGCCAGGCCTTCAGATTTCACATACCCTTTCTGGCCCAGATGTGTGACTTTAAGGTCAGGTCCATACTTATTCTTGATCCACTTAATTCCCTGCTGCTGGGGATCTATCATGAGCGGCCAGCGCTCGCAGTGTGTCAGGATAGTGGCGTTTTCAGTTGACATCCTGTCACTGGGCAGTCCTTCCATACTCCACGTAGCAATTGTAGCATCATCCGTCAACATGGCAATCGAGTCCAGCCTTTCGGTTATTGGAATGGAAACCTTTCAGATCAGAGTGGAAAGCAATAAACTAGCAGTCTTACAGAGGAATAAAAATCAGCATGACAAATAAGAAAACAAGAGGCCAAAACCAAGAGCAAGTGCCTCCAGGGGAACAAAAGCAAAATCCCTGTGGCTTCTCAGAAGTCTAATAAACTGCCCCTGTGAAATAAAATTTGACCTGCTAAGCCCTGAGTTTACCTCTTGGGATTTTGTCAACCTGTGGTATTCAGCATCTGGTTTATTAACTGCATCTACGTGGCTTCAAACGAAAAGGCCTTTGCCCTACACACACATCCACTGTGATACCAATTAGAACAGAACGAATAACAAACAGAACGAATAACCACCAGGATGAACGGCTCCTCGTAAGCAAGGCTAAAATCCAGAACCCCGTGCAGGCATTTCATGTTCTACTACAGGCCACAGCTACAAAGAGATGACTTCTCTTTCTGGGAAGGCTTCATCAGCTTTCTCCAACAGCTTTCCAATTGTGCCAAGGAATTTAGATTGTAACCTCTAATCTGCGAATTGCCTACACTGTGATGGTAGAAAATAACACCGAAAATTGGTGAGATGCCTCCTTTTAAAGAGAGAGAGAGAGAGAAAAGAAACGTCTTTTAAAGAATATGGATCACGGGCGGGCCGCGGTGGCTCAGTGGGCAAGAGTGCTTGCCTGCCATGCCGGAGGACCCCGGTTCGATTCCCGGCCCCAGCCCATGTAAAAAACAAACAAACAAACAAAATATAATAAAACAAGAAAATGTTTAAAGATGTTTCCCTTTCTTCCTCCCTTCCTTCCTTCCATCCTTCCTTCCTTCTCTCTGTCTTTCCTTCCCTTCCTCCCTCTCTCTTAAAAAAAAAAAAAAAAAGAATATGGATCACACTTCACAAATATTGACTGACTTTACTAAAAATTAAGCAAGATTGTGGAAAGGAACTAATAAGGTCACTCCTTCAGTTGTCAGACACTGGACCAGCATCTACTGAGTATCCCCTACACGTGAAACAATGCAGGCACCGAAATATCACAAGCTTTGCAGACATCAGAATGAGTGAGATGAATAAAGAGCCAGTCCTGGAAGCTGGTAGTGGGGCTCCCGTGGATCATGTCTCCAGGAGAGAGGACAGTGGGAACGGGTTAGGGAAGTTTGTGCAGCAGCAGGACTTTGGTTTATTGTTTGGCCAAAGGATGCTGGCAAGATTCCCAGGGTAAAACTGGGATGCAATTTGCTGTAAATATAGGGAAAGTACCAGGAGATTCCTACTGTCCCTGATGACAACATGATCTAAGAACTTTATCTCCTAACCCTGTAACCAACAGGCTTTGGTCTCTGACTTGATACACAGATTACTTAAAGACAGAAGCGGTGTAGTATTGTTTTGAAAAGCATCCTCCCATTGGCAAGGAATATGTGGCCTTCATTTCCCATCTTTTATCTAATTCCACAGCTTAAAACAATGCTTGGAATAACTTTAATTCCTGAAGCTAACAGGAGTAAAAGAAGAAGGTATACCAATAGATTTGTGTCCTGATTCAACTGTTGAATTCTTTGAGCCCCTACTCTATGTTGGGGATCAAAGAGGATACCAGCTTTTTTTTCTGTTCAGTTTTATCTAGAAGGGAAAAGTAAAGCAGGTAACCCATTTGAATAATATCAAAAATATTAGGAATATTTTAGACTTAAATTTTTAGGGAAAAAAAAGAATTTTTGTTTAGTACTGTGTTCAAATAAATTTTAAACTAGGTTTAGGCTGAAGAAAATAAAGACCATTTTAGAAGTATCTTTTTTCTAATTCACTGTTCAGAATTCCTCCAAGGAAACTGTAGGGAGGAAAATGAGTTTGGAAAGCAGGTACAAAGAGGGAGTCCTTTTAGTCCAAAATCAGCTTCTAAAGCTGGCACTGAAGGCACCACCTCATTGCCATCTTGAGCGACGCCGAATGTGTGAGTTGGGATGCTTCTACCAAATGGAGCAAGAAATAAGAGACACTTTACTAGACAGAAAAGAAAAGGCTGGCAGCACAAACCATGAGCTAAGTACAACTCATCCTAATACTAAAAGAATATCAGAATGCTCTGAAGACCGACCAAGTGGCATATTCCTAAGGAAAAAGGGAACTTCTTCAAGAGGTAATAATCGGGGTGGGCCGCGGTGGCTCAGCAAGCAGAATTCTTGCCTGCCATGCTGGAGACCCGGGTTCAATTCCCAGTGCCTGCCCAAGCAAAAAAAAAAAAGAGGTAATAATCCCAGTTTCTCTTAATATAGTGGTAACAGAGCAACTAGTATTTATATAAGGCTTTGAATATTTAAAATTTTATTCATTCTTCCAATTTTCACATTTAACTCTTACAAGAGTTTGGCAAAGGAGAGGTTTCCATTTTATTGCCTGGGGTGCTAAGGCTCAGAAAGGTTAGCACCGTGAATTACTCTGCGAATCCGCTCTGTCTAGATATTGCTAGGTCAGAAGAATGGTGGAGAGCAAATGCCATTTGCCCTTCAACTTTTCCATACCTCTGTCCACCCGGCATGGATGGCAACAATCTTGGATCAGGTTTAATCTGAGCGCCTTGCCTGGTCCTATCCAGTCCGTTCCCTCTATGCTATTCAGTTTCCTTCTCACTCTACCTCCCGAACTCAGGTCCCCACTCGTATACTTTCTGACCACCCTTTTCAAAGACTTTCTAGTATCCTTGTCCTGTTTGGACCAAATTCTCTCACTTCCTCTACCTGATAAAACACAGCCGGGCTTTTCTTCTAGCATGGTGGATCTCAACCCTGACTCCAAATTAAAATCATATGGGAATTTTCAAAAGATGCCAATCTAGAGATTCAGATTCAACTGCCATTGATAAGTTTTAAAAGTTCTCTGCCAGGCGGGCCACAGTGGCTCAGTGGCACAGTTCTCACCTGCCATGTCAGAGACCCAGGTTCGATTCCTGGTGCCTGTCCATGCCAAAAAAAAAAGTTATTTCCCACTTTATTTAACATGAGGTTGGAGTGTAAGAACCATTGATTGCCCTAGAGTCTCTTTTCCTTGAGAGCTTCCTCCATTGGAGTCAGTTCATTTTCTTAACACTTCCATTACTGAAAGCCGGCTGTGAAGTTGTCATTCTTCCTACTTCCCTGAAGACCACTGTGCTATATCTTTGAGTAAAATGCTGTGTTGGAGACCCAAGGAGTCTAGCCATGCAGTATCTATGTATATTATCCCATTAAGGATGTAACTATTGCTCCTTTTTGCCTTACCAGGTTTTGCTATCAATCTCAGACAACCTTAAAATCTATGCAGATGGCCAGTTCACTCCCAGCCTTGACCTCCATGTCAAAGCTCTGTTTCCTTTCTACTCTAGCATCCTGGGAGGGAGGAGGAGAATGAGCAGGAACTATCAGAATCACCTGGGAAGTTTATGCAAAATCTACATCCCTGGCTTCCTCTACCCACCTCCTATTCCACCACACGCCCAGTGATGTTGATGTGTCTTTGATGGGATATTATAGTATGTCCTCCATTAGATGTGAAATGCTACCCCAGATCTTTTAATAATCTAAAGCTATTTTATCACTGAAATAGAAATTTTCAAAACCCAAATTCTTTGACTATGATTTTCCATATCTCTTTCACATCTTTAAACATAATACTTACTCTAACTGATCGCATTAAGGCATCTAATCCTTTGCCCTGTCATATTTTTAATCACTAATTTCTGGCTACACTGATTTCTCTATCCAGCCTATACCATACCTTCCATTCCTTAATTCTTGTTCTGCCAGTCCCATCATTTTCTCTGTCTCTTTCTCCTGAAGACTCATCTGCCTGTGCCCTGGTTAGATACAAGGTCTTCTGTCCTCTCTTTTTACTCTCAGATCTTGAGTATGGCTGATGAAAATATTTTTACAATGACTGCTTATCTCTACAAATTTATCTTTTCCAAATTCAGCTTGGGTTTCTTAAAGCTGTTTGGCAGCACTTGCCACCTATTCTCCTATTGTCCTCAGTGGCTACTTTTTATGTTTTCCCCACTCCCCTTAAATGTACTCTCTTAATTCCTACTTTCTTGTCTTTGACCAACTGGCACTGCGTTTTTCTACTTCTCTGAGAGAAGAGAGACCTTCAGGGGCAACTGAAGCAAGTTTCTTTCTGCCCATCAATATTTGTGCCTATGTCCACCATTGTGCCCTTTTCTCTTGCCTGAGTTGAAGGGGTCTTGCTTCTCCTACCCAAGGTTCATTGCCTGTACTTCCATTCTGGGGCTCCTCCCCTCCCAACTTCTGAAGGATCACCTCTGTTCTTCCCTTCAGCACTGACATTTCCTTTTCCAGTTCTTTCCCTGAAGCAAAGAAAAAGCTGTAGACTCACCCATATTGAAGAAGAAAACTCCTTACTTAATTCCATGTCCTTTCTGTGTATCTCCTTCCCTTCACAGTTAAGATCTTAAAAGAATAATCTATCATTTCTGTCTCTACTTAGTCACTTTCTGCTTATTGCACAACCCAGGGCAGTCTGGTTTTTGGCTTATTATGTCCCTGAAAAATTTAACATGGTCACAAAAGGCTTTCACATTTCAAATTCTGATCATTACTTTTAGTTCTCTCACTTGTCCTCTTTAGTGCACTGACACTTCTGAGCATTCCTATATTATTAGTCTAGTCTCTGGTGCCACCACTCTTGCCCAGGTTTTCTCCAGTCTTGACTATTCCTTTGTCATCTTCTTATATTCTCCATTGACCTGCCAGTACTGGTCTAGCTTCTAGTACTCTAAACCTTCTTCTAGATGACCTCATTCACATGATAGCTTCAATGACTACCTATTGATATCCCCAAATCTGATCCTCTCCCCCAGAACTCTCTTATCCAACTTTCCATTGGATGATAACTCTTGAACATTTCATGTATCTATAAGCCAATTCTTTATCTTTTCCCTCAACCTGAGCTTAGTCTCAGGGAATGAAACCTTCATACATTCATGTTCTCTTTTCCATTCCCATATTCAATCCATTGCATTTAAAAATGAAATCAACTCCTCTGCCTTGCCTCTTCTGGAATGACTCTTCTACTTGCCATGGTCACTGTCATCACTTTGTTCAGTTGATGGTCTTCTGGATTGCCGTGGCAACCTCTGAACAGGTGACCTCATCCCTAGCCTCTTTTCCTCCTGTTGTCTGTTCCTCCTGCAGCCAGTATGAGCTTTCAAATGTGTAATTCAGACTGTGCCACAGACCTGATTAAAATCCCTCAATGGCTCTCCATGCTTAGGAAAAGGTTGTAACTTCTTCCTGTAGTTTAGAAAGGGGTTAATGATTGGGGCCCTTTTAATTCTCTAATCTCATTTATAGTCATCATTTATAATTAAGTAAATGTCCATCAGTATTTTTTAAATTTTACAGTGATACACATGTTCAACTACAGTTCATTTTAATTTATTTTATATTCTAATATTTAAATCTCAAACTCTTTTGTGTAAGCTATGAAAGAGGATCCTAACTGTACTTTTCCCCAAAGGGTGAGTCAGTAGTTCTATCTTCAAATATTGAACAATCCATTATTTCTCCCACTGATCTTCAATGCGCACTGTAGCAAATATTCATTTATTTAAAAATATATGTATTGACAGTCTGGCAGTTCTTCAAAAGACAGAGTTACCACATGAGCCAGCTATTCTACTCTTAGGTATATGCCCAAGAGAAATGGAAAATATATGACCACACAAAAACTATTACATGAATTTTGTAGTAGCATTATTCAAAACAGCCAAAAAGAATAAACAACCCAAACGTCCATCAAATGTTCATCAATTATCCATGCCTACTAAATGTTCTTGAACATTGAAAACATACTAATTTTAAAAAGCTAGTCACAAAAAAACTACATATTGCATGAATCAGTATTTTGAGATATCCCTAATAGACAAATCTGTAGAGACAGAAAATAGATCTGTGGTTGCCTAGGGCTGGGCAGGGGTACTTGGAAGGAAAGGGGGAGTGATGGCAAATGGGCACAGGGCTTATTTTGGGGGTGCTGAAAATATTCTAAAGCATGTGGCTATGACGATCATATAACTCTGTGACTACTAAAAGCCATGGAATTGTCAACATTAAGTGGGTGAATTGTGTGCTATGTGAATTATACCTCAACAGAATTGTGATAAAACAAAAGATACGCTGAACATCCACAAAATTCCAGGTTCCATTCCAGGATAGAGTAGTGAACAAAACATGCAAAAAACCCTGCTTCCATGGATCTTACATCCTACTGGGAGAGAGGACAGATATAAACAAAAATAAATTAGTAAACAAAATCATATATTAAAAGGTGATAAGTGCTAGGGTGGAAAAAACTGGAGCATGCTAAAGGGAATGAGGTATGCTGGAGGGGTGGAATTTGCAATCAGATCTCAAGGTGCTATTTGAACAAGGACTTGGTGGATGGGAGGTAGCCATGCAGATGTCCTGGAAAATACACTTCGAGGTACAGGAAACAGCCAGTGCAAAGTGCTTGAGATGGGAGCATGCCTAGTATACTAGGAAGGAAGGTGACTATGCCAGTTTGAAGCTATTATATACTTCAGAAAACAATGTCCTCAAATCCTCATTCAACATTGCTGGGTGGAATCATTTTGATTGTTTCCATGGAAATATGACCCGCCTAATTGTGGGGGCTAACTTTGATTAGACAGTTTCCATAGAGATGTGTCTCTACCCATTCAAGGTGGGTTTACTTACTGGAGTCCTTTGAGAGGGAACAATTTTGGAAAAAGTTTTAGAGCCACCAGAGCCCACACAGCCAGAAACCTTTGGAGATAAAGGAAAACGCCCCTGGGGGAGCTTCAGGAAACAAGAAGCTGTGAGAGAAAGCTAGCAGACATCACCATGTGCCCTCCCAGCTGAGAGAGAACCCCCGACTTCTCTGGCCTTTCTTGAGTGAAGGTAACCTCTCATTGGTGCCTTAATTTGTACTTTTTCACAATCTTATACTTGTAAACTTACAATTAGTAAATTCCCCTTTTAAAAAGCTATTTCATTTTTGGTATATCACATACTGGCAGCTTTCAAACAAACAGTGACCACTATGGCTGTAGCAGAGTGCTGAGAAAAAGAATAACAGGACAAGAGATCAAGGAAGGTAATGAGGGTTAAATCATGTAGGGTTTTATAAGCTTTTTTTTTAATCAAGCTTCTGCTCTCCATACAACGGGAAGTCATCAAAGGGATTCTAGCAGAAAAGTGACTGACTAGTGTTTTGAAAGGATCACACTGATTGCTATGCTGAGAACAAATCTGGAGAAGAAGCAGTGTTAGGGTAAGTCACGTCCACCTCAAAAGACATGTGCAAGTCTTAATCTGTGTTCCTGTGGGTGAGAACCAATTTATAAATAGGAGTTTGAAGATGTGATTATTAGTTAAGGTGTGGACTCATTGGTTACTAGGATCTTTAAAGATCCTATTTAGATGAGGCCAAATGATATCAAGATAGGACTTAAACCATAAAGCTGAGGTCCTCATAAGGAGAGGAAACCTAGACACAGACTTAGACAATAGGCAGGAGAAGTAGAAGCCAGAAGAAGCCATGTGATAGAGTCAGAGATGCAAGCCAAGGAGCCTCAGGGACTGTGGCAAGCCAACACCAGAACGCTATAGACTCCAGGAGAAAGCATGGCCTGTCAAGACCTTAATTTTGAACTTCTAGCCTTCATGGTTTAGGCCAAACCATTATGCTGTATTTGGCATAGCGTCCTTGGCAAACTAAGGCAAGTGGCAGATGTAGAAGCAGGGAAACCTGCTAGAAGGTCTCTGCAATGATCCAGGAGAGAGGTGAACAATGGGCCCCTGGTGGTAGAGGTGTAGCTGGTAAAAAATGGTCAGATTCTGGATATATTTTAAAGGTATAGAATTTTTTGGATTGACTATTTATGGGTGCCAGAAAAAAGAGAGATATCAAAGTGACTACAAGTTTTTTGTCCTGAGGTAATGGAAGGATGGAGATACCACTAAATAAACCAGGAATACCTGAAAGGAAAAGGTACTGGGGAAAGATAGGCATCTCAGTTTGATGTATTATGTTTGACCTGCCTTTTAGATACACAAGTGAAGATGCCATGGTCTGAGTTAGAGAAATA
Source organism: Tamandua tetradactyla (assembly GCF_023851605.1). Classification (NCBI taxonomy): domain Eukaryota; kingdom Metazoa; phylum Chordata; class Mammalia; order Pilosa; family Myrmecophagidae; genus Tamandua; species Tamandua tetradactyla. The sequence goes on from NC_135327.1 coordinate 102,087,651, forward strand.
CATTTGGGAATTATCGATATACAAATGGCACTGAAAGTCATAGCCTGGTTGAGATGACAAAGATGGCGAGTGTAAAGAGAAAAGATAAGCAGCTCAAGGACGGAAGCCCTGGGAATTTCAACTTTAAGAAAGTTGAAGAGACATGAAGAGGAGAAGAGAAAGAAGTAGAGAAGAACACTGAGAAGGAAGAACGGGGAAGGAAGCAAGCGGAGAAAGCACTGAGGGGAAGAAGGAGTGATCAATTGCATCAAATGCAGCTGATAGTCACGTAAGACAAGAATGGAAAATATACTCTGGACTCTGTAATCTGGAAGCAAAAAATACTGCAAAAGGAGCTTGTAGGGAGAGGGTATGGACAAAAAACCTACCCAGAGTAGGTTCAGAAAGAATGGGAGAGAAGATTTGGAGACTATGTGTATAGATCATATTTTTGAAGAGTTTTACTGTAATTGAGAGCAAAGAAATGGAATAGCAGCTAGAGTGGGAGGTGAGGTCAAGAGAAGTGTTTTGGTATTTTGGTTATGTCTTACATTTCAAAAAGTGAGACATAACAATGTATTTTTAATTGTTATTTTTTAAATAACGATTTAAAAATGTGAGACATAACAATGTATTTGAATGCTGATGGGAATGATCTAGTAATGAATAGCTGAGAGGGAAAAACTGCTGATGAGAGGGAGGGGAAAGAATTGCTCTAGAATTGTCCTTGAGGAGGTGAAACGGGATGGAAACTAGGACGTAACCAAAAAGGCTGGCCTCACAAAAAGTGTGAGACCTTCATCATATAGCCCCAGAAGGGAAGCCAGAGTACATGGACATGGGAGTTTATACATTATTATACATTAAATGTATACCCTTGGATACTTGGGAAACAGTTACCTCCAGGCAAGTATAACTTCTGGAACACCCTACATCGAGGAGAAACAAGAGGAGCTGCTTCTTGTGAGGGTCTGATAGAGAACATTGTCAAAGGAAGATTAATCAAAGACTTAACATTAACAAGCAATTTCAGCTCCTCTTGAGACCTGGTACATATTCATATAGGTGAGATTTCTCCCCACTTTGCTGCAACTGAATGCAGAAGTTACAGAAGATAAGCAGCTCAGAAACTGGAAACCTCTTTTCCAAAAGAGCAAGCATTTGTTATGTTTTATGTACCACTTTCTGCCAGGTGTCTTACAGATGGAAACATCTCTGCCAAAGGGCTTCCATTTATATAGTTTGAAATCATTTTCTTCCTTTAGTACAGCCATGCTCAGAGATGAGTGGGAGAGTAAGCTGCTCAAATTTTAGGACCTGTTTCTCAGTTTGCATGTTGGCTATGTTCTCAAGAAAAAAGAAGAGACTGCTAGGGTAAGACAGATATGCGATTCCCTAAAAATTGTAGGGTCAGAGTAAAATACATGCCCACAGTAATAGTGATTGTAAGTTTAACAAATATCCAAAAATTATCATTTTGTTTTTATTCTATGTTTAGAATGTTTATACATTTGGGATTAGTCAATCAAATTTTTTTAAAAATTTTATTTTCCTTTCAAAACAAACATTTATTTTCATGGAACATCATGTTTGGAATTTTAAGTACACGAAAAAATACAAGTCAATTAATGTGAAGATTTCCAGAAACATATATACTTAATAATTCCACACCAGCAATTAAAAATGGTGCCAATTTTAAGTCTGAATTTGAGAAGGCAAATTTCAATTTAAAAAATCTATTAAATGACTAGTAGCATACTACTAGAATGGCCACTATTTAAAAAAATAGGAAACTACAAGTGTTGGAGAGCATGTAGAGAAACAGAAACACCCATTCACTCATAGTGGGAATGTAAAATAGTACAGCCACTGTGGAAGACAGTTTGGCAATTCCTCAGGAAGTTTAGTATAGAACTAAATAGAGCTGCCATATGACCCAGCAATTCAACTGTGGTACATACCTAGAAGAACTGAAAGCAGGGATGAGAACAGACATTTACACACTGATGCTCACAGCAGCATTATTCACAATTGTCTGAAGATTGATGCAACCCAAATGTCCATCAACCACTGAATGGATAAACAAAATGTAGCACATACACACGACGGAATATTAGGCAGCTGAAAGAAGGGATGAAGTCCTGATGCATGTGACAACATGGATGAACTTGGAGGATATTATGTTGAGTGAAAAAAGCCAGAAAAAGGACAAATATGGTATGATCTCACTAATATGAACGAAATATAATGAGTATACTCACAGAATTAATAGGTTATGTAAACAGAAAATGCAATCTGTCATTCACAAAGTAGAAGTAGAATGAGGACAAAGAATGGGAACTCATGCTTAATTTGTGCAGAATTTTTAAATGAGTGATTTAAATGTTTGGAAATGGATAGAGGCGATGTTAGCACTTTACTGTGTGTGTAAATAACAGAAGCTGAATTGTGTGTACGATAGTACTTGAAGGGGAAGTTGAGGTCATGTATACCACTAGAAGGAAAGCTGGAGGATAAAACAAGGGATTGTGTAACACAGTGAACCCTTTTGTAGATGATAGCTATGGTTAATAGAACAAATACAAGAATGTTCGTCCATGAATTAGAATAAATGTATGTCACACCTATAAGATGTTGGTAATAGGGAAGTAAATAGGAAAAGATGCACCTAATGCAAACTATAGACAACAGCTAAAAGTAAAATCTTCCTGTTATTCCAGCAATTGTAAAAATGGTACCACACTGAAGCTGAGTGTCATTAATGGGGGAATATAAGGGGCATGGGATTTTTCTTTTTGGAGCTATGTAAATGCTCTAAAATGGATTTTGTCAATGTAATAACAGCTCTGTAATTATACTGAGAGCCAATTATGGTTTACTTCGGATGGATTTTATGGTATGTGAATAAAACTGTGTTTAAGAAAAAGACTAGTCGCCAAACTCATATGTCAATACTATTACATGCCCTAAAGTTAAGAGTAACTATAACAATAAGAAGAGAATATGAGTTCAGTAGTTTTGATGTCGGGATGTAACTGGAGTTTTCCTATAATTGTGGAGAGAATGTGGATACCTTATGAATGACACAATGAAGACAGGACTGCAAAAGAGGACAATCATCAGTCTCAAGTTGCCATAGAGGTGAGCCAGGTAAATGCACCCAAAGAGGAGACTGAAGTTTGGAAGAAATGAGACTGAGACCAAAGTTAAAGAAGAACTGGACATTTGACTCTTCTGATAACTTACAATGCTGTAGGAATTGGACAAAATTATCAGACTGCTTTAACCTTTTATCTAAAAGCATATTTTATGGTGTTGATTGTTAAAGAAAAACCTTGAACTCTTAGGAAGTATTAGAGAGATAACCTCTTTTATGAAATTTTTAACATAAAAACATGGTTTGATACTGCAGATGCATTAAATAAATTATAAGAGAATCTTCTTTTTAAATGATTATTGGATTTTTTTTTAATAATGAGCTTTCCCTAGAACATTTAATTTTGTTTAATTTGCAAAAATTCCATAGAACACAGAGAGGGTTAAGATATCATCACACGCACATCAAAAGGGCTGGATATAGAAATCTGTTTTAATCAATTAAGATAACAATTGGTCCAGAAATCTGGAGGTCTAAGTTCCTATTTTTAGAGGCATTGGTCAAGATATTTGAACTTCCTGTGCCTCAGTTTCTCATTTGTACAAGGAGAAGCTTAAACTGAATAATTTCAAATCCTTCAAATCTATGCTTTCACTTTGTTTAACATTTTGAATTTTCAAATTTGGGGTCAGTTATTTTTATATTTATTTACAAAAATACTACATTTCTAAATTGAAAGTAGTCTTGGAGAAATCTTTTAAAAGGGCTGCCACTGGGTTTCTGGGAAGATGGCAGACTGGGATGAACTGACTGCACCCCTGCTCCACAGGACGAGATAGGGGATAGGGACAGAATGACTAGGACCGTGGTCCCTGGGTGAGTGACAGCAGAGGATCTCCAGGATTTCCTAGGGGGGAGAGAGGTGAAGGGATTAGGATGGGTAGAGCAGAGTGGGGCTCATCAGCCATGACCCCCCAGGGGTGGGTGGCAGTGCTCAGGGAATTACTGACACAACAGAGTATGAAAGAGAACCTTCCATGCAAAACCAAGAAAATAAAACACTTTAGATGAGTGAAGGAAACCAACTTGCAAAATAGTCTTATTAAGATAATTAAATACCCTGAACACAACAGAAAACCACAAAACATGTGAAGATCCAAGCAGAAGGATGGGCCACAGTGACTCGGTGGCAGAATTCTCGCCTGCCATGCCAGAGACCCGGGTTTGACACCCGGTGCCTGGCCATGTGAAAAAAAAAAAACGATCCAAACAGAAATGGCCTAGCCAAATGACCAAATGAAACACTGGAGGGGACACAGAATATGGAACAACTACTAAAGGGTATTTATAAGGAAATAAAGGCTATCAAGAAGACACTAGAAAAGTATAAAGAAGAATTTGGAGGATTAAATAGAAAAATGGCAGATCTCACAGAAATAAAGATACAGTAGACCAAATTAAAAATATACTAGAGACACATAAGAGCAGATTCAAAGAAACATAAGGAAGAATAATTGAGCTACAAGACAGAACAATTGAACTAGAGTGCACAATAGAACAGATGGCAAGAAAGATGGAAAAATTGGAACTAGAGCTTAGGGAAATGATAGACAATAAAAGGTGCACAAATATAAGAATTATTGTTGTCCCAGAAGAACTAACCTGTCCACTGGGAAGGTTAGTTGATGATGATATAATTGGGGAACATTTCACAACTCTTATAAAAGACATAAATGTGCATGTCAAAGATGTCCAAGGAACCCCAAATAAATAAATCCAAATAGGCCTACCCCAAGACACATACTAATCAAACTGCCAAATGCTGAAGAGAAACAGAAAATCCTGAAAGCAGCATGAGAAAAGTAATCTACTACAAACAAGGGAAACCACATAAGACTGAGTTTGGACTACTAAATAGGCACCATAGAAGCAAGAAGGCAGTGGTATGACATATTTAAGATCCTGAATGAGAAAACTCTCCAACCAAGAATTCTGTATCCAGCCAAGATGTCCTTCAAAATTCAGGGAGAGATTAAAATCTTCAAAGATAAACAAAGATTAAGAGACCCAGTCAACAAGAGACCTGCTGTACAAGAAAGAAAAAAGGAAGTCATGTGAGCTGACAGAAAAGAACAGGAGAAGGAAGTCTGGAGGAGGGCACAGAATTAAAGAATACCCTTAAGGGTAATTTATTTCTTTTTTATTTTTTATTTTTTTTATTAACGGAAAGAAAGAATAAAAGAAAAAAAAATAAAAATAAAAAAAAGAAATTAACACAACATTTAGAAATCATACCGTTCTACATATGCACTCAGTAATTCTTAACATCATCACATAGATGCATGATCATTGTTTCTTAGTACATTTGCATCGGTTTAGAGGAACTAGCAACACAACAGAAAAAGATATAAAATGTTAATATAGAGAAAAGAAATAAAAGTAGTAATGATAGTAAAAAACAACAACAAAAAACCCCTATAGCTCAGATGCAGCTTCATTCAGTGTTTTAACATGATTACTTTATAATTAGGTATTATTGTGCTGTCCATTTTTGAGTTTTTGTATCTAGTCCTGTTGCACAGTCTGTATCCCTTCCGCTCCAATTACCCATCATCTTACCCTGTTTCTAACTCCTGCTGGACTCTGTTACCAATGACATATTTCAAGTTTATTCTCGAATGTCCGTTCACATCAGTGGGACCATACAGTATTTGTCCTTTAGTTTTTGGCTGGACTCACTCAGCATAATATTCTCTAGGTCCATCCATGTTATTACATGCCTCATAAGTTTATCTTGTCTTAAAGCTGCATAATATTCCATCGTACGTATATACCACAGTTTATTTAGCCATTCTTCTGTTGATGGACATTTTGGCTGTTTCCATCTCTTTGCAATTGTAAATAACGCTGCTATAAACATTGGTGTGCAAATGTCCGTTTGTGTCTTTGCCCTTAAGTCCTTTGAGTAGATACCTAGCAATGGTATTGCTGGGTCGTATGGCAATTCTATATTCAGCTTTTTGAGGAACTGCCAAACTGCCTTCCACAGTGGTTTCACCATTTGACATTCCCACCAACAGTGGATAAGTGTGCCTCTTTCTCCGCATCCTCTCCAGCACTTGTCATTTTCTGCTTTGTTGATAATGGCCATTCTGGTGGGTGTGAGATGATATCTCATTGTGGTTTTGATTTGCATTTCTCTAATGGCCAGGGACATTGAGCATTTCTTCATGTGCCTCTTGGCCATCCGTGTTTCCTCTTCTGGTAGGTGCCTGTTCAAGTCTTTTTCCCATTTTGTAATTGGGTTGGCTGTCTTTTTGTTGTTGAGTTGAACAATCTCTTTATATATTCTGGATACTAGACCTTTATCTGATATGTCATTTCCAAATATTATCTCCCATTGTGTAGGCTGTCTTTCTACTTTCTTGATGAAGTTCTTTGATGCACAAAAGTGTTTAATTTTGAGGAGCTCCCATTTATTTCTTTCTTTCTTCAGTGCTCTTCCTCTAGGTTTAAGGTCCATAAAACCACCTCCAGTTGTAAGATTCATAAGATATCTCCCTACATTTTCCTCTAACTGTTTTATGGTCTTAGACCTAATGTTTAGATCTTTGATCCATTTTGAGTTAACTTTTGTATAAGGTGTGAGATGCGGGTCTTCTTTCATTCTTTTACATATGGATATCCAGTTCTCTAAGCACCATTTATTGAAGAGACTGTTCTGTCCCAGGTGAGTTGGCTTGACTGCCTTATCAAAGATCAAATGTCCATAGATGAGAGGGTCTATATCTGAGCACTCTATTCGATTCCATTGGTCGATATATCTATCTTTATGCCAATACCATGCTGTTTTGACTACTGTGGCTTCATAATATGCCTTAAAGTCCGGCATCGCGAGACCTCCAGCTTCGTTTTTTTTCCTCAAGATGTTTTTAGCAATTCGGGGCACCCTGCCTTTCCAGATAAATTTGCTTATTGGTTTTTCTAATTCTGAAAAATAAGTTGTTGGGATTTTGATTGGTATTGCATTGAATCTGTAGATCAGTTTAGGTAGGATTGACATCTTAATTATATTTAGTCTTTCAATCCATGAACACGGTATGTCCTTCCATCTATTTAGGTCTTCTGTGATTTCTTTTAGCAGTTTTTTGTAGTTTTCTTTATATAGGTTTTTTGTCTCTTTGGTTAAATTTATTCCTAGGTATTTTATTCTTTTAGTTGCGATTGTAAATGGGATTCGTTTCTTGATTTCCCCCTCAGCTTGTTCATTACTAGTGTATAGAAAAGCTACAGATTTTTGAATGTTGATCTTGTAGCCTGCTACTTTGCTGTACTCATTTATTAGCTCTAGTAGTTTTGTTGTGGATTTTTCCGGATTTTCGACGTATAGTATCATATCGTCTGCAAACAGTGATAGTTTTACTTCTTCCTTTCCAATTTTGATGCCTTGTATTTCTTTTTCTTGTCTAATTGCTCTGGCTAGAACTTCTAACACAATGTTGAATAATAGTGGTGATAGTGGACATCCTTGTCTTGTTCCTGATCGTAGGGGGAAAGTTTTCAATTTTTCCCCATTGAGGATGATATTAGCTGTGGGTTTTTCATATATTCCCTCTATCATTTTAAGGAAGTTCCCTTGTATTCCTATCTTTTGAAGTGTTTTCAACAGGAAAGGATGTTGAATCTTGTCAAATGCCTTCTCTGCATCGAGATGATCATGTGATTTTTCTGCTTTGATTTGTTGATATGGTGTATTACATTAATTGATTTTCTTATGTTGAAGCATCCTTGCATACCTGGGATGAATCCTACTTGGTCATGATGTATAATTCTTTTAATGTGTTGTTGGATACGATTTGCTAGAATTTTATTGAGGATTTTTGCATCTATATTCATTAGAGAGATTGGTCTGTAGTTTTCTTTTTTTGTAATATCTTTGCCTGGTTTTGGTATGAGGATGATGTTGGCTTCATAGAATGAATTAGGTAGTTTTCCCTCCACTTCGATTTTTTTGAAGAGTTTGAGGAGAGTTGGTACAAATTCCTTCTGGAATGTTTGATAGAATTCACATGTGAAGCCGTCTGGTCCTGGACTTTTCTTTTTAGGGAGCTTTTGAATGACTAATTCAATCTCTTTACTTGTGATTGGTTTGTTGAGGTCATCTATTTCTTCTTGAGTCAAAGTTGGTTGTTCATGTCTTTCCAGGAACCCATCCATTTCATCTAAATTTTTGTATTTATTAGCGTAAAGTTGTTCATAGTATCCTGTTATTACCTCCTTTATTTCTGTGAGGTCAGCAGTTATGTCTCCTCTTCCATTTCTGATCTTATTTATTTGCATCCTCTCTCTTCTTCTTTTTGTCAATCTTGCTAAGGGCCCATCAATCTTATTGATTTTCTCATAGAACCAACTTCTGGTCTTATTGATTTTCTCTATTGTTTTCAATTTCATTTCTTTCTGCTCTAATCTTTGTTATTTCTTTCCTTTTGCTTGCTTTGGGATTAGTTTGCTGTTCTTTCTCCAGTTCTTCCAAGTGGACAGTTAATTCCTGCATTTTTGCCTTTTCTTCTTTTCTGATATAGGCATTTAGGGCAATAAATTTCCCTCTTAGCACTGCCTTTGCTGCGTCCCATAAGTTTTGAAATGTTGTGTTTTCATTTTCATTTGCCTCTAGGTATTTACTAATTTCTCTTGCAATTTCTTCTTTGACCCACTTGTTGTTTAAGAGTGTGTTGTTGAGCCTCCATGTATTTGTGAATTTTCTGGCACTCCACCTATTATTGATTTCCAACTTCATTCCTTTATGATCCGAGAAAGTGTTGTGTATGATTTCAATCTTTTTAAATTTGTTAAGACTTGCTTTGTGACCCAGCATATGGTCTATCTTTGAGAATGATCCATTAGCACTTGAAAAAAAGGTGTATCCTGCTGTTGTGGGATGTAATGTCCTATAGATGTCTGTTAAGTCTAACTCATTTATAGTAATATTCAGATTCTCTATTTCTTTATTGATCCTCTGGCTAGATGTTCTGTCCATTGATGAGAGTGGTGAATTGAAGTCTCCAGCTATTATGGTATATGTGTCTATTTCCCTTTTCAGTGTTTGCAGTGTATTCCTCACGTATTTTGGGGCATTCTGGTTCGGTGCATAAATATTTATGATTGTTATGTCTTCTTGTTTAATTGTTCCTTTTATTAGTATATAGTGTCCTTCTTTGTCTCTTTTAACTGTTTTACATTTGAAGTCTAATTTGTTGGATATTAGTATAGCAACTCCTGCTCTTTTCTGGTTGTTATTTGCATGAAATATCTTTTCCCAACCTCTCACTTTCAACCTATATTTATCTTTGGGTCTAAGATGTGTTTCCTGTAGACAGCATATGGAAGGATCCTGTTTTTTAATCCATTCTGCCAGTCTATGTCTTTTGATTGGGGAATTCAGTCCATTAACATTTAGAGTTATTACTGTTTGGATAATATTTTCCTCTACCATTTTGTCTTTTGTATTATATATATCATATCTGACTTTCCTTCTTTCTACACTCTTCTCCATATCTCTCTCTTCTGTCTTTTTGTATCTGACTCTAGTGCTCCCTTTAGTATTTCTTGCAGAGCTGGTCTCTTGGTCACAAATTCTCTCAGTGACTTTTTGTCTGAGAATGTTTTAATTTCTCCCTCATTTTTGAAGGACAATTTTGCTGGATATAGGAGTCTTGGTTGGCAGTTTTTCTCTTTTAGTAACTTAAATATATCATCCCACTGTCTTCTAGCTCCCATGGTTTCTGCTCAGAAATCTACACATAGTCTTATTGGGTTTCCCTTGTATGTGATGGATTGCTTCTCTCTCGCTGCTTTCAAGATCCTCTCTTTCTCTTTGACCTCTGACATTCTAACTAATAAGTGTCTTGGGGAACGCCTATTTGGGTCTAATCTCTTTGGGGTGCGCTGCACTTCTTCGATCTGTAATTTTAGGTCTTTCATAAGAGTTGGGAAATTTTCAGTGATAATTTCTTCCATTAGTTTTTCTCCTCCTTTTCCCTTCTCTTCTCCTTCTGGGACACCCACAACACGTATATTTGTGCGGTTCATATTGTCATTCAGTTTCCTGATACCCTGTTCGAATTTTTCCATTCTTTTCCGGATAGTTTCTGTTTCTTTTTGGAATTCAGTTGTCCCATCATCCAAATCACTAATTCTATCTTCTTTCTCTTTAAATCTATCATTGTAGGTATCCATTGTTTTTTCCATCTTTTCTACTTTATCCTTCACTTCCATAAGCTCTGTGATTTGTTTTTTCAGTTTTTCTATTTCTTCTTTATGTTCAGCCCATGTCTTCTTCATGTCCTCCCTCAATTTATCGATTTCGTTTTTGAAGAGGTTTTCCATTTCTGTTCGTATATTCAGCATTACTTGTGTCAGCTCCTGTATCTCATTTGAACTATTGGTTTGTTCCTTTGACTGGGCCATATTTTCAATTTTCTGAGCGTGATCCGTTATCTTCTGCTGGCATCTGGGCATTTAGTCAGATTTCCCCGGGTGTTCAACCCCACAGGTTGAAAGATTTTTCTGTGCAATCTCTGGGTTCTGTTCTTCCTATCCTGCCCAGTAGGTGGCGCTCGTGGCACACGTTTGTCTACGGGATCCACCAGTAAAAGTTGCTGTGGGTCCTTTAACTCTGGAAAACTCTCGCCGTAGGGGAGGTTTGGCAGCCGAAGCCTCTTGGAGGAGTGCCAGCCGGCCCAGGGGTCCGAACGCGGGGAGGGTCGCCGGCCGCCGCAGCACGTGAGAGCGCCCGACCAAATTTCCTAGTCGGCCCGGGGCACCAAGCGTGGCGGAGGGTGCCAGCTGTCGCAGCCCGGGAGAGTGCACTGTTCCCAGGCGGAGCAGGGAGTCACGTGTTTGGAAGGGACCCCCTGGTCACCGTTCTCCGCAGTCTGGGGATTTCTGACCCAACTCTTTCAGTTGGTCTGGGGGGCCTTGTGTGGTGGGGACGCCAGCCGCCGTGGCCTGAGGGGACCGCCTGCCCAATTCTGCCACTGGCCTGGGAAGGAGGAAGGGAGGGACTCCGGCCGCTTGCCGTCCCGCCCAGGAAAGCCCGCGTCCCTCGGTGTTCTCACCGGAGCTGGTTCTCCCAGTCAGCCGTTCCAGGATGGGGTACGCTGTCCCTTTGATCTCCGTCGTGGCTCCGGGAGCTGCTCTGTATTGTCTCCACTCCCCCAGTAGCTGTTCTGGAGGAGGAAAGGTGAGGGCGGCAAGGCTGTCGAGGCTGGTGGCGGAGGAGCCGGTGAAGGTGGGGGAAGAGGGCACCGTGGTGGTTGGAGAGCCGCCGGAGCAGGAGGGGGAAGAGGGGAGAAGGAGGGCGGGTGGGTCGGCTGCTGCGGGGCGTGGGTGCCGCGCGGCGGGCCGGCGGAGAAAGAGAGGGGAGAAGGAGGACGGGCGGGTCGGCTGCTGCGGGGCGTGGGCGCCGTGCGGCGGGCCGGTGGAGAAAGAGAGGGCCCCTTAAGGGTAATTTAAAGGATAAAAAGAGAACAAGGGAAAAGAACAAATAGATCTGAAAAACAAAACCCAAGTGATAAGATGGTAGATTCAAGAACGACTTTTACACTGATAACTGAACATTAATGGGATAAACTCACCAATTAAAAGATAGAGATGGGAAGAACGGACTAAAAAAGTATAATCCATCTGCATGCTTTTTACAAGAGACACATCTTAGACCCAAGGATACAAAAAGTTTGGAAGAAAAAAGACGGAAAAAGGTGTTCCATGCAAGCTGTAACCAACAGAAAACATGAGTAGTTATAATAATATCAAGTAAAATAGACTTTAAATATAAATACGTCCTAAGAGACAAAGAAGGACACTACATATTAATAAAAGGGAAAATTCACCAAGCAAACAATAAAAAAGTTTACCCCCCCAATCAAGGAGCTCCAAATTACATGAGGCAAACATTAACAAAATTGAAGGAAACTACAAATGCTTCAACAATAATAGTGGGAGACTTCAATACACCACTCTCCTCTATAGATAGAATAACCAGACAGAGGATAAACAAGGAAATAGAGAACCTAAACTATGTGATAAACAAATTAGACCTAACAGACATATATAGATTGTTACATCCCAACACACCAGGCTATACATTCTTTCTTAGTGTGCTTGGAACATTCTCCAGGATAGTTCAAATTCTGGGACACAAAACAAGTCTTTATAAATTTTAAAAGATTGAAATTATGCAAAGCACTTTCTCTAACCACAACAGAGTGAAGCTGGAAATAAATAATCACCAAAGAACCAGAGTTTTCACAAATACATGGAAATTAAGCAACACGCTCTTAAATAATCAGTGGGTCAAAGAAGAAATTTCTAAGAAACTCAGTAAATATCTGGAGATGAATGATAATGAGAATACAACATATCAGAACTTATGGGATGCCGCAAAGGCAGTGCTGAGAGGGAAATTTATTGCCCTAAATGCTGATATTAAAAAACAAGTATAAACAAAAATTGAGGATTTAACTGCTCACCTGGAGGAAGTAGAGAAAGAACAGCAAACTAATCTCAAAGCAAATAGAAGAAGAGAAATAACAAAGATTAAAGCAGGAGTAAATAAACTGGAGAACAACAAAAAACCAACAGAAAGATTCAACAATACCAAAAGTTGGCTCTTTGAGAACATCAATAAAATTAACTAGCTAGGGGTCCTAGCTAGACTAACAAAGAAAAAAAGAGAGAGGATGCAAATAAACAAAATCAGAAATTGGGGGGGGGGCATTACCATGAATCCTGAAAAAATTTTTAAAAATCATAAGAGAAGACTATGAGCAACTACAGACTAACAAACTAGACAACTTGGATGAAATGGGCATATTCCTAGAAACATACAAGCTACTTATACTGACTTGAGAAGAAATAGAATAGTTCTACAAAACAAATACAAATAAAGAGATTCAATCAGTCGTCAAAAATCTTCCCACAAAGAAAAGCCCAGGATCAAACAACTACACATGAGAATTTTATCCAACATTCTAAAAAGAACTAACATCTATCCTGCTCAAACTCTTCCAGAAAAAACTGAGGAAAAGAGGAATGCTACCTAATGCATTTTATGAATCACTCTAATACCAAAACTGGATAAAGATGCTACAAGAAACAAAAACTACAGACCAATCCCCTTAATGAACATAGATGTAAAAATTCTCAAGAAAATGTTAGCAAATCAAATCCAATGACACATTAAGAGAATTATGCATCATGACCATTGGGGTTTATACCAGGAATGCAAGGGTGGTTCAACACAGGAAAAAATCAATCAATGTAATACAGCACATTAACAAATTGAAAAGGAAAATTACATGATCATATCATTGATGCTGAAAAAAGCATTTGACAAAATCCAGCATCCTTTCCTGATAAAAAATACCTCAAAAGCTAGGAATCAAAGGAAACTTCTTCAAGATCATAAAGGGCATACATGAAAAACCCATAGCCAGCATCATACTTAACAGTGAGAGATTAAAAGCATTCCCCCTAAGATCAGAACAAGACAAGGATGCCCATTGTCACCACTATTATTCAACATTGTAGTAGAAGTCCTAGCTGGAGCGATTAGACAGGAGAAACAAATAAAAGGCATCCAAACAGGAAAGAAGGAATCAAAACTTTCATTATTCACAGATGACATGATCCTATACTTAGAAAACCCTTAGAAATCTATGACAAAGCTTCGTGAGCTAATGAACAAATTCAGCAAAATGGCAGGATGCAAGATTAATGTAAAAAAAATCAGTAATGTTTCAATATACAAGTATTTACCTATCTGAGGAGACAATTAAAGAAAAATTCCATTCAAAATAGTGACCAAAAGAATGAGGTATCTAGGAGTAAGCCTAACCAGGGATGTCAAAGATTTGTACACAGAAAAGTACAAAACATTGCAAAAAGAAATTTTAAATGATCTAAAAAGTTGGAAAGACATTCCATGCTATGGTTAGGAAGGTTGAATGTCATTAAGAAGTCAAGTCTACCCAAACTGATCTACAGATTCAATGCAATACCAATCAAAATCCCAACAACCTACTTTGAAGAATTGGAAAAGCTAGTTATCAAATTTATTTGGAAGGGAAAGAGACCCTGAATAGCTAAAGATATCCTAAAAAAGAAAAGCAAAGTGGGGGAACAAACACTTCTATAAAGCCACAGTAGTCAAAATAGCCTGGTGCTGACACAAAGATATGATTGACAAATGGAATCAAATTGAGAGTTTGGAGATAGACCACCAAATCTGTGGACAATTGATCTTCGATGAGGCCACCAAATCCACTGAACTGTGACAGAATACTCTTTTCAATAAATGGGCATGGGAGAATTGGGTACCAAAAGCCAAACCAACGAAAGAGGATCCCTATCTTACACTCTATATAAAAATTAATTCAAAATGGGTTAAGAACCTAAATGTAAGAGCCAGTACCATACAACTCCTGGAAGAAAATGCAGGGAAACATCTTCAAGATCTAGTAATAGGGGATAGCTTCTTAAACTTTATACCTAAAGCACAAGCATGAAAGAAAAAAACAAATAAATGGGGACTCTTAAGATCAAGAGCCTCTGAGCTTCAAAAGACTGTCAAAACATTGAAGAAGCAGCTCAGTTCAATGGGAGAAAGTATTTGGAGACCACATATCAGATAAAGGCTTGATATCCTCTGTACATGATGAAATTATACAGCTCAGCAAAAAAGAACACACAACACAATTATAAAATGGGCAGAGGATATGAATAGACACTTTTCAGAAGGAGAAATACAAATGGCTAAAAAGCATATGAAGAGATGTTCATTTTCATTACCTATAAGGGAAATGCAAATCAAGATGACAATGTGGTATCACTTCACACCTATAAGAAGGCTGCTAATAAACAGAAAGCTACAAATGTTGGAGAGGATGTGGAGAAATTGGAACACTTATTCACTGTTAGTGGGACTGTATAATGGTACAGCCACTGTGTAAAACAGTTTGGTGATTTCTCAGAAAACTAAACATTGAGTTGCTGTATGTGCCCAGTCTGTTGGTTTGAACTTGTTATGTACTCAAGAAAAGCCACGTCTTTTTATTGTTCCAATCTCAAAGGAACAGCCATGTTTCTTTTAATCCTGATTCAATATTGTGAGGTGGAAACTCAGACTGGATTGTTTCCATGGAGATGTGACACACCAGTTGTGGGTGGGACCTCTTGATCAGATGGAGATTGACCCCACCCACTCAAGGTGGGGTCTTGGTTAGTTTACTAGAGTCCTTTAAAAGGGGAAACATTTTGGAGAAGTCTTACATGCAGATGCTTGGAGAAGAGTTGCTTCAGAGCTGACAGAGATGTAGCTACTTGGAGATGCTTGGAGTACCAACAGAGACAGGAAGCACCTAGACATGGTTTGGAGATGCAGAGCCCAATGAACATCACCTTGTAGTTTCCCATGAGATGTATCCAGAACCCACAGTTGTATCCCAGAGGAGTTAAGTGAAGGCCCACAGATGCTTAGAGAGGAAACCACGGGTATCAGAAGCTGGAAGAAACAGAACTGGGAACAAGAACCAGCAGATGCCAGCCACCTGCCTTCTGTGACAGACAGTGGTCTTTATTGAGTCAAGGTATCTTTATACAGATGCCTTAGTTTGGACACTTTTATAGCCTTAAAACTGTAAATGTAATAAATCATCTTTTTAAAAGTCATTCCATTTCTGGTATATTGCGTTCTGGTAGCATCTAGCAAAGCTAATATACCCAGGAATACCAATACGTGGTGTATACTCAGAAGAGCTGAAAGCAGTGACATAAACAGACATTTGTATGCCGTTATATGAATAGGCCACTATGAAGCAGCACTATTCACAACTTCCAAAAGACGGAAACAATCCAAGTGCCCATCAACAGACAAGCAGATAAACAAAATGTGGTATATACATATGATAGAATATTATGCAGCACTAAAATGAAATGAGGCCCTGAGGCATATGACAATGTGGATGAAACTTGAGGACATAATTCTGACTGAGAAAAGTCAGACACAGAAAAATAGATACTGTATGATTTCGCTATTATGACTCTGGTAAAGGTAATTGCAGATTCACTGTGGAACATAGCAGACCCAGATGTACACAGAAGCTAGAGACAGGTGAAAGTCTATCCAATAACGTTGAACTTAAATCCAAGGGAATGGATGGAAGTGATGTTAATCAATTAGTGGGGTTATACGTAGATTGTCATACTGAAAGTGAATATGATTGAAAGGGGATGTATAGTACTATATAGCCCACTGATTAAATGTACAATTATAAATATGTTCTCACATGAATTATTTCAAAGGTTTGATATTAGACAAAGAGTCAATAGTAGAAGGGTACAGGGGTATGCTGGTTTGAAAGGATGTATGCCCCCTGGAAAAGCCATGTTTTAATCAAAATCCCATTTCATAAAGGTAGAATAATCCCTATTCAATACTGTATGTTTGAAACTGTAATCAGATCATCTCCCTGGATGATGTGATTTAGTCAAGAATGGTTGTTAAGCTGGATTAGGTGATGACATGTCTCCACCCATTTGGGTGGGTCTTGATTGTTTACTTGAGTCCTATAAAAGAGGAAACATTTTGGAGAAGGAGAATCGGAAAGAGCAGAGAATGCTGCAGCACCACGAAACAGAGAGTCCATGAGCCAGCAACTTTTGGAGATGAAGAAGGAAAACACCTCCAAGGGAGCTTCATAAAACCAGAAGCCAGGAGAGAGAGCTAGCAGATGATGCCATGTTCACCATGTGTCCTTCCAGCTGAGAGAGAAGCCCTGACTGTGTTCACCATGTGCCTTCTCACTAGAGAGAGAAACCCTGAACTTCATCAGCTTTCTTGAACCAACGTATTTTTCCCTGGATGGACGCCTTTGATTGGACATTTCTATAGACTTGTTTTAATTGGGACATTTTCTCGGCCTTAGAACTATAAACTAGCAACTTATTAAATTTCCCTTTTTAAAAGTCATTTCATTTCTGGTATATTGCATTTCAGCAGCTAGCAAACTAGAACAAGGGGGAAAAGTAAAAATGGGCAATAGTTAACAGGAAGACATCAACGGAACTACCGGGGCAACTAATTGCAGGCTGGAGGAACAAACGATAAGGAATTGTTTTGATTTGATATTTGGTAATGTTGTATTTGTCTGTTCTTTGTTACGACGGACCAATGAAAGTTGCCTAAAATTGAGAGTACAGCTGATGGAACAATCAAGTGAGGATACTGTAACATATGGTTTGTTTATTTTGGTAAATATCCATGATGCCCAATAAATGGAGGAAGCTGAAGGGTACAATGATTGAGAAGCAGAGTGGTGAACTGTGATACATTTATATGATGGAATATGGTGCAGCTACAAAAAGAAGGATGTCGAGAGGCAGGCAACGAAATGAATAATAACCTTTGGGCAATGTGGTGTGCAAAATAAGCCAGAAACAAAAGAACAAATATGCTAAGGTCTCTTTCGGAAAATAATAAGAAAATTGGAGCCTAGATTGTAAGCCCTTATAGCAGCCACACTTAGTCTGAAGTTGTAAGTGTATTTCTAGATTCTGATACATCAAGCTATATGTCTATCAGCTGGTATTTCCCTGCAATTTTAAGCAATTCTGTGATACACAAAACCCAGAAATTGAGCACTGCAGCCCTGAAAGATAGCATAGTTAAAGTAACTGAAAAAGATATGAGGCCTCAATTAGAGATAGAAATGAAGTCAATCTGTCCGAGACTAAGGTAAATTAAAATAGAGGGTAAAAGATGATAGTGCATGTACTCTAGACCTTCACCTCCCGTATGAGACCAAAGGCAGAGAGGTTTATTATGTCAAAAACCTAAATTTTCTGCAACACATGGTCAACCCATTTGGATAGCTTATTTAAACAACCCAAACTCCTGGAGTCCAGAACAGGAACAAGGCCTTGTAATTCTGTATAGATTAATGTAATACCAGGATACATCTCAGACCATGGTGGGCTGGTATTTGAAAAGTACTGGTCGAGTCCCTTAAGAGTCCGAAGGGGGAAAAATACATAGAACTATTAAACTTTCCCATCTTGGAAACCTGAGTACCCTCTCAACCAGTGGGGACTCCCAAGAAAATAGGCCAAGTCCTTGATTTTGAGACTTGCCCTTAAGAAACTTATTTTTGTAGTGGAGAAGCTAAGACTACCTATAACGAGGCCTATGAGTTGTTTCCAGGAAACCTTTTTGTTGCTCAGATATGACCTCTCTCTCTTTAAGCCCAACTCCAAAAGGAAAATCATTACCTTCTCCCTACATGTGACATGACATTCAGGGGTGAAAGTCTCCCTGACAACATAGGATGTGGATCCCTGGCACCATAGGATCAACAATGCCTTTCTGACCAAAAGGAGGAAAAGAAGTGAATTACAATAAGCTATCAGTGGCTAACAGAGATCAAATAGAGTCAAGAGGCTCTTCTGGACATTATTCTTACACAAGCTTCAGTTAGATGGTGCTAATTGCCATGGTTTGTTAAATCCCAACCAACATCATTCCTCTTAAGAGCAACTGGGGCTTGAACTGAGACTCTATAAAAGTTTCATGCACTAGGTTTGCTTTCTGGAACCTGTCATTTCCAGAGGGTTCCTAGGCCTGATAAATCCTGAAACCCAGAGGGATTAGTCTCTCCAAGATTATCAACTAACTACCTCCCCCAATCCTTTAGTGCCGATACCACTTCTCAATATGAAAAGTCAGAATGGGCATTGTCTAAAGATCCCTATAGATTGGGAGAGAAGGAGTTATAACAGAGAAAATAGGATTTAACAAATCAATATGACTGCTTAATCACTATACTGATATTTCTTCTAGTGTCCAGTGTTTGGAGCGGTTAGAAGGAGAAATCTAAAATAATGACATGGCAATCCATAACAAACTCTGAAATCTATTCTGTAACTACTTATCGAAGTGTACTTTGGAAATTATTCCTTTTTCTTTCTTTTTTTTGTATATATATTATATTTCACAATAAAAAACATTTTTTTAAAAAAGGGCTGCCATTATAGTAGTAAGAAAATTAAAAAGTTTCATTTGGTTTCCACTATCAGTTTTGTTAAAAGCAGTTTTCCAACTACATCTCTACAATTTATATATTTATTTTTCATATTTTTCATCTCCTTATTGTAACTCCATCATTAGAACAAGAAAACCTATGTAACACATAAGAAATATCACATTCACACCAGAATTTCCAGTCAGTAATTGCATAGATACAAAAGAGTTTGGCAAATGTACTGGTTCCACTAGTGAAATTTCAATATGATGTTTTCAAATTTTGACAAGTCAAGGCATAGAGCTACCTTTTGTTGAAGAAAGGGAATCCACTTGCAGTCTACCAGTTCCTGACGATACTGTTTTGTAAAGGATCCAACATAAGACACAAATGCTGCTGTAAGGAGAATGTCTCCGCAGAGTGTCTTCTCTTGAGCTTCAAAGGATTTAATAGACTGACCCCAGCGAATCTTTTCTGACTGAAAGATAAAATTACTCCGATGTAATTGCAGGGTGACAGTCAACTCAACAAATGCTAATGTAATTACCTTATAGCACAGTTTAGATCTATGTCCTTTTCACAGTCTTTAGAAGAAAAAAAAAAAGTAACTGTTTGGTGAGACTATTCAAATCTTTCATATGTTCGAAACCCATCATTACAAAGGAGATCACATACTCTCTTCACTGGATCTTTCTACACCATGACATTAGGTCTTTAATGTCTCCTCCAAGGTTGGATACCCTAAATATTTCATTCTGATTGAGGTCCTTCTTGAAAGACTGATATAACTGGTCATCATGTCCCTCTGGGAGTGGAGGACTGTGCCGGTTTGAAAGGGTATATGCCCCCTAAGAAAAGCCATGTTTTAATATAAATCTCATTTCTTAAAGGTAGAATAATCTCTATTCAATACTGTATATTTGAAACTGTAATGAGATCATCTCCCTGGTTGATGTGATTTAGTTAAGAATGGTCGTTAAACTGGATTACGGGATAACATGTCTCCACCCATTTGAGTGGGTTTTGATTAGTTTCTGAAGTCCTATAAAAGAGGAAACATTTTGGAGATTCAGAGAGATTCAGAGAGAGTGACACTACGAAGCAGAGAGTCCTTCAGCCAGTGATCTTTGGAGATGAAGAAGGAAGATGCCTCCCGGGGAGCTTCATGAAACAGGAAGCCAGGAGAGAAATCTAGCAGATGATGCCATGTTCACCATGTGCCCTTCCAGCTGAGAGAGGAACCCTGACCGTGTTCACCATGTGCCTTTCCAGATGAGAGAGAAACCCTGAACTTCATCGGCCTTCTTGAACCAAGGTATCTTTCCCTGGATGCCTTTGATTGGACATTTCTTTAGACTTGTTTTAATTGGGACATTTTCTCAGCCTTAGAACTGTAGACTAGCAACTCATTAAATTCCCCTTGTTAAAAGCCATTCCGTTTCTGGTATATTGCATTCCGGCAGCTAGCAAACTAGAACAAGGACCAAGAACTTGAGTGACGTTTTTATTGTTGGCCTGGCTGTTCTCTACTCTTCCTAACTTCTCAGCAATGGTGTCCAGGCAAACTTCTTTTTTTAAAGCATACTGGTTAAGGGCTGGTTACAGAAAAAAGGAATAATTAACACTAATGGTAATTAAAGCACACAGCTTAAGCAGTTGTCTATCCTATATTCTATTAATTAAAGAATAGTGCTGTTGTTCCTAAAATCAGGTTATTTTTCTAATATAACCACTAAATCAGTAGAAGAAGCTACAACCTATGCGAAAAGATGGAAATCAGGACTTCACTAACCTTGAAGACAATGAGCTCAGTGCACTCAAGGTCTTATATCTAGTTGTATAGCCATTTAAAAATCTAATTTACAGGTTAATTGTGAGGGGCCCTTAATATTGTATATAAATAAAACTGCAATAAATATCTATGGATTAAAAAGCTGTAACACATAGCTTAGAAAAGCTAAGTGCATTCTTTGGGGTCCCCACACATGTGGACAGTGATAGAGGGACTCCTTAATCAGACACTTAACCCCAGTCTGGGCTACCGAATATGATGTCTTACAGACATTTTCTTTGCCTTACAACTCCACAGCAGCAAGGTTAATTGAAAAGATGAATGGGCTTTAAAAGGAGCAGTTAAAAGATAACAAGCAATTTCTGCAGCAGTAGGCAGGCTGGTTATCCCGCCCTCACTAGCCTCAATTCAGGGTTTGAGCAGGTGCCTTGACAAATTGGTAACAGCAGGCCCATGAAGGTGCTGTGAATTCAGGTAAAAGAATCAGCAATGCCATAGCTACAATGAGGTAATGAAAAGATAACTTGCCCTTGCCTAGGCCACAAGCATTAGAAATTGGGGAAAATAAGGTCGACCAGCCGTGGTCCTGGCCAATGCAGCCACACTGGTTGGGTAGAGGGGTCACCTCAAAGTTTAAGTATTAGCAAAATGCCAATGTTGTATATGTAAGCAGCCCAGGATGACCCCCCTCCCCCATGCCTCAAGGCACAGCATAAAGACTCTGTGGACACTTGATATGCCCAGGCTAACTGTGGATTTGACTCCAGAAGGCTCTTTCCAATTTCAGGGGGAAAAGGTGTGGTATCTAAACCCCCCTTCTGTCTACTAATGAAATTTTAAGTTGTGTTCTATTAGATTAAAAAGATTTGCTTTCTTTTCAGTCTTAGCATCATAGCAAATACTTTCTGCAATAAGCTTCTGTGGTAACCTACATGCACAATAAATTTCAGTGTGGAGTGTGCACTGAACTGCCGCATTGGGTGCCACTGGCCTGCCTTGGATGGCGACACTTGTGAATTGGACTGCATGGAACACCCTGCTGGCCTGGCAGAAATCAGCAAATCAAAAAAATTTGGAAAAGAACCTTCTAAGATGGAAATTATAGAGTTCATCAATTATCCATACAAAGGTTTAATTCCTTTTCTTGGCTATGATGACATCACTTTATGGGATTTTTATCCTTGTGTGAGGGGCCCCTAATGTAATCTCATGTACTGTTGTCGTGGAATATGGATGCAGTGCCTATCCTAGAGTCAACATAAACTGCCATATGGGGGTGGATGGTTGCAACCCAGGGGTTAGGACCCTCTCCCTTGGGGAAAAATAATGAATGAAGCCTTAAGCAGATATCAGCCTGCATGACCACAGCACAAACATTAAAGGTCCCCTCCCCTCATCACTGTTGGTAGCCAACTCTTGTGAGCCTCTGCTGTTCTCGTGAGAACAAAATCTCTTGGAAGTCTGCTGAAACCCTGCTGCAGCCAAATCTTGTGGACCAAAACCAAAAATCTATGGATTGGCCGAATTGCCGGAGAGTTCATTAATCCATTTGTCTCTATGCATGCCAAAAATTAATCCAACATCAGAGAACATGCAAGTTAACAGGATCTGAAAAAGTATCAGCAATTTGACAGTACAAGCAAAGGAGAACCCTGTGCAACTTGGCTTTTCCAGTGAAAGAAGAGTGAAAAGGTGTGTCAGAGTAGACTGTAATGTTAGTTCCCTGTAAGCCATCATAATACTCCTAACACTGAGGTCATGAAATTAGCATGTGAAGATGGCTATGGAAGCTGGCTTAAGGTAGTCTTCTTGCTTTGCTTGTAAAGATCACCCCAAGTTAGCTATGTAATTAAACACCAAGGAATGTTAGTTAAGGAATGTTAGCAATCTAGCCCTCTTTATAGAAATTCATTCATTTCTTTCCTTAGTCACAGACAACATATTCATTAATTTTCAAAAGGAATATCTCATTTGCCCAACCTCCATCCTTGTTGTCTTTGGCTTGGAAATGATAAACAGTAAAGTGCACCCACCTCATTCTCCAAAACAGATTTGAAATTTGAAGATTTACTAAACATAGACTTATAGGCTATTGAAATCGTCAATAATTTCACTGTACCACCCACACAACATAAATCATTTCTGACATTGGCTAACAAGGGCTTAAGAGTTGGAGCAGGTTCTGTAATAAATTTCTAGACAGTTAAAAATCACTATAATTTTATTCTAATGCATTATAGATTGCCTGTAATGTCATCCCGGCTGGGGTGACCCATTTCTAATTTTGAACAGCTGTTCAGCTCAGGAGTTAGTTAATGATTAAATATAAATTGCCTGATTTATTAGTCTGAATGGTTGAGCTTCCAGGTCAATGCTATATAGACAAAATCATCAGTCTTGATGCTATTCAGAAGTTAACTGTCTCCTTTTCAAGTTGGAAAGAATTTGTCCTCAAAGGGAAAGGTCTGACATCTTCAATTAATCCTCTAAAAACATATATATATATAATTTTTTTCCTAGCTAACATTATACACATTTTCTGTCTCTTGGTCTAGTCATCATGAGCAAGTAAAGCCTCTGGAAGATATTGTGTGCATTGGAGACACACAAAGCAGCTTGTTTTTCCCTTGATAAAACTTTCAGACATTCTGTAACATCTATAGGAAAGCAGTTAAATTAAATGGCACTTTTTCTTTTTGTTGGATACTTCACAAAAGGTTAAACATTTAAGGTCTGCTTAAATCTTCCCATGTTAAATGGAAGCAGTTGTAAATTCCAGTGGTGGAATTTGTCAACTAATTTAAGAAGAGTGAGACTTTGAAGGGCTCCAGAATGGTATTTTTTTTTAAATACAGGAAAGTTCCCCTAACTTACCTTTCCATTCATTTAACAGGTATCCATCGATGCCTACCACGTGTCAGGGACTACCCTAGGTGCTTGGAATAATGCAGTGAACAAAACAGAAGACATTCCAGTTCTTAAGGCACTCATTCTAGTTGGGGAAAATGGACCAAAAAACCCCAGCAAAACCCGCACAAAAATGTGGGTCTAAGTAGGCGGGTTAGAGAAAGCCAGGTGAGGAGGAGAACTTTTAAGCAGAAACCTGGGAGAAATGAGGGAGCCAGCAATGTGGACTACGTCAGCAAGAATAAACCAGATAAAGGGGGAAGGGCACAAGCTAGGAGCGCGACCAGCAGCAGGAAGACGAGCAAGGAGGCCAGTGAGGATGGAGCGAGAGGGCAGCTGGGCAGCTGCAGAGATCGGGACAGAGAGGCGGCCAGGAGCCAGATCCTGCAGGGTCTTGGGGGCAGGTAAAGCTTTAGACTGTTCTTTGAGGCACACTATTTGTGACCAGGGAGCCCGAGCAGAGTGATAACATGAAAAGGTTTATGTTGTTTTTTGTTTTTTTTTTTAAATCACCTAGCTGCAATGAGCAAAATGGACCTTAGGGTGTATCAGTGGAAGCTTGGGCAGCAGGGCGGCAGGGCGGCAGGGCAGTAGTCCAGGGGAGATGCCGGTGGCCTGGACCAGCATGGCAAGGTGAAGGTAGTGAGAAGTGGTACTTGGAATGGACATTGAAAGTACAGCCAATAGAAGGTGTTAGAGGATAGGACAGGGTAGTGAAAAAGGGACCAAAATTCAAGGGCTGGAACTATTGGAAGAACAGATTTGCGATTACTGAGATGGAATGGGAAGAGTGAGTTGGAGATAATGTTCTGTGAGTGTCAGACGAAAGGTGGGTTTAAACTCGTAGTAAATTTAGCCTAGAGTTTTTAAAACCTACAATATGTGTAAGACATTAGCCTCTCACCCACCTCATCCCGACACATTTCTCCTTTCCGGATGAGAGAACCCTGATTTTGAGTAGGGTGGTGATGCGTTGAGGGGCTGTGATTGGCTTAGCCAATCCTGATAACCCCGTTTCCCACTTTTCTGCCCTTCCTGGCAGCTCAGGGTCGTAAACCTAGTTCTGGCCACAGAAACTTGAGTGGAAGTGGGTCAGACGGGTTTCTAGGAAAACTTTTGCTTTTCTATGTAAGGAGAAAATTCTAGCTGATGTGAACTGTTTCCTTTCTTTCCTGCTTTAATCTGAAGCTGCTGCAGTCATCTTGTGACCATGAGGAAAAATCAATGAGGATGAATGCCTCCGTGTTAAGTATAGCGAAACAGAAGCCAGAGATTGCATATCTTGTCACTAATTATCTGAATCAACACTGATGATGGACTACTCTTAGAATTTTTTGTGATACATGAAAAATAAATCCTTATCTATTTAAGCCACTGTAAATCAAGTTTTCTATCACCTGCAGCTAAATGCAGTTCTAATATTGTAGTTACATGGTTTTAGGAAGCACTTTTTTTTTCAATTACAGCTTTATTGACATCCCATGAAATTCACACTTGAAAGTGTACAATTCAGTGGTTTTAGGCATATTCATAGAGTTGGGCAATGGCCACCTCTGTCTAATTTTATAACTTTTTCCCACACACGGAAGAAACCTCCGCATTCATTAGCACTCACACTCCATCTCTCCCTTCCCACCTGCTCAGCCCCTGGAAACCACTAATATACTTTCTGTTGCTATAGATTTACCTATTTGAGACATTTCATATAAATAGGATAATAAAATATGTGGTCATTTGTGCCTGTGTCGTTTCATTTAGCATAATGTTGACAAGGCTCAGCCATGCTCTAGACTGTATCAGGACTTCATCTTTTCTTTTTATTTCTTTTGCACGGGCAGGCACCGGGAATTGAACCCAGGTTTCCAGCATGGTAGGTGAGAACTCTACCTGCTGAGCCACAATGGCCCGCCCAGGACTTCATCTATTTTTATGGTCAAATAATATTCCATTATATGGATAACTACATTTTATTTTCCAAATGTTGATGGACATTCATGTTATTCCACTTTTTGACTATTATAAATAATGCTGCTATGAATATTTGCATATAAGCCTTTGGGTGGACATGTACTTTAATTTTTCTCAGGTATATGTCTCTTACATTTTAATTTCTCTTTAATCTCTCCTAAGAGTAGAGCAGCTGAATCATAAAGTAACCTCACATTTAACTTTTTGAGGAAATGACAGACCATTTTCCACAATGGCCAAACCATTTTACACTCCTACTAGCAACGTATGAAGGTTTTAATTTCTCCACCTCCTCACAGTGGTTTGAAAGGATGTATGCCCCCTAAAAAAGCCATGTTTCAATCAAAATCCCATTTCATAAAGGTAGAATAATCCCTATTCTATACTGTATGTTTGAAACTGTAATCAGATCATCTCCCTGGATGATGTGATTTAATCAAAAGTGGTTGTTAAGCTGGATTAGGTGGTGACATGCCTCCACCCATTTGGGTGGGTCTTGATAAGTTTCTGGAGTCCTATAAAAGAGGTAACATTTTGGAGAATAAGTGATTCGGAGAGAGCAGAGAAAGCTGTAGCATCACAAAGCGGAGAATCCATGGGCCAGCGACCTTTGGAGATGAAGAAGGAAAACGCCTCCCAGGGAGCTTCATGACACTGGAAGCCAGGAGAGAAAGCCAGCAGATGTATTTGCCATGTGCCCTTCCAACTAAGAGAGAAGCCCTGACTGTGTTCGCCATGTGCCTTCTCACTTGAGAGAGAAATCCTGAACTTCATCAGCCTTCCTGAACCAAGGTATCTTTACCTGGATGGATGCCTTGGATTGGACATCTCTATAGACTTGTTTTAATTGGGACATTTTCTCAGCCTTAGAACTGTAAACTAGCAACTTATTAAATTCCCCTTTTAAAAAGTCATTCCATTTCTGGTGTATTGCATTCCAGCAGCTAGTAAACTAGCATACTCACCAACACTTGTTATTGTTCAGATTTTTTTATTATAGCCATTCTCGTGGGTGTGTGGTGGTATCTTATTGTGGTTTTGATTTGCTTTTCCCTAATGGCTAATAATGTCAAGCACCTTTTCATGTACTTATTAGCCATTTGTGTATCTTCTTTGGAGAAGTATCTATCCAAATTTTTCTCCTGTTTTAATTGGGTGATTTGTCTTTCTATTGTTGATAGGAATCACTTAAACACACATTATCTCTTTTGAGATATAAACTTGTAAGGGAGATATTATCCACATCCCCATTTTAGAGTCAAGAAAATTAAGACTGGAAGAGGTTCAGAGACTCACGTAATGTGGTTTACTGCCATGTGGTAGGCAAGGATTCAAATCTGTGATTTACTGACACCGAAAGCTGTATGTTCTTCTACCACTCATGCTCAAACAAGAGAATATTAATAAGAATTATTTTTTTAAAGAACCTTTATTTAATGGAGTAACTATTAGCATCAGCATTTCAGTTACTTATAAAAAGATGTCTCTCACACAAGAAAATCAGGCTTAGCTTGAAAGTAATGATCTGTTTGAGGAATTCAATGGCAACTAGACAGAAAAATGATCAGGTAATAGGTCAATGCAACAGTTATCTAATAGCAGACATGGATTTTATCATGTATCTTAAGAAAACCATATTTTATTTTTATTTATAAAGGCTTCCACCCAACATGGTAAGAAGAAAAGGAAGGGAAGGAAGGAGGGAGAAAAAAATAAGTAGGTAACCCACCCACAGCTTATATATTTTGGATACAAAATAACTAAATTCTGGCAAAGTATATGATTTCCCTCTGTTTTAATCAGAGATTGGGCCAATGTCACACTGAGTTTATGGGTATTTTCTAAGAAACACCTAGAATTGATCATTGCTTTGTTCTTGTAACTTAGAATCAATATGAGTGATGATTAAATATTTCCTTTTGTTGTTGATTCCATGTCTCTTTAGTTATTATAGGCAGAAAATGATGACAAAATCTCAAAACGCTGACTTGAATATTTTAGCTAGAATTTTGGAAGAAAAGGTTAACTTGCCTCAAGTTCCTTGACAAGTCTGTTAGCGAGTTCAATGGTTTTGTTGGTTTGGTTCACCTCTTCTTGGCACCGGACTTTCTCAGCTGTTGCTTTTTCAAATGAAGCCGTGAGTCTGCTCAGATTTCGATCCAAATCCTGAAAAGAGTCAAAATTAATTTTTGAGTTATTTTTACTCAAAACAGAAATATCATGATCATCTCAAACATCTATTGCTTTATGGTAAATGAAACAAACCTCTTTCCCTCCTTTGACCTTTGCCTCATTACCATCCATATTACAGGAAACAAGGAGAAGAAAGAGTGCAATAATAAACTCATCAGTGCCCCCACAGACTGGCTGAAAATCTGCCCCATGTGGTTTTCTCTCTTTCTTTCTCCACTGGACAGAATGGAGATGGAGGCTGGGGTGATTGACTGTGCCCTGCAAACTCCAACACGCCCCTGGTGTACTATTCCCTCACCTCTTGTGCCTAAGCCACATTCTGCATTATCAACTTCATTAATGATGAAGGGGAATTTTGGGTTCTTCATCTACTGAGAAGCATTTAGTTCCTAATGCAGGCAATGCAGGGTGTTAATTAGACCTCTGCCACCTCGTTATTTAGGACTGAAACTCAGAGCTGTTCCATTTCCTTTAGCACCAAAGACCAGGGGGAATGTGCAAATTTTAGAGGACTTCATTCAGAGGGGGTCAGTCTTCCACCAGGGGTGCAGGAAAGTAAAGGAAAACCTAGAAAAAGAGGAAGGATTAAAGGGACATACACAGAGAAGCAAGATGAAAAGTCACACAGCCCTAGAGCGACAGCTTTTGGGATCCTTGAGTTATCCTTTTCTCCTTTTGGCTTATAGTACTTTGAGCGCTTTTTTTTTTTTTTTTTTAACTACTTATAGCCAAAAAATTCTTTACTTCTGAGATCCTCAATATAGCATCCTACTGCCTGGCAAGTTCTAACAACCTTAAATATGATTTATATTATATATTTTTTGTGTGAATATATACAAAGTTCCAAGAATCCTTAACAACCAAACTTGTAGGACATACCCCATTCATAAGTTAGAGACTCTCATATTTCTTACAGATCCAGTTATTTCATCATTACTAAGTTTGTATCGCTAAAGCAATACCTCCAAATAAACACAAATGTCAGGTTTAAGATTAACACGCAGAATAAGGTCAAATTTATGAGAATCAGAAGAAATATTATGTATCACTGGTTAGAAATAAGACTAAAATAATATTTACAGCTCTATTCTGGGTTATTCAAAGTACTTGTAGCTTCATAAAACACACAAGCACACATAAATGCTGGTATCAGATGTCTGGGTTCATATTTGGACTCTGGTACCAACCATAAAGTGCCAACGTGGGCTATCCTAGTTTTTCTGTGCCTTTGTTTTCTCATCTGAGAAATGGAAACTGTATTACCCAACTCAAGGGTTTTGTAAGGATTAAACGTGATGATCAATGTAATAATACCAAGCGCAGTGTAAGCTAGCAGATCTCAAAATTTTGGGTCTCAGAACCCTTTTACACTCTTAAAATTACCAATAACCTTAAAGGGATTTGGTTTATACAGATTAAATATATCAATATTATGATACTGGAACTTGAAACTGAGAAGTTTTTAAGACATTAATTTGTTTTAAAATAACAAGAATAAACCTACACAATGCTAGCATAACTAATACACTTTCATGAAAAGTAATAACATTTTCAAAATACAAAAGATGTAGTGACATTCATATTTTTGCAAATCTCTTTAATGTCTAATTTAACAGAAGACAGATTCTTACAGTTGCCTCTGTATTCAATCTGTTACAATGCCACATGTCACTGAGCATCTGAAAAACTCCACATTTTAGAAAATGAGAGTGAAGATACATAATGCTTTAATATGATTATGAAAATAGTTTCGACCTCATAAACCCCCTGAAAGGACCGCAGAAACCCCCAGGGATCCTGGACCACATTCTGTGGCCCTCTGGTAGAAACACTCAGTAGCTGTTAGTTTTAATAATTAAGACAATTTCCATAGAATTATTGAATTAAATAAGCAGATAAATTATCATCTTAAGATATATTACTTATCACTAACAAAGTGATTATCCAACATATACAGTAAGCTATGTCACTTTTTCATTAAAAATTGCTACATTTTCATTAATCTAGGAATTTTTTAAAATAATGGAAAATCCTTTTCTCTAGCACTATCCTTTCTTGGAGAGAGCAACTGGAAATAAAAAGGGAAAATAGAGTGCGGTACTCGTGTTTCACCGCCTGTCGCGGAGAGTCGCTGCCGAGTGGGCGCTGGGTTTTCGGGTCGTCACGATGGTCCACTACGAATACGTGAGCCCGGAGCAGCTGGCCGGCTTTGATAAGTACAAGGCCAGCTGGTAGAATTGGACAGGCGGTCCCCTTAGGCCGTGGCGGCTGGTGCCCCCACCACGCGAGGCCCCCCAGACCAACTGAGATAGTTGGGTCGGAAATCCCCAGACTGCGGAGAACAGTGAACGGGGGATCCCTTCCAAACACGTGACTCCCCCGTCCGGCTGGGAACAGTGCACTCTCCCGGGCTGCGAAAGCTGGCGCCCTCCCGCCACGCTTGGTGCCCCGGGCCGACTAGCTAATTCGGCCGGACGCTCTCCCGTGCTGCGGCGGCCAGCGACCCTCCCCGCATTCGGAACCCCAGGCCGGCTAGCATTCTTCCAAGACGCTTCGGCTGCCGAACCTCCCCTACGGCGAGAGTTTTCCAGAGTTAAAGGACCCACAGCAACTTTTACTGGTGGAACCCGTGGACAAACGTGTGCCAAGAGCGCCACCTACTGGGCAGGATAAGAAAAACAGAACCCAGAGATTTCACAGAAAAATCTTTCAACCTGTGGGGTCCAACACCCAGGGAAATCTGACTAAATGCCCAGACGCCAGCAGAAGATAACGGATCACGCTCAGAAAATTGAACATATGGCTCAGTCAAACGAAGAAACCAATAGTTCAAATGAGATACAGGAGCTGAAACAACTAATGCTGAATATATGAACAGAAATGGAAAACCTCTTCAAAAATGAAATCGATAAATTGAGTGAGGACATGAAGAAGACATGGGCTGCACATAAAGAAGAAATAGAAAAACTGAAAAAACAAATCACAGAACTTATGGAAGTGAAAGATAAAGTAGAAAAGATGGAAAAAACAATGGATACCTACAATGACAGATTTAAAGAGACAGAAGATAGAATTAGTGATTTGGAGGATGAAACATCTGAATTCCAAAAAGAAACAGAAACTATCCGGAAAAGAATGGAAAAATTTGAACAAGGTATCAGGGAACTCAAGGACAATGTGAACCGTACAAATATACGTGTAGTGGGTGTTCCAGAAGGAGAAGAGAAGGGAAAAGGAGGAGAAAAACTAATGGAAGAAATTATCACTGAAAATTTCCCAACTCTTATGAAAGACCTAAAATTACAGATCCAAGAAGTGCAGCGCACCCCAAAGAGATTAGACACAAATAGGCGTTCCCCAAGACACTTACTAGTTAGAATGTCAGAGGTCAAAGAAAAAGAGAGGATCTTGAAGGCAGCGAGAGAAAAACAATCCGTCACATACAAGGGAAACCCAATAAGACTATGTGTAGATTTCTCAGCAGAAACCATGGAAGCTAGAAGACAGTGGGATGATATATTTAAGTTACTAAAAGAGAAAAACTGCCAACCAAGACTCCTATATCCAGCAAAATTGTCCTTCAAAAATGAGGGAGAAATTAAAACATTCTCAGACAAAAAGTCACTGAGAGAATTTGTGACCAAGAGACCAGCTCTGCAAGAAATACTAAAGGAAGCACTAGAGTCAGATACAAAAAGACAGAAGAGAGAGGCATGGAGAAGAGTGTAGAAAGAAGGAAAGTCAGATATGATATATATAATACAAAAGACAAAATGGTAGAGGAAAATATTATCCAAACAGTAATAACTCTAAATGTTAATGGACTGAATTCCCCAATCAAAAGACATGGACTGGCAGAATGGATTAAAAAACAGGATCCTTCTATATGCTGTCTACAGGAAACACATCTTAGACCCAAAGATAAATATAGGTTGAAAGTGAAAGGTTGGGAAAAGATATTTCATGCAAATAACAACCAGAAAAGAGCAGCAGTGGCTATACTAATATCCAACAAATTAGACTTCAAATGTAAAACAGAAAAAAGAGACAAAGAAGGACACTATATACTATTAAAAGGAACAATTAAGCAAGAAGACATAACAATCATAAATATTTACGCACCGAACCAGAATGCCCCCAAATACGTGAGGAATACACTGCAAACACTGAAAAGGGAAATAGACACATATACCATAATAGTTGGAGACTTCAATTCACCACTCTCATCAATGGACAGAACATCTAGACAGAGGATCAATAAAGAAATAGAGAACCTGAATATTACTATAAATGAGCTTGACTTAACAGACATTTATAGGACATTACATCCCACAACAGCAGGATACACCTTTTTTTCAAGTGTTCATGGATCATTCTCAAAGATAGACCATATGCTGGGTCACAAAGCAAGTCTTAACAAATTTAAAAAGATTGAAATCATACACAACACTTTCTCGGATCATAAAGGAATGAAGTTGGAAATCAATAATAGGCGGAGTGCCAGAAAATTCACAAATACATGGAGGCTCAACAGCACACTCTTAAACAACAAGTGGGTCAAAGAAGAAATTGCAAGAGAAATTAGTAAATACCTAGAGGCAAATGAAAATGAAGACACAACATATCAAAACTTATGGGACGCAGCAAAGGCAGTGCTAAGAGGGAAATTTATTGCCCTAAATGCCTATATCAGAAAAGAAGAAAAGGCAAAAATGCAGGAATTAACTGTCCACTTGGAAGAACTGGAGAAAGAACAGCAAACTAATCCCAAAGCAAGCAAAAGGAAAGAAATAACAAAGATTAGAGCAGAAAGAAATGAAATTGAAAACATGAAAACAATAGAGAAAATCAATAAGACCAGAAGTTGGTTCTATGAGAAAATCAACAAGATTGATGGGCCCTTAGCAAGATTGACAAAAAGAAGAAGAGAGAGGATGCAAATAAATAAGATTAGAAATGGAAGAGGAGACATAACTACTGACCTCACAGAAATAAAGGAGGTAATAACAGGATACTATGAACAACTTTACGCTAATAAATACAACAATTTAGATGAAATGGATGGGTTCCTGGAAAGACATGAACAACCAACTTTGACTCAAGAAGAAAAAGACGACCTCAACAAACCAATCACAAGTAAAGAGATTGAATTAGTTATTCAAAAGCTCCCTAAAAAGAAAAGTCCAGGACCAGACGGCTTCACATGTGAATTCTATCAAACATTCCAGAAAGAATTAGTACCTACTCTCCTCAAACTCTTCAACATAATCGAAGTGGAGGGAAAACTACCTAATTCATTCTATGAAGCCAACATCACCCTCATACCAAAACCAGGCAAAGATATTACAAAAAAAGAAAACTACAGACCAATCTCTCTAATGAATACAGATGCAAAAATCCTCAATAAAATTCTAGCAAATCGTATCCAACAACACATTAAAAGAATTATACATCATGACCAAGTAGGATTCATCCCAGGTATGCAAGGATGGTTCAACATAAGAAAATCAATTAATGTAATACACCATATCAACAAATCAAAGCAGAAAAATCACATGATCATCTCAATTGATGCAGAGAAGGCATTTGACAAGATTCAACATCCTTTCCTGCTGAAAACACTTCAAAAGATAGGAATACAAGGGAACTTCCTTAAAATGATAGAGGGAATATATGAAAAACCCACAGCTAATATCATCCTCAATGGGGAAAAATTGAAAACTTTCCCCCTAAGATCAGGAACAAGACAAGGATGTCCACTATCACCACTATTATTCAACATTGTGTTGGAGGTTCTAGCCAGAGCAATTAGACAAGAAAAAGAAATACAAGGCATCAAAATTGGAAAGGAAGAAGTAAAACTATCACTGTTTGCAGACGATATGATACTATACGTCAAAAACCCGGAAAAGTCCACAACAAAACTACTAGAGCTAATAAATGAGTACAGCAAAGTAGCAGGCTACAAGATCAACATTCAAAAATCTGTAGCTTTTCTATACACTAGTAATGAACAAGCTGAGGCGGAAATCAAGAAACGAATCCCATTTACAATTGCAACTAAAAGAATAAAATACCTAGGAATAAATTTAACCAAAGAGACAAAAAACCTATATAAAGAAAACTACAAAAAACTGCTAAAAGAAATCACAGAAGACCTAAATAGATGGAAGGGCATACCGTGTTCATGGATTGAAAGACTAAATATAATTAAGATGTCAATCCTACCTAAACTCATCTACAGATTCAATGCAATACCAATCAAAATCCCAACAACTTATTTTTCAGAATTAGAAAAACCAATAAGCAAATTTATCTGGAAGGGCAGTTTGCCCCGAATTGCTAAAAACATCTTGAGGAAAAAAAACGAAGCTGGAGGTCTAGCGATGCCGGACTTTAAGGCATATTATGAAGCCACAGTGGTCAAAACAGCATGGTATTGGCATAAAGATAGATATATCGACCAATGGAATCGAATAGAGTGCTCAGATATAGACCCTCTCATCTATGGACATTTGATCTTTGATAAGGCAGTCAAGACAACTCACCTGGGACAGAACAGTCTCTTCAATAAATGGTGCCTAGAGAACTGGATATCCATAAGTAAAAAAATGAAAGAAGACCCGTATCTCACACCTTATACAAAAATTAACTCAAAATGGATCAAAGATCTAAACATTAGGTCTAAGACCATAAAACAGTTAGAGGAAAATGTAGGGAGATATCTTACGAATCTTACAACTGGAGGTGGTTTTATGGACCTTAAACCTAAAGCAAGAGCACTGAAGAAAGAAATAAATAAATGGGGCTCCTCGAAATTAAACACTTTTGTGCATCAAAGAACTTCATCAAGAAAGTAGAAAGACAGCCTACACAATGGGAGACAATATTTGGAAACGACATATCAGATAAAGGTCTAGTATCCAGAATTTATAAAGAGATTGTTCAACTCAACAACAAAAGGACAGCCAACCCAATTACAAAATGGGAAAAAGACTTGAACAGACACCTACCAGAAGAAGAAATACGGATGGCCAAGAGGCACATGAAGAGATGCTCAATGTCCCTGGCCATTAGAGAAATGCAAATCAAAACCACAATGAGATATCATCTCACACCCACCAGAATGGCCATTATCAACAAAACAGAAAATGACAAGTGCTGGAGAGGATGCGGAGAAAGAGGCACACTTATCCACTGTTGGTGGGGATGTCAAAGGGTGCAACCACTGTGGAAGGCAGTTTGGCGGTTCCTCAAAAAGCTGAATATAGAATTGCCATACGACCCAGCAATACCATTGCTAGGTATCTACTCAAAGGACTTAAGGGCAAAGACACAAACGGACATTTGCACACCAATGTTTATAGCAGCGTTATTTACAATTGCAAAGAGATGGAAACAGCCAAAATCTCCATCAACAGAAGAGTGGCTAAACAAACTGTGGTATATACATATGATGGAATATTATGCAGCTTTAAGTCAAGATAAACTTATGAACCATGTAATAACATGGATGGACCTAGAGAATATTATGCTGAGTGAATCCAGCCAAAAACTAAAGGACAAATACTGTATGGTCCCACTGATGTGAACGGACATTCGAGAATAAACTTGAAATATGTCATTGGTAACAGAGTTCAGCAGGAGTTAGAAACAGGGTAAGACAATGGGTAATTGAAGCTGAAGGGATACAGACTGTGCAACAGGACTAGATACAAAAACTCAAAAATGGACAGCACAATAATACCTAATTGTAAAGTAATCATGTTAAAACACTGAATGAAGCTGCATCTGAGCTATAGGGTTTTTTTTGTTTTTGTTTGCTTGTTGGTTTGTTTGTTGTTGTTGTTTTTTACTATTATTACTACTTTTATTTCTTTTCTTTATATTAACATTTTATATCTTTTTCTGTTGTGTTGCTAGTTCCTCTAAACCGATGCAAATGTACTAAGAAACAATGATCATGCATCTATGTGATGATGTTAAGAATTACTGAGTGCATATGTAGAACAGTATGATTTCTAAATGTTGTGTTAATTTCTTTTTTTTTTCCTTTCCGTTAATAAAAAAATTAAAAAAAAAAGGGAAAATAATGGAATGATATATTATTTTGAAGATAATTTCTTTAGAATTAGAAATCCGGAGGACATAATAGATGCTAATATTTATAGCTCTTTGTAGCTCACAAATTGCTCTCCTGAGTTTTGTCTTGTTTGGTCAACTCAGGTGGAGGACTCATTACTGTCTTCTACTTGCAGGTGAAGAAACTGAGGTAGAGAGTATGCGAGTAATTTGCTGTATTTCCACTAACCAGTAAACGATAAAAAAAGACCTAGATCCAAGCCTTCTCCTACCTGGACTGATTTATTAGAACGGCTTTAATACAGCAGGGGTTTGAGAAGTCACAATTGGCAAAGAGACAGAGGAAACACTTCCAGTATGGCCTGATCAGATCACACATGGTAGAGTACGTGTTTAACAGTATACAGCTTTGAGTTTAAAATGGTTGTAGTTCTACTGCCTTTTATTATTGGCCATGGAGATTTGAGCTAACTATCCAATTTCTTTGAGCTTCAATTTTCTCATCTGCAAAATGGGACTAGTAATAATAACACCCACCTCATAAGGCTTTTGTGGAATTAGGTAGGTATGAATGCATGTAAACACTGCACTGAGCATTCTGCAAAACACAGTAAAGGATAGCTTGATCTTCAAATAGTACTGCAGTTTATTTCAAATGGAATATGAATTCATTTTTTTCAATTAGCTAAAACTTAACTTAAAGGCAAATGTTTGGGTAAAATTTGGCCTATGGCATGCAACTTCTATAGGCACTATCAAAGTTCACCAGGAATAAGAGGCAGCAAAAACATGCTGGACATGTTGAAAAGTGACAATTGGCTGCTTTCTTTCACAGCAATGTTGAACTGTTAACATAAGTTTAAGTGGAAGGACTCTGTTTCAAGGGAATGCTGGTGTTCCATATGTCAAATAAATATAAATGTTTAATATGCTTGTATATGTATGGATAGCTCAAAGGAAACATATATCTTCAAGATATTTTTACTTTAAAATAAGTAAGGGGACCAGGTTTCCAAAATCTCTTCTGAGGGATCTTAACTTACTTGTATTTCTCATTCTCCTTGCTTTGAAATACCCCTCAAAAGAAGAATCTACTCTTCCTGTTTTTCCTTTCCCACCACCCATCCTCATCTCCATTTATTTCAATCTGATTTTTACTCCTATCACCTCTTTTACCTCTTTTGTTCTCCTCTACTATTTGACTGAAACAGATCTGGTGAAGACCACCAATGGATCTGTTTTTATTCTCTCAGCTTGCTAACTTACTTTTGTAAAATTATAAGAACAAAAACAACTTAACTAACAGTTATTGAGCCCTCAGCCTGTGACAGACAATATTTTAAGCCCTTTACATGTGTCAACCAATTTGATCCATCCAGTGAGTGTGCAATGGATTCCCCCTTTTATAGAGGAGGCGCTCAGAGCCAGCGAGGGAAGGCTCACGGCGCCAAGTCCCCCGCAGGGAGTGCCGGCTAGCATGCTGTCAGCTTTGCAGCTGTGCTCAGGCCTGCTACAGTATCCAGCCTCTGTAATGTTTGTCCCAGGTAATGACTCCCTTCCCTGAAATTCCCTCTTTCCCTTAGTCTTGTAAAACGACTCTCTTTCGGTTCCCCTTTCACTTATCTAACAAGCTCCTTTTCTGGCCCTTTGAGGTTTGTCTTTCTGTGAACGGCTTGTCACCTCCATGTAATGCAAGGCTCCCTCCATTACCCTCTGGGACCTCCTTTCACTCCACACTGCTTCCCTTGTTCACTTTCATCTGCTGCTAGTCTCTTCCCTCTCTGTCGCATTGCCCAGTGTTATCTATCCAAAAGGTAAATCCGATCAGTTTATCCCTCCTGCTCCCCAACTGCAACCTTCCAGGGGTTCTGTGTGGCAGCCCGTCATGCTTCTCAACAATGGCCAGTTACTTCTGGGGGCTGGTGGGCCCACAGAATCCCCATTTGCTCTAAGCATCGGTTGCAACTAAGTTGACCCTAATACTCTGACACTTGCACCCCGTCTGCAGCCGTGCTGAGCTAGCCTTTTTTCATAGAACACATCTTCTTTCAGGGAATGCCTTTTCCCCACTTTCCAGGAAAAACCTATCCACATCTCTCAAGACAAACTGCTTCTCAAGCATAACCATCCCCCATCCTTCCATGAAGAACTGACTATGCCATTCTTCTTGCTCTAGGGTAGTCAGTGAAAACTCCTTCGATAGCATCTAGCAAATTAAATATCATTTAGGTAAATGTATCATAAGGTTCTTCCATAGCCTTGTTCATGCCTGTTTCCAATGCCTCACGTTTAAAATGTTTCTGATGGTAAAATGATTGGTGAGTCCCTCCATTATAACAAATGAATGTTTTAATTTCAACACTAACACACGGTGTCTATTTAATTAATTAATAATTTGTGAATACTTAATGTGGACCAGGCAGGCAGTAGGCGCAAAAAGTTAAAAGACTTTAAGGAGCACATGGTCTAGTGTAGAAGATAAAGAAGGAAATGACAATTTGCAAGTAAGGATGAAACATGCTCTGAGGCACAAGTTACCTGGGATAAGAGAAGTGAAGGCACTTAGGGAAGTCTGAGCTAGATCTAAGTGAACCAGGAAGAATTAGTGGGTCAGAAGGCACCAGATCCCAAATAGCCTTCTATGTTAGCATAAAGCAAAGGTCAGCAAACTATGGCCCACTGCCCAAGTCTAGCCTGCCACCTGTTTTTATATAACTCTAGATCTAAAAAAAAATTACATTTTCAAATGTAAAATGTAAAATAGGCTACTAGCTTTTCCAAGACATCAGTTGCTCAGAGTTAAGAATATTCCCATGGTTTACGTGATGGTTAATTTTATGTGTCAACTTGGTCAGGTTAAAGGTGTCCAGTTGTTTGGTAACATGCTATGGAGGCGTTGTGTAGGTGGGGTTAGCATCTACAATCATTTGGTTTATGGGGATTGCCTTCCATGATGTATGTGGACCTCATCCAGTCAGTTGGGGGTCTTAAGAATGTTTCAGGGGTGTGGTGGCTTGGAGCTATGCACCCCATAAAAACATGTTCTTAAACTTAATCCATTCCTGTGGGTGTGGACCCACTGTAGATAAAATCTCTTCAAGATGTTACATCACTTAAGGTGTGGCCCAAATGAATCAGACTGGGCTTTAATCCAGATTACCAGAGTCCTTTATAAGCAGGTTGAAATTTTAACACATAAAGAGAAAGCAACAGAGAGAGCAGCCAGAGGCCAAGTCATCAGAGCCCAGAAGAGAAGAGGGAAGCCAAGAGAGGCCAGAATGTGTATTGCCAAGTGACAGAAAAAAGCCAAGGAATAAGGATCATCGAGAGCCAGCCTCAGAATGTCCCAGTCTTCTGGAGAAAGCAACTCCTTGATGATGCTTTGATTTTGGACTTCCAGCCTCAAAGTGAGCCAATAAATTCCTGTTGTTTAAGCCAACCTATTGTGTGGTATTTGCTTTAAAAGCCAGGAAACTAAACAAGGGATCAGAAGGAGTTCTGCCTCAAGACTGCACCCTACATTCTTTTCTGAGGTTCTTAGCCTAAGGGATTTGGGCTCAAGACTTCAACATCTCTCTTACTGGAATTCCCAGCCCCTAGCTTGCCCCATGCAACTTGGAGTAGGTCATCACAATTGCATGAGCCAATTCCTTGTAACAAAACTCTTATACACACACAGGCTATTGTTTCTGTTTTTCTGGAGAACCTTCATTAATCCAGCCCACAATACCTATAACAAATTTACTATTTGGCTCTTTACAGAAACAGTTTGTCAATGTCTGGCATGGAGTGATAGCATGACTGTAGGCTCTGAGTCAATTATCTAGGATCTGATCCCAGCTCCATCCTCATGCCCTGGGTTTTTCTTGCTATTTCTTGCAAACTTGAATGTGCCTCAGAACTACGAGGAGGGCTTGTGAAAACAGATTCCTGGGCCTCATCCCAGAGCTTCTGATTTGGTAGCTCTGGGGTGAAGTATGAGAATTTGTATTTCTAACATGTGGCTGCTCCAGAGAACACACTTTGAGGATCACTGCCTTAAAGACACTGAATCTGGACTTTCTTGGCAACGATCCTTAGACTCTGTATGTTTGAGAGACATGACGGCCTTTCTTCCAACCCATTTCCCCTAATTTTTTCTTTCACTCAACTTTCCACA
This sequence comes from Tamandua tetradactyla, assembly GCF_023851605.1. Classification (NCBI taxonomy): domain Eukaryota; kingdom Metazoa; phylum Chordata; class Mammalia; order Pilosa; family Myrmecophagidae; genus Tamandua; species Tamandua tetradactyla. Next base: position 102,127,904 of record NC_135327.1, read on the forward strand.
TAGACAGTCATTTAGCTTGAAACTAGAGATAAAGACTCAAAGGAACACTAAGGCGTTGGTATAAATGAGTTTCCATCCCAGCATAGATGATGATTGAATATATCCCTGCTTTGCCAAGCAAGAAGGCAACAAGAGGCATCAGATTAGGAAGAGGAAAAGCCCAGGAGCAGGTAGTGGGGCACAAAGAAGAGACTGGAGGAAACTAAAGCAAAGCTGACAAAAACCACAGTTTCATTTGGGACCATATCTTTATCTGACTGTGTGCCAACAGACAGAAACTATGTAAAGGTACCTTGCCACTGATGTACCCAGCTGTGTGGCCTTCACAGAAATTAAACTTGGGTGGAAACTGTAGCCAGAGATTCTAACACACTAATGCCTACTCTCTGGAAATCCATTCTTGGGTTTGAGGGGACCTGCTCTTCATAAACCCATTTCAACCATTACTATGTCTTTCTCTGTGTTTGCAAATTGAGTTCTGAGGCTAATTGATAGGTGAACCTCTACTTATACTGTGGGTCTTTAAAAACAATTCTCATGAAAGATTCTTTTCAGCTAGTTGCAGGCACAGTGCAAAGTATCACTAGTTATGCAACTGCAAGATGCCTTAACTTAAGCATCACATAGCTGTCTTGATCATCCTGATCACTCACCCTACGAATATTAAACTGCCTCTAATATCTACATAAAGCTGTTGACAATAGGTGACAGATTTTTTCTAAAGGTTTTCACCAGGTTGACAGTGAGAGCTTGTAAACAATAGGGAAGATACTTTCCTAAAACTTTTATACTCATCCTGATCTTGTCTACTAATAAATCTGCTATAATCCCATTTCTAGGTATATACTCCAAAGAATCAAAAGCAAGGACTGAGACAGATATTTGCATACCCATGTTCACAACAGCATTATTCACAATAGACAAAAGATGGAAGCAATCCAAGTGCCCATCAACAGATGAATGGAAAAAAAAAGTGGTATATCTATACAATGAAATATTACTCAGCCCTAAAAAGAAACAAAGTTCTGCTATGTGGGATAAGACATCCAAGGGTGAAAGTCTCCCTGGCAATCTGAGAGATGACTCCCAGGGATGAATCCAGACCTGGCAACATGGGCTCAACAATTCCAAACTGACCAAAAGGGGGAAAAGAAGTGTAATCATAAAGTATCAATGGCAGAGAGATTTCATATAGAGTTGCTCTTGCATAAGGTTGCTCTTATACAAGCTTCAGGTAGACCTTGCTACCCATCATAACCTGCCAACTCCCAACCAGGACCATTCTAGCCAATCCTAAAGAACACCTAGGGCAATATATAAGATTCCACAAGGGTTCCATGCAAACTAGAGTAACTTTCCAGAAACCTACAACCTCCAGATGGGTCCTCGGTACAGATAAGTCCTGAAACCTAGCTGAGCCTCTCCAGAACAACAGACAGTTTCATCTCCCTACCCCATATTAGTGACAGACCCTTCCATTATCAAAAATTTGGAATTACCATAGCCCCTGACAACATGCTAGTCACCAGGTACTTACTGACAGTATGCTTGGTGCTGAAGTAGGAATATGCATTGCATGCAGCAGGTATAGAAAGGAGGAAGCGGCCAAGACACCTGGAGGGCAAAGGGAATCAGGAAGACCTACTGGAAGTAGCAGCCTTAAAAAATAAAGGGGACTGAATTATTGTGGGAGGTGCTTCAACCTATGGAGAATGCTTTTGGGGTTATTCATCATCTTATTAAAGTAACCATCAAAGTAAATAACCATCCTCTGATTACTGCCTAGTAAAATGAAAGAGCATCTTAATCCCTTCCGTATATTTAAGGAATTCACGTCTTGGGGTCTACTATGGAAAGTTGGGCTCATTCATCTTTCAGGAACAGCCTTGAAATCTGGGAGGTAACCTCTCTAAGAAAGGTCCCCTGCCCTTTTTATGTAAAATTAACAGGTAGTGGCCCCAAGTGTAGGCAGGTAAGTTGGCCCCATTCTCTAAGAAGCCTAGCTTAGCTCCCAGGTCACTCTGAGCACCACAGATTCCAGGCTGAAGTTGTTATTGAGCTCACCTGCTCCGGGTCCATTCCATGATGTCCTCAGGTGGATACATCTGCTGGAGATCTACCCTCAGCCCTCATGGTTCCTCATTCCTACCACTCCCCCAGACAATCTCTAAACATGATCATCACAACAATGATTCCCACATCTACATTCCTGAGCCAGGTTTCTCTCTCAAAATCCAGTTCTGACACCAAACACCTACAGGTGGGTTTTCTACAGGAAGAGAATGGCAGCAAACATTTATGAAGCATCTACAACATGCCAAAGACGGAATGGTATCACAAAAAATCAGATTCACAGGTGAGAAGTAACAGAACCAACTTCAACTAACTTAAGCTGAAGGGATAAACTAGAAGGACATGAAAGTGATTAGAAAGGAATAAAAGGCAGAGGACCACATCTAGGCACCATGGAGCCTCAGTGGGTGTTAGGAGTAGAACTCCTTGCCAAGTCTCATCTTAACTCTGTCTCTGGAATTCATAGATGCTGACTGTTTTCCATGTTTTTATCTTTCGCTCAAGATTCAAATTCTTCAGATTAGATCAAGTTGGCCAAACTTGGATCATATATACAGTCCTTAGCTATAAAAGGTCAGAGAATCCCTCCAAAAAGCTCCACCTAAGTGCATCCAATGCAGGAGAGATAGTCTTCCAAAGATAAATCACCCAAAGAAGACAGACCAGAAGCCAGATGGCCAAAAAGCACAAATGCCCATCTTGAAAGGTAACTTTTACTTTCACTTCTTTATAGATGAGAAACTGAAGCTCAGATTCTGTAAGTTGCCCAGAGTTATAGGGCCTTATCACTACATGCTGCCTTGCCAGGTACCTCAAACTCATCATTTTGATTCTCTTATCCTTTCCCCTTTCTCCATAACCCATCAACTAGCCTTGAATCCTTATCATAATTGCTTCTGCCTCAGCTGAGGCCCTAACAGGACCCATTACAGTTCCCTTCTAACTTATCTTTCTCCTTCTGCACTTGCTTCTCTCCCTCCATCTTTCATTCAGTCGTCAAAAAGCCAGTTTGATTATGTTTCTCATCTACTAAAATCTTTCAAAGTGCCAAGGTCATTGGCCAGATAAAATTTAAATTGCATGGCATAAAAGATAAAGAAGACCTCTGCACACCTTTTCAAACACAGGTTTAACTACTAACTGCTATTCCTAACCTTTTTCAAACACACATCTTAGGGCTCTGACCTATTTTGGATTCTTTAAGTGTACCAACTGCTCCTTCTCTCTCTTCCTGATTCTCTGCCAGGAATGTCTTTCCCAATCTAGTTATCCTAGGGACTCCTAAGCAGCTTTCATTATGTAAGATTCCCTAATTTCCCCAAGCTAAGTACTTTTTTGGTGCTTCCACACTACTTGGAATTTGGATAGATTTGTACTTATCACATTGGACTAGAATGATTGGTCTATGTATTTGTAAAAATAGAAAAGATGATGATGTTACAGCTAATGTTCTTTAAATGCTTTCTATGTGTCAAGTACCATGCTAAGTTCTTAATATGAATTGCTTTCACTTGATCCTCACAAATCTGCCCTAGAAATGGATGTCATTATAATTTCCATTTTACAGATGAGGAAACAGAGGATTGGAGTGGGTGACTTGCACAGGGTCAAATATTATGGTTTGTACTTACCACAAGTTTTTTCCTGATACCTTCTAGTTTTTCAGTAGCTGCAGCCAATTCTAAGTTTGCTTGGGCTAATGCTTGGCGTTTTGGCTCCACATCACAATAGACCTGAAAATACAGAAGAGGTTTAATCCATGGGTTAACAGAGACACAGAGAGGACCAACAATCATTCAAATATTCATTTGCTGGAAGTCCTACAAATAAAATCTCTAATTAGCTTAGCAATTTGTTGCTCATTTTTTTAGTGATGGTAGTACTTCAACAGAAGGCAAAAAAATCTACATAACTTTCCAAATTTTCTCTAGCCTTTATTAATTTATTTATTCTGGGCATTAAAGTTACAAGTGCTTGCATGAAAATGCTGTATAAATCAAGTAGCATTAAGAAATTAAAATACATTTATCATAAAATTTGGAGATTCTACTCATATTGTTAGAAATTGTAGTGTGGGGAATATACCTAAAGTCGGGATGAAGTCCAACCTTTAAGGCAGAGAATAAGAAAATGGGCAGATAGTCTTTGAACACAGAAAGGAAAGTGGGAGAGATCCTCACGTGATATTAACAATATTTTCACTTTCTAAGTTCCTGGCTGCTTTATGCATATTTGAATAAGCAGTGTGAGAACATGGGTAGATTATTTTTGCTTTTGGTTGGGAGAGAGAAAGGAAATGAAATCTTATCTCCTTTCTAATAATAGAACAACTTCGAACACTGGGACGCTACTCATCTCACCTAGTTCTGTGTAGATAAGCACACAGAACTCAGGCACTTTATTACAGAGAGAAGCCACACATCAACCCCAACCTGTCTAAATTCTTGCTCTATATAGACTTCCACTAAAGAAAGAGATCAACAGAGTCCTCTTTCTGCGGGCCCTGCAGTGTAAAGGATATAACCAGATTTCGTAAAAACCTTTTTGGGAAAGCCATTGACTGTAATTGGCTTTTCCTCAGAAATTCCATATTTATACAACCTCCTTGATGGAAGGCCATGACAAAAATGAGATAGTTCTTCAAAGGTAAGGGACATTTATTGTTCCTGTTTCTCATATCCAAGACTCTGCAAAATGCTTGGGACATAATAGCAGGAAAAAATATTTGGAGAATGAATGACTAAATGAAATTAGAATCTACCTCTATGCTGTCTAAATGCATAAATTTTACATTACAGTATGTATAGGCAAAAATTTTGGTCATTAAAATACTAATGCAAAATTTGGTTATTTCCTCTTCTCACTAAGTTTATAAGAGAGAGGGTTTATATTTTTGTTTTGGGAACCAGGGGTTAAGTTTAACTGTACACAAATTCCAACTTCTGTTTATTACAAGCCAACATGAAAGGGATATTTTAATGTAAATAAACATGATTCATAAATGCAACAAGTTTTCATCTAATTAAGTCAAATTAATTGCTGTTATTTGATCTAAAGCAGTAATCACTGTGCCCTAAAATTGATAGTTTTCACCATTTCAAGTATCTTTCTGAGTACAATTTTTTACTCTGACACCTTCCTGCCTGAATCTTAGAACTATGTTTTTATTCAGAAAATGGAATATTAAATCATTTTCCAGTTTCACTGATCTAGAAATTGCTATGTTTATGGCATCTAATGAATAAGGCCTGTTAATCATCAGATTAGGATACCTCATAAAATTTAACAATGTTGATGACCCAAGCACAGAGACCAGCTGCTGCAAAAGATTTGGTCCGAATCAGATTTGGGTTGAACTCTGGATCTTTCAAATACTGTTCATTCACCACTTTTAGACAGTTCTCTGGAATGTGTTCTTTGTCATAGTTAATTAACGCTTGCAAAAAAACATCAACCTGTAAAGCAAAAAGACTTATTGCAATGAACCTGTTTTGGCTGCAGAGAAAATTCCAAGATCAAAAGTTAAAATCAGCTTTTAGGGCTTATATTACAAAGGCAAAATTGGCAAGCTGCATTTATCCTATTGTTTGACTTTTTCAGGCTTTACAGCCTGAAGTTAGAATTAGCAATGGACACTTTTAAAATCTCTTCTATCCCAGGGTGAAATATTCAGTCCCTGCACAGGAGGCATTTGCATTTTGAAGAAAAGAAAGGCATAAAAGAAAAGGAAAAACACATACCGAAAAGCTCCTTTGCTTCACCTTCCTGTACATTAGCCACATTTTTTTTCCAGCCTAAGAAATCCATGTAATTTTCTCCCTCCTACACTTAACTGCTTTCATAATTTTGCAAATAATTAGCAACCTTCCAACTGCTGCTGGCATTGCCTTAGGTATGCAGTAGCCCCAAAGTTGCTTCTGACTTGGCAAATGAAACCTTAAGTCTAGAGCACATATGGCGGGTTATGCTCAGCGCGTGTGAATATGGCTTCTTTTGACTTAAGCATCTTTTGCTACCACACATAACCACGGTTCTGAAAACGGGACTGAGGGTGTCAGGGTTTTCACCTTTCCCATGAAGACTTTGGCTGCTTTCCAGCTTCGGTCTTTGGGCACTCTGCCCCCAGGGGCCAGGAGGACCATCACTGCTGCCGTGACATTGGTCACTGCATTTGGGGGGGTAGGGAAGGCCTTCAGCTCGGTGAGGTTAACCTGCAGAAAAGCACACACAGACGCTCGGGGTCAGCGTGGACTTGAAGGTTGTTAGTTTGTCAGGCCGAGCCTTGGTGGCCTCCCTCTCACCCCTTCGGGGTGGCAGTTCTTTGCCGCTGAGGGACTCAACTGTGGGAGCCCAGGAGTCTCAGTTCTTCGGCACGTTTCTGACGCTCTGGGAACACCACTATCTTTTTTTTTTTTTGCCTCCAGGAGAATTTACCCAGCTGATTTTCTAGTCCTTTAGAGTCCTAGTCACCAAGGTCAGGAAATTTTACAAACATACAGGTTTGTGCATTCCATCCTACCTCCATAAAACATAGACCTTTTAACCAGGAATTCACAAACCTAATTCCTTATTCAGCATCTATTAGCTTTTCTGTTTTACATGCAGAAGTGAAAAACCTCTTCCATATCACTAAGATGCTCAACTAGGTGGGAACTTGTATAGGCTGAAGTTACCTTCTTTCCTATTTCTTAATTCCTTGAGGTCAGAATCTTGATTCAACTCAACAGAGTGGTTTTAGTGGAATAAATTATAAATATAAGGGCAAATGCTTTGGGTAGGAATTAGTATATAAAAAAGTGCATGCAGGTTCATGATACATAAAAAAATAAAGCCTATAGGTATTTCCTGTGACATTTCATGTGTTACATGTTCTCTTGTTTATGAAACTTCATCAAATGTTGAACTTGATTGGCTCCATTACAATAAAAATGCCTATTTATTTGTGAAATGATTCCAAAGAATGAAGAGTATAAAAGTGAAAGTTTAGTTAGAAGATGAAGCAGATTTAAAATATGCTAATGATAATTGAGAACCGGCTAATTAAGGTGCTTTTATCACTTAAAAATATCATCATCATTTATACATAATCAAAGCTCAATGTTTTAAGTAACATTAATTGATTTTTATCTGAGTAAACAATAACATATTCAGAGAAAAGTTCGCAAATTTAGAGAAACCCAAAGAAAATCATTCTATTATTCAGAAAGAAAGCACAAAGAAGAAAATAACCATGTATTATGTGCTTACTTTTTCCCAATCTTTATTCTATACACCTGCACGTTTATACCAAAAAAATGGGCCATATGTGTTAAACTGATAATTTTCTCTACTCACTTTAACATATATCATGAACATTTTCCCATATTACTAACGAGTATCCAACAATATTATTTTAACAGCAGAATATCCAGCATTCAAATGCATTCTAATTGAACTTCTATCACTGTATATTTAAGGCCTTTAAAATTTTTCCATGTATGGTAATACTGTAAGAAATATCCATGTAGGTAATTTTTTGCTCACAGCCAAAATTATTTTCTTCCAAAAATCACTGAGAAAAGGTATTGAGCGTTTCTTCTAAAGAGCAAAATCTGGACCTTTATAATATTTGAAGATGAATCTCAGGAACCTCGGGCCTGATGATTTCCTAAAATTCTCCCGAGAGGTTTGGGAGAGCCCCTGGACAAGACTTGTAGCTGCCAGCTCTTAGGATAGCATTGCCCATGATCTAATTTTCCCTTTGATACCTTCATGAAGAACACAGATTATTTACTCTTAAGGAGATTCCAATGTTCAATGAAGTTTTACTAATGGGAAGCTAGAAGAAATGGCATGGGCCAAAACCTGGGTATTTTTGCTCCCAACCCATTTTTTTCTAATATGGGTCCCTCATTAATGTTTGCTTTTTATATTCCAGAGAAAATAAAGAATCTACCTCCTGGTTCTTAAACAATACATAATTCAAAAAACTGGGTTTACATTACATCAAATCCAGTTGCCAAAAATAGAATTAACTGCCTTTTTTCAAGAGTGAATCCAATGGTGTTGGAAAAAGTCAAAAGGACACTGCTTGTTAGGGAATGGTAGAGTGGACTGCTGGAGGGGAAAGGAATTTGAACTATAATAATGACCTCAAAGGTTTGTTTCAATAATATTTTATGGGTCTTTTCTTTTCAAAAGCTTTTTGTTGCATGGACTGTATTCTCAGATCTGTTATTCAAACCCTAATACTCTTTGCATATTATTTTGGAGAAACCCACAAGCCAACCAATCAGCTTTACCCTGTTGAGTGTGTCGAGTGCAGCCGTAGCAGCCACCAGGGCAGGCTCAGCCTTCAGTAAGTCGGCCTCGCATTCCCTCTGTTTCTGGGACACTTCAGTCTGAATGGCCACCACCTAATGGCAGGGAAAAAGCACCAATCATCACCTGAGATATCACTACTAAAAAGTGCTGGCAGTTGAATAATCCACTTGTGTATAAAAATCCACAATGACAAAACCGCAACACACACTGATTCAAACATCAACATGCTCCTAGAAGGGCTTTGACCAATTTAACTACAAGATGCCATGATTAATAAAGGCAAGAGTGAGCAATTCCTCCACTCTTCAATTTCCTTTTTTGGAGAGTACTGTACAAGTGAAAATCCATGCTGGCTCAGTAACATGGACCTTGAAATATCCTTGCTAGAATTCTGTGTCAAATTTTTGCTAACATTTGCCTGGAAGCCATTCTAGCTATTCCTTAGGAACAGATGTGAAGCTGTTTTGTTTAGCTGGCTAGAAGATACTGTTCTATTCTGTGATCATGGATTGCATGGTTAACCATAAATAAAAGTCTTATAAATATTAATTACTGGTTACTCTAAGGACTTGGTGGAAAACTACAGCTGCAGTAGCCTGGGTCTACCTTCAGCCATGGAACCATGACACGAATATCCATTCTACTGTTGGGGGTTCTCTGGCACCATCTTCACTTACCAAAGAGGGAGCTGCGTCAGCCTTCTGATGTGAACATAACTACATGGACATAGGGAAGTTAAGCTGGAAAACTTGAACCAAACCAAGATGAGAAGCTTGGAAGCTTTTCAATTCTCCTCCTCTTAGGATATCTACAGAATAGGAATGGCCAGCAAGAGTAAACCTTTAGTCCTCAGCAGAAATTTGGGTTTATTAGCTGTGTCCTGGGCACCAGGGATCTAGTCACCACGGGAGACAGTCCCTGTGGTGGTGGTGATTGTGGAATATAAAATGGGAACAAAAGTACATTTCTTAAGATGTGTTTGGAATGAACAGGTCTAACTATACCATAAAATTAAACACTACTCACAACAAATTATGTTGTCTACTACGGCTTTAGTAGCAGTAATTACCCTTCTCCTGATTAACCATTATTTGCTGTATGCTGCACTTTTTATGAACATAATTGGTTCAGAGTAGATATGTGGTCTCCTGCCAATACACGTACAGCTACTGTTAATGTAAATAAGAAAACCCTGCATGCTTCCTGAGAACTACTCCAAAATCACAACCCTCAACACTGCCAGGAACGGACCATGAAATTCTAAGCATACTACATTTTGGTACCAGAGAACACCGTTACAGAGAGAGAGAGAGAGAGAGAGAGAGAGAGAGAATCTGAATGTATGTGAATGTACTATTGCCTCATTTTCCATAAGGATATAATGAATCTATAGATGCTGTGTTAAATTTATAATAGCATCATTGATAAGACTCAGGATCACAGAATTTTAGTACTAGAAAAAACCTCAAAGAGTATTTCTTTAAAGTAATGTTTCTCTGAGACTGGGAGCTGCTACTCTTCTTTCGATTCATTTACTGTTAATGGATTATTATTTCTTTGGGGAATTTTTATAAACAGAACTATCTTTAATATTAAGTAAATAAAATTCTGCAAATGCAAAGGAAAAGAACATACTCTAGGTTGGTTAACTTATTTCCCATTCCCAATACCACTCATCCAAAAGTATGACAATACTAGAAAAGTAAAAACACTGTGTGTCTCAGCAGCAGGTAAATCCAGTGTGGAATTTCATCTGCCAATGACCCCTGGGTGGCGGTCAGCTAGGATCAACCTGAAGAAGGAAAAGCTACACAGCATGCTTAGAGCATGTGCTTTCCCTCTATCCCTGCGTGTTAGAGCAGAGAACTGAAGACAATTCCTTTCTTATGAACACCCAGAACATTCTTGCCCTTTATTAATCACCTGGTCCTTGAAGATGCCATGAAACTCCTGGCAATCTCAGGAGAGAATCAAATCCCAACAGCTGCTCTTACCTGCTTTCAGATTCTAAGTCTCAAGGCTGATGGTCCTCCAAAACCCAGCCCTATACACATTTAGAAAATAAACATAAAAAAACCCGGAAGGCCATTAAAAATCAAGGAGATGTCCAATTTTTGAAAAGACTATATTAACTGCGCAACTTGGAAGCTGCTTCTGCTCATGAAGATCACCCTTCACTCAGTGGGGAAAGCAGTTTGGAAGTGACCGTAGGATCCTTAGATTTTAGAATTTGGCACTGATGAGCTGAACAAAGATGGGAAAACGAATTTTCATAGGCTTCCTGTTGCTTGTGTTGCTTGAGGTCACTGCTGACAATGCTGATGCTTCGAATGGCCCTTGATTATTTTATAAATTTGAAGCAATCATTTCAAACTCTATATCTACATGGTCTGACAAGAGGCACAGCAAGGCAGTTGCCAAATCTGTTCTCTTATTTGTCTTAAGTGTGGCAATGCATTTTGTGCATTATGTAGCCTTATTTTTTCATTATTTCTCATGCATTTTGCCTGCGATCACAATTTCAAAGGAGAAGAAAGATTCCAGATACATCTTTTGGACTACCAGCAAACTACCTGAAACACACTGCTGAATGCTGTCACATCTGAGCCTACCACATGTACTCAGATGCTGATGAATTCCCTGATTCCATGTTGTTTAATTATGTAGGCCTTCCATGGCTACCCAATTTAAAATACTCCATTCCACCACCACTTTTCCCTGTTTTATTTTCTCCACAGCATTTGTCACTAACTCAAAATCTCTTGTTCATCAACATGCTCCTTGATGCCTGTCAGTCTTTTCTATTAACAGTGTAAGCTACATGAGGGCACCTTGCCTGTCATACATCCCCAAGATCCCAGCAAAAATGCAATTAATAGTCATTATTTATAATTAAATTAAGCCCTGTGGACAAGATAAAATTGTGTTGTTTTTATTTCCTGGCATGTATTTGTGGTGGCTTGGAGCTATGTACCCCAGAAAAACATGTTCTTAAACTTAATCCATTCCTGTGAGTGTGGACCTGCTTTAAATAAGATCTCTTCAAGATGTTACTTCAGTTAAAGTATGGCCCAAATAAATGTGGTTGGGCTCCGGTTGGGATTACTGGAGTCCTTTATATGCAGAGTGAAAGTCAGATACAAAAGCCAGAGGGAGCAGGCAGAAGCTGAAAGAAAAGAGAACTCAGAAGAGAATGGAGAGGCCAGGAGAGGCCGCCATGTGCATTGCTACGTGACAAAGGAGCCAGGACCAAGGAGCACCAGCAGCCAGCCTGGAATGCCAGTCTTCAGGAACACAGCATTGCCTTGGTGGCACTTTGATTTGGACTTCTTCTGGCCTCAAAACCATGAAAGAATAAGTTCCCATTGTTGAAGCCAACCCATTGCATGGTATTTGCTTTAAAAATAACAAGGCAACTAGTAACAGTATTAAATATAAAAAAAAAATAGTGTAATTTTCATGTTTGAAGAAAACAAGAAACAACCTGGCAGTTGAGTTCTAATTTACTAAAACCTTTTTTTTCCTTCCTCTGTGAAGGCAGTTTTACCCTAGTTCACATGCAGAAATGCAAAAATATCTCTAGAGTATTTGTCATATTTTTTGAGAGCTCTGAAAGGTATCTGTGGAGATGGGTTATGCTATAATAATAATGGGAACATCACACATCAGTGTGATATCTGAAAACTATCCCCTGGGTGGAATTAGCATATGATAATCACCCCATGTATGATACCTAATTGCGTAGAATAATAATATAGATTGAAGGGCATTCTCCACTTATCTGAAACTCAATGGAAACATTCATAACCAGAATTAGGAATTAGATGCCCATTGGCCATGTTAAATGTGCCTTATCCTCAACTTCATATATGCCTTATTTCAGATATGTTTTATTTTTTTTCCAACTGTTTATTTAGAGTTTTGATTTTCAATATCTCTTTTAAGTCTTTAGTAAATGCAGTCATGTTCATTGCACATTAAGAAAAATCCTACAACTCAACTATATATGAGTGAGTGACAAAAAACACTGAAAACTTAAACACCCCTGGAAACATAAGAGGCAAGGGTGATGACTACTGAGCCAATGGCTATAAGAGTGTTAGCAATTTAAAATTTTTGTGAACTAGATCCTGAATACAATCTTTTGTCTAAAATAAGAATTTTTGACCACATATAAGCAGCCATTCAGTTTTCAACAAATATTACTAATTTTCTCTGTTTATTCTTCTGTTTGATTTGGGAAATAAGAAGACACACAAAATATACCTCCCATTTGTAGTTGAAATTTCACTAAAGGAAGAAGACAAAGGAAGTTGTATTTATTTCAGAATTGCTGAAAGTCTGAGTACAAAGAGAGCAGAATCTATATAATCTTGTAAGTAATTATTTTCAACAATAAAACACAATATAGAATGCCAGGACCTCAATCCAAAAAAAAAAATTAGCTTAAGATTTAATAATAAACTTCTCCAGTTGTATTATTAAAATGCAAAATTTGAAAACCATCTTGCAGCAAAGTGACGGAATGGGCTTTGTTAACAATTGAGTTGTTCAATTTGCCTGAAAACCGAAAACCTTTAGAAACCTCCGAGGTGACTTCATGACCTTTACTGTATTACAAATAGGCCTGATGTTCAAGATCCACATCCATTATATGCTTGAATGAGCTCAGTATTTATTGTTCTTTCATATCATTAAAAGAGCTAAAAGGTTGGGAAAATGCATAATGTAAAGAAAGGTCAAGTGGTGATCATGGTGTGAAATGCTGTTACATGTGTAACTATAATAACTCTTTAGATTTTATGCTCCCTGAAGAGGAAGTTGTTCAAAATTGTTCACCTACCAAGGTTTATTTTGTGCTAAATATAGCTCAGCAACTCTAAATGGTGGAATTAGCCTGACCTTCTGCTCCTCGGCATCGGAGACCGCCTTTTCCCGGCTCACTTTGCTGGTCTGAAGTCCTATCTTTGTGATCAGGGCTTCCGCGTCCTGACTTCTCAGTTGCAGCTCGGCTTCTTGAGAGGCAAGTCTGGCTTTTAGCTCTCCCACCTAAAGGGAAAGTCATTCTTTTGAAGTCACTTGTGTTGGTAAAAAGAAATATCAGGCATAGCTGTTCTTTTTAAAATGAATTCAGGGATCCCGAGCAGTTTGCATATTGCCTCTATTTCTACCCTGATTTAACTTCAGTCCCATTTTCAAAATTACAGCTCCATTTTTATCCCCCACATGTGAGCATGTTTCTGGGAAATATAGTTAATTCATACCAATATCAACTAGAGGTTCATCTTCTCTGCTCAATTCTGTACATTCAGGGAAACACTATCAGAGGTCTCCACCGGACCTTTCCCCCAGCTTCCCCTTCCCACCCCCCCTCACCCCTGCACCCATCCCATGTCTCTCCAGGTCCATCTACTTTTCTGTTCTCTGCAGCTCAAGCTGAGAAGGCAGCAGAGGCTGCAGGAAGACTTACTTGTTGACAAGCACCAGTCTCAGGTCCTCCAACAGAAAATTGTCAGAGGCTATGGACAAGCAGGTGGTGTCAAAAATACTTCTTTAATCTACCTGTCTGCACGTTAATTGGCTGCTTATTCAGATCAAAATGCCCAGAGACAGGTCCAACTTCTTCCCACACAAAACATGAAATGGCCATCTTCAATTTTTTTTCAGTTCTAGATTTTCACCTCATACTACATTTTACTTCTGACCATTCAGACAACCTAACACTAGACTCAGCTAAAGCGAACCACGGGTGCCATGTGGACAAGTTAACTGTGGTGTGGCCAAGTTCCCAGTCAGCGCCCTCGAGATGTGTCCCTGCTCTCGGCCCACCGCTGACGACCTTCCCTCAGGCCTGTGGAATCAACCTCACTAAGCTACCACCACAGTCATCGGTTAAAGAGAATGGCTCTGCCTTCTTTTTAGTTCAGGTCTTACTAAGCTCAGAAGGTATCATTAGATTCTTAGTGAAGTTTATGTAAATAAAAACATTAGTACTAGAGAGAAAAGCAGGGTCCATCTCTCAAAAATACATGCAAACAGCTTTAGACAACATCATAATTAATGCCCTAGTCCATTTACTCTCCATAAGCATATCACTATTTTAAAAAAAAAAAAACATCACAGGAAGCAATTACAACTGCTTGTTTTGACTCAACTGCTCAAGGCACTTGAGTGGTATCGTCTTGGAGAGCAACACCCTACTACCACAGCCAAATGATGTCATTGCCCCTTCCCCAACACACTTTAGTTTCATACCTACAGGCACAATTACTACTGTGATGGCTGCTGGGACCAGTATAGTTTAAGTTAAGGTTGATTTTGAGCCTCTCTATGAACTCAGGGTAAACCTGGGCAGGACATTTTCTTCTCCGTTCTTTTAAGCCATGTGAAACTAGTATTATGCTAGGCCATAGTCAAAACAACATCCAAGGGACTAGGAGGAAACTACCTTACTTCAAGCACTAATTTCAGTCTCTAAGGAAGCTGCTAGCTCTGAAATATTCAAAGTGACTCAAGCCCTGATGTGAGACCTGATCCATGAAGTAAGGTCACTAAGGCTCTCTGTGATGATCTCACCTGATGTCTAGAGCGGGTTTATGTGGCTACTAAAGGGGTTTACAGCTTTATTGCAAGGACTGAGCATTGGTAAGGTATAGACATATATCTTCAAGAGGCATAGACATCTGACTCTGGAATTGCTTAAGACAGGGCCATGGAGAACACAAGCTCCAATATGAAGGCAATTTGTTCCCAAGGCAATGTGACCTTATACTATAAGATTTTCCAGCTCTTCACACAGGAAGTCATGCCTCCTTTTCATAATAAATCAATTTTTTAAATTCTCAAGGAACTACTCAATATTCCAGCCATTCTTAAGATATTAATAAGAGCAATACATGCACAGATATCTAACAATAAGAAATCACCTGTAATCTTTCAGTCTCATGTATCTTCTTCCAGCCAGTGGGGATTATGGAGAGCCCAAGCAGCCCTGCACCTGGCAGACACCATGAATTGGCTATCTCTCCCCTTCTCCCTGTCCCCTGCACCTTGACTCATCAATACATAACTGGGATTATTATTAGGAAACAAGAGGCCCTTTCTCTTCTTTTTCTCTAGGGCTGAGATGCTGCCCTTCCCAGCACTGCACTGGCATGCCAATCTACAAGGATTTAGCTCTGTCATGAGTGGCAGGGGTGATTTTTTTCTTTGCCAGGGGCAGCCACACAAGTATTAACTGCTCTGTTTGGGTGCCAACACTATCATTTCCCAGAGTGAAGCCACCGACCTCCTTCACTTATCTGCTTTTAGCAAAACAGGACTCCTGGAAAAATCATGACTCAGGAAGAAGTTGTGATCTAAGTGAGATTCAGGAAAGAGGCAGAGGGAAGAAGGTGGAAAGAGAAGAAAGAGGAAGAGAAAATGCATATAAAAAGGAAAAGTAAAGGAAGGCATGCTTTAAGAGGCAAGGAAAAGATGCACAAGTATAGATACACTCCTTGGGATTTCCTAGCCACTATTCCTTACATCCTCAATCCCAATGTCCTGGAAATCTGTGGCTTCTCTTTCCCAATCACGGCCTACCTACACACTGCTCATCACAGAATTCAGTGGTTCACAGAAGGACCTTTCCTGGTTTATGAAACTAAGGGGAAAAGAAGTAAGTGGTGCTTCAGCCTAACTAATGCATGAGGGATGTAGCTGGAGCACCCTTCAGGATGAAAAGGTGCCAACTTGTGCTACCCCCTGTAGGTCTTGGCTTATTTCTAGTCTGGGCACAGAACACCACCCAGAACACTTGGGGAAAACTGGCCAAATCCCTTGAAAACAGTGTGATTCTATGACCTAATGACAATACTCTGAGAAGCCATCCACATCTCTGAACTTGAAGGAAGAATCTGAATTTATTCAAGCTTTGGGACCCAGCTGGCTCAGGGAAGGGCTGGCCCACTCTTTGAATAACCCATATTGCCTCATTCTTCCATTCCAATCTCATTTTATCTGTCACCGAGAGGCAGCATGGTACTGCACTTGGGCTTTAGAGTAATACAGGTCTAGGAGCAAACCCCAACTTCTCCATTCTGTGGCTTTGAAGTCTTTATGCTTCGTAGTTAAAATTGCAGTGGAAACACCCACTTTCTAATGTTGTTTTGTTTTAAACAATGAACTAAGAGGATATGTATACAGACCTACTCCTGTTGGGTCCTGTCCTCTGCTAATTCTCTCCTGATTTACCCCTGTAGGTTAGAGACACAAGTCCTTCAGGGTCCCGGGGGCCTCATGCCAGAGGACAAAGACAACAGTGGATACTTCGATCTAAGAGAGATGGTGGCTACTAGAAGTCCACCAAGGTCACAGAAGTCCACGGCCACAGAACAATGCCCTTGCTGGGTGTGTGAGAATCTGTCTTAAACCAAAAGGGGTCATTCTTCCACCCTTGGGTGACATGATTATTGACAATGGGCCCTGAACACCAAACATGCCAGGTCAGAGAAGGAAATCCGCTGTCTGTTCCCTAGCATATATTCTCCACACTTCTTGGCACTGAACCTAGGCTTAGCAAAGTGCTGACAGTCTGTTCTTGGTGTCAGTAAATTGAAAATTTTAGCACTAGACATCTTAAGTATAAATGGGATAAAGTGCTACTTCAAGAGAAAATACATCTGCTATTTAAAGAACATAAATGCATTGCATTCCATGCTAAGACATTCTGGTCCTACCTGAGAGGATGTCGTCTTTAGCTTCTGGATGCCATTCATCAAGTGCTCTTTCTTCAGGGACACCTCTTTTTGCTTCTTCTGCAACAGGTTCTTAAACAATGATATTTGTTCTAAAAAACTCTTTGGGGTGGTATAGTTGTATCTTCTCTCATTCCGGTAGTACCTGGTACTCATTTCGTTTACACTCGTGTGGACGTGTGCCATGAAGAGGCTAATGGAATCTTTGTCCAGTGGCTAAAATGATAAAACATTATAATTTAATGAAATGCTCTCAAACGAAACCAAAACACAATTTAAAAACAAGAAGCAAAATCAGCAGGATGTGCAATCTTTTTTCTAAAAGCCAGCACAGATTACAGTGGGGTTTAGCAAACCTTAAAAAGTTTTTAATAGAAAGCCATAGTAGAAAGGTTACAATAAAGCATTCAACTTTACTCTCTTCTTGCCAAATAAGACAAAGAATTTTTATGTCCTCCACATATCCAGCCTGAAAGTCAATACATAATACTAGCATGACTTTTCACAAACTGATTTTTATCTATTAAGAGTGTGAGAGAGAAAAATGCAGAAATTAAGACACAGCACCCATCAGGTATTTTTTTGTATTGTTTTAAAATGCAATTTTAGCTAAAGAGAAACAACAAACCTGCAAAGTCACTGAAAAAAAAATGCTGAAATGGAGAAATAGATGGTTTTATGAAAACCTATATAAAAACAGTCTGGAGGGGTAGGGTATAAAAGTTACCACTCCCAGGAGAAAAATATCATGATCATTTCTGTTTTCACTTGAAGAAAAACAAAATGAATGACTCTCCTTTGAAGATTACCAGAGGAACCCCCCACAGTATTTTGTCCTCTATGACTTCTGAAGTACTTAACTTTTTAATTTGTGGAGTCACATCTCCCTCATTTTAATGATTATTTATTGCATTCTATACAAGATGAACCAGGTTCAATTAATCACGGGAAGCCTAAAAATCAATTAATATGAATTAAATGAGCTACACCAACTCTTAGGAAAGTCACACATAATTTACCAAAGTGTTGTCAATAATGCTCAGACATCTTTGGGAAAATTGCTCACAAGTGGCTGGCGATGCAGTTAAACGTTTCAAAGCGGCATCATTAATATGACAACCAGGGGTGCGAGGAGAGACAGGTCAATGCTTGCCGGTGAAAAACAACTGCTCTTCAGCCACGTATTTAGAACCTACCTTTCCAACATCATGAAAAATCCCTTTGTGGGTTTAAAATATGTACGTATTAATTAGTACCTATTAAAAATCCATCTCACCAGTAACTGACATAATATATTTTGAAGCAAATGTTGAACACGTAATGAGCCAAATCCTGAATGCTTTTGTTTCTAGTAGATCCAAGACATATGCATATTACTGAAAAATAAAATTTATAGGAAGGTATAGGCACTCCGTATAAATCTTACCCTCTGGGTGATTTTATTTATAAAAGAGCCTGACTTCAATATAAACAGGGGTAGAAATTCACTCCTGCACCATCTTGGTTCAAAACGAACTAAATGCGAGCATGTACTTTTCTACAACATAGATAAATACTTGCCTCAGCCAAGCGCAACTTCCTTAAAGGGGGGAAAGCACACAAAAGGACTGGCGTCTCCCCAGTCATGATCCTTATGAGGAGGCTCCTCACCGCCCTGAAAAGCTCTCTTTAACAACAGTTTCATTTGTAAATCGGTGATGGAAGAAGTGGTTTCCGGTAGAGCTGGAAGTGGCCCGAGACAACTTGTCTCAATGGGGCAAAATAACTATTGTTACCGGGCTTAACAAAATGGCACAGCATGGGAGACTTGCGGAGCCAGGGAGCAGCTGGTTGTAATTCACACTGTTTTTCAGAAAACTCTAATCGTTCCAGAACAGACCTCTTTGACGACTGGTCTTCCCAGCATTCTCAATTTGTCACTTTCTCTTATGATAAGGTCAGTAGTGACAGCACTTCCTGACATTAACAGCTGTGGCTTTTAAAAGGGTCATTGTAGAACTACTAATTGCAGTAATTTCATTAGCATAAATTATTTATTCTGCCATTCATTTATCTCCAGTTTTCTTTGGGGAGGGGGCTCGGGTAGGGTGGCTGCTGGTGCTGCTGCAGGGAGGGCAATGCAAAGTTGTATTTTTCACTGGGAGACCTTTTAGAGATGCAGAGGAGAACACCATCTCTGCCACATTGGCCCCTTACTGAAACCAGCTGATACCACTTTGCAGTCACTTAGCAGTCAATCATGGTAAAGGCAAAAATAAAAATAAGCAAATTGCCCATATCAAATGGTTATAAATCCAAGGTTTCCACACTAAGATACTTTGGAAAACAATGCTATATCCACTGCATAATCAAATGCAAAGATGAAATGGCTTTTTCCTCCTATTAAGAAAAAGTATTTAATTTCTACTCTCTTGGTTGGCTTACTTGTAAACAGAAAAACAAACAGACCTCCGCGGCTCAGCACATGATTCTCAGACAGTGGCAGTCGCTGCCACACTAAGTACTCCTGCCTCCCCACCCTCCACTCAAAGCAAGTGTTCGGAAGTAGAAGTCCTTGTCAAAAATGCCAGACCATACCGTGTCAACAGGACACCGATACCTGGGGGCCAGTCCTATATCAAATACCCCATGTTTATTCAGGATTTTACACCTTCCCTAAATCACCAAAAATACTGGTCAGAATCTTAAATCTGGACTTCTGAGTGTATTGTATATATATATATATTATTATTTTTTTTTGTCATGGGCAGGCACCAGAATCGAACCAGGTCCCTGGCATGGCAGGCGAGAACTCTGCCTGCTGAGCCAGCATGACCTGCCCGAGTGTATTGCATTTTAAGCAGGGAGCAGGGGAGAGCAAAAGGGATGGGCGCAGGAGAAAAAAATATTTTTTTTTGAAGTTTATCTCTGGACAATTTTGTTGCATACGTCGCATACATACAGCGTACTTTAAATGTTTTCCTCAGAAATTATTCTTATGTTAATTTTTAATAACTTTAACTGCCGGGCTATAAAATTTATTATTTGTACTTTTTAGTCCCTTTGGGGCAGGTAAATATAGAGAAAATTGGGTGCTTGTGGCTGTGAGGTTGGTTTATTAAATGAGGACAACTAAACGATGCCTAAAATGAGCAGTCCCCGATGTGAGCACCTCTCCTCAGTGCCTCGGTGCTAAGACTCACCCTGACCCCCGCTTCTGGAGGCAGCCAGGACACAGAGCTTGAATCCCAGGATGTGGTCATTGTTCCAGTCCTGCTAAAGTGGACAAGCTCTTGTCCACAAGACCAAAGGTTAGCCTTTGTCACTCCTTTCAACTTTTTTCGTTTCCTTCTTCCTTTCCTCCCTCCCTCTCCACCTAACCCTATTTCGAAATGGTGGAACACTTATGCAAGAGCAGAGAAGAGGATTGACGAGTATGGGCTCATGGGTGAAACTGCACTCTGATTGCTCCTCATCCCCTCGTAAGGTCACCAGGACAATCACAGGGCAGCTACAACGGTCAAAGCTGCACCCAACAGCTGATGATTTGTTTTTGTTACTTTTTTACTTTGCCTGGTGGGTGCATTTGGTCATTAGTTTGTAGAAGCTTTTACTTTTTCGTCTCTCATTTTAGAGAGCAAGTATTGGCAAAAGGCAAGATCAAGTACAATGTAAGGCAAAAATCTCCTAGATGAGTTTCAAATCATCGAGAGAGGTAGCTTCAAAGGTTCTGGCAGAACATTCAAATAAAGAAGCAATGGAGGGTTCATTTCTCTTGAAGTAATACTTTGTCATTGATTTCTAGGGGCTCATTTATGATGAATGATTAACATCTTTTGATTTTCATGCGTGTCACATAAGAAATACCATGCTTGCTTCCCATTAATTCATACCATTTTATTTTGAGTTGTACAGAAGTTATGTATTCAAATATAATCATTTTCTGTTGCAAAAAAGAAGAAGCAGCAGCAGCAATGGAGGACTATGGGCAAGAAGAAGTAAAATGGAATCCAGGTGCCTCTTTCATAAAGAATTGACAAGGCAGGACATGATGGAAGCTGGCTCAGGTGAGGACAGCGGCTACAGAAGAGCCACAAAACTACAGCGCTGGGGGAGCTATGTTACATTTGATTCAGTAGAACTTTTGGCTTAACTCTGTGTCCACATCCCTGGGAACCTGTAAACAACTGGACCCTGCTTTCAATGTAAAGCCAATTCCTAAAGTTCACAAAGCTGTAAATACCGCATCCTACTGCTTTCAGCAACTCCATTCCAACGTTAAGATGCCCAGGGCAAGAAATGTATGACAGACAATACATTTGTCTGCAGGAATAAAGGAGACGAAGGTTGAAGAACTACCCGGGTCTTTCCTCATTCATTTGAATACAGGCTTAAAGTAGTTTGAAATTTAAGTAGTTTCAAGATAAACTTGATTACATTTGTTTTTGCCTTGACCTTGTAAATGACTTCAGTATTCCTTTGAAAGAGGACATTTCCCTCAAATTCATAAAATTTCTACTGCACAGAGCTTTTCTTTCTGTTTCCTGATTCATATTGAATAATCCTATTTTGAATTTCAAAGAAAAAACTGTGCTGAAATTAATATAATAGAAACTTTGCTAATGTCGCGATCACTGACAAAACATTGTTGTTTGAATAGCCTTAATGCTTGGCATTACATTTTACAAAGAACCTACAGATAAGTGAAGAAATAAATCCTCAAATATAAACGTAAAACATCCTTTCACTTTGAGTAGGCATTTCTCATTATCAGTTTGGAAAGCAGTAGTAAAATATGCCATTCATATGTTATCAAATCTTACAAGTTCTGGATATAAAGGCTAGCGGGGTAGGGAATAAATGCATTTTTTTCCCTTGAAAAAGCTGATGTTAAGCTTGCGTAATCAATTGCCTTTAAATGTCATCATGGCCAAAGGACTGAATTTTAAGTTGCCTGTTGGCCAATAAGCCTGAAAAAGCTAGGCTCCTGCATCTCGCTCAGATCTTTGATCCCCCTCCTTGCAATGCAGACTTCACCCCTCCGCAGACCTCCTCATCTTTTCACTTCCATTCAATAATTCCTCCCTTCACCACACCGTGTCATCAAGTGTATCTGTTATTCATTTTGCCTTGGAAAGCAAAAATACTGCTTGCCTTTCAACATCCGAAGTTCTTCTGCTTGTTTCTTGAATGTTTCTTACTGGAACCCATGAACCGCTCAGGGAGGTCTCCTCACAGTTCTGTCTCCCCTGTACTTCCGCAGTATTTCCAATCTTATTTCTAGGACACTCAAGAGGGCCTTTGCTTCCTCCTCTCCTTGCACACACGGCATCCTCCCAATCCCATTTCTAAATCTCCCACGAGGAGGGCTGTATGTTGACACAGTCATCAGATAAATTCCCGGTGATACTTAAGTGTCAAACTGTTTTGGTCATTTTGACAGGTGTCATTTAGTTCAATATCAGGTAACAGAAAAACAGCACATTTATATCAATGCAGCCAGCCCACACTCCTGGGTGCGGAGAATGTACTGACTGAAAATTATATGTCAACACACACAAATCTGCTTGCCTTTAATGAATCCTTTCTTTGTGGCCAAAGGAGGTCACCTTGCATAAGTACCTATACTCAGCAAATGAGGTCAGTAATTAAGAAGGACTTAAATTATGCTGATAACTCTCAGTCTTAATGGTGGAAATTAAAACTAAGAAAGTGATTAAATTAGCACTCATTCAAAAAATTTAAAACCTGTTTTAGACCGCCACGGAAAAGGCACCTCACATTTTTAGAACATGGACACACTGCACGCTGAATTATAATTACTGCTTCTGAACAACAGATTAGGAAGGTGGGAAAGTTAAATAAGCACCTTGCACCGAAATGAAATCATCTGGCTAATTTGTTCTGAGACATAATTCAGCTCGATAGAAATGGCAAAGAGCTTCTAAAAATTCCTATTTGGCACTTGGCATCCTATAGGAGGCGTCACAATTCCACCAGACAGAGCTCAGCAACTCGGAACCTTTGGACTTAATATGATGCAAGTCCTGCCTCATCCAGTAGGTGTCAATGGACACTGGCAGTTAGCAGCTCCTTCGCAGACTCTTCAAAGTGACACCTGGGAGAAAGCAGCACAGAGCAGCAAGGCAGGAACTTAAAAAAGTTCTGTGCCAAACACCAACAGCAACATTGCTATAGCTCCTGCTTCCTCCAGTTTGAGAAAGCAACATTAAGAAACAAAGTCCTCTTCTCTTCCTCACCAAAACAGCCCGACAAAAATGAACTGGATAAAACTGAATTTGGCTATAAAAAATACATACTCTTTCTCTCGGTACTTTGAACCCTTCTTGCGATGACTTGAAAGCAAAATAGCACACTACCTAATTCCAGTAAAGCAATGAATTTCATAATTGCTTTAATATGTGTTAATCTAGAGTTTAAAATATAAAATATTTTCTGGCAGACTTTCCCCAATGCTAGCGTTAGGCTCCACTAAACTGGCTTCCTGTGAATGACCTTTAAGACAGGCAATGGCGAAAGCAGAATTTCAGACAGAAATTCATCACGTGAATGTCCCAGGCTCTAATTATCTGTCCACAGGGAAAAAATATGTATCTTTTCCTAAGGATAAGAAGTGCTATGCATCGAGCCTTACCAGTGGAAAAAAAGTGAAAAGTTCACCTAAAAAAAATCAAACAAATCACTCAGAATATTCAATCTTTACCCAGAAAATTAGTTCTTTTTTTTCTTTCTTTCTTTAAGGGCCCAGGTAGAGACAGGCAAGAGAAAGAATTTTCTGAATACAGAAAAACTAGTGATTTAGAAGAGATCTTTTTTTTTTTTTCTCAAGAAACATTTTAAATGTGAGGGTAAAAAGAGAAGGAAAGGGTAGGTATCTGAGTATCCTCAAACCTCTATCATATATGTGTCTTTTGAGTTAGTGTAGTTGGCCTTCTTCCCTGGAAATCCAGGACCAACTAATTAGATTAACCGACATTTTAGGACAAGACTGAAGGTTTCCCTCAACAAAACTCTGTAGGAAGAAGTCAATATTTGCCTGTGTGCTTATGTAATTTTTTTGTTTGTTTTGCTTTTAGGAGTTGAATGAAAGGAAAAATGATAAATTGAACAATGAAGTTAGCGGCATACAAAAATTAGTATGCAAATATGCCCAGATATCTAACTACCTGGTCACCAAAAGATACAGTATTCCACAAAATGTTAAAGGATTACGTTGAAATGACAGCAGTTGTGTTTTTGGAGTAAATAGGGCTTGGGAGTGGGTTGTTCCTTTTTCATCACAAACTTTCAACTGGATTCAGACTCATTCCTTACATATCCCCAATTCTATTTTTGCCTCTGAGAATCAGTTTCAATATCTGACCTATTCCATGTACTTTTTTTCACGTTGTCATGGAGTAAAATCAGAAGACAAGCCTTCCAGGGAACTGCTTTTCACAATCACCACCTTTTCTAACCAGCTAGTCAGAAAGGTACTAGACACAAATGAAGCTTTATTTCTAGGAAGTTTACATGATAACTTCATATTTAAATTCTTTTTTGCTGTTTTAACCTGAATGTTTGAAGTTTTTTTTAAATTTTATTTCATGCAACTATTTTAAAATGTAATTAGAGATGCACATTTCATCATGACTAAAAGACAAAACATAACCCATACATGTACACAAGGAGGCAAATACATCTCTTGACTTCATGATTGCTGAATTTATGGAGGCTGATTTTTCATCTACCAATACCGCAGTGAGAATAATTGCAATTAATTGCCTCACTCTGTTAAGCCCAAGCACTGCATGGCTATGGATGGCTGCTTTTTTGTTTGAGTTTTTAGTTGCAGACTTAAAGGATTTATATTCAGTAAGCCTCATTATGATTTAAGGAAGCAATGATCCCGGCCTTTCGTTAGGCAGTGCAGCCAGTGAGAACTCAGCTCATGTGCTCTACGTGCCTGTGTGTGTGTGTGTGTGTGTGTGTGTGCGCACGTCCACGTGGGGAAAAAGGTCAGCCGTGACACTCCACAGACAAGAAGCCGACAAAGATGATTTTATAATCCTAAACAAATGAGGACAATTTTCTGATAGGAAGTGTATTTGGGGAATTGCTCACCTATTATGGACTTGTGCGTGTGTGCATGTTTGTACCTGTGCGTGTGTGCAATCCCGAGGCTGACACAGCGTACCTCAATTCCCTCGATTTCCTCAATGAACCTCCTGCTGACTGAGAGCAGAGCCTCCTGCGGCCACGCGTGGAACCAGTCAATAGCGGTGCAGCTCACCAGGGCTGGGAACTTCCGAGCTCGATCTCTCAGCGTGTGACCAACAGGAGAGAAACACAAAATAATCTGCGGAGACATGGGGGCAGGGCACAAACAGGAGGGCTATGAGTGAGCAAAGAATTACACTGCAATCTTAGACAATGAAAGAAAGGAAAGCAGCCAACCAAGATATGAAACTATCCTAAAGCATTACAGAGCAAAAACCAACACTAACAGACTTAATGATAAATGTATAAACCTGCCCCCATGGCTGCTCCACAGAGTGTATTAAAACATGGCTATGCGATTTTCTTAAAATTTGCCCCACTTCCTCTAAATATTTTTGATGTTTCCCATTAATAGTTGGAAATTTACTCCTTTTCCGTTACACAAATGACATTAAAAAATAAAAATAAATCACCAAGTATAACAATACCAACGATTACTTTCATTTTCTGTTTTCTTCCATGTGTAATTCATTGGACACAATAAAAACTGGAATATGATTGAAAACAGCAGCAATGTTTTATCATATTGAGAATACACATTACTTCTGTTTCCATTTAAAATAAAATGCATTCACTTGAGTTTTTACTTCAAACTTTTAAAGATATAATACTCAGTTTAAACTTTCTTGAGACTGTTTTTTTTTAAGTTTCTGATTTTAAAGGCAGCATCCGTTTCCATACTTTCTTCAGAGATGACAAGCTTTCCTTTGTCAGGAGGGTTTGCAGTTGACTTCGACAGGGCAGCAGAGAAACCCAGTGAGGGGAGCAGCCCTCAGGGGGCAGGCAGGTCTGGACTGGACCCCATTTTTATCCCATTAGAAAGTGCCCTTTCTGAGACCTTCTGTGCTTCAGAAGCGACATCAGATGAGCCACCCTGTGCAGATGAAGTGCTGGCCCCAAGGAGGGGGCGCGCATTTCCTCCTTCACATCTCTACCGGGTCAGTGTGGCCACCGGGCCTGAGCTGGGAACAGGGCGGCTCAGGCCAGGTGTGAGAGGAAGAGTGCTGGTGTCCTCTTCTCAACAAGAGAAAACAAAACTTTGCAGCTCTCTCTAAATCTTTAACACTTTGAAATGAGACGATTCGCACGGTTGTTTTTCAGGGGAGATGATATTTTACTGATAGCATTGCATGAACCCATGCCATAGAAACTGCCAACATATACACGTCCTTGTAATATCTCATTTACCAGCTTTTTACGGCATTTATTTTATATGCCATGCGGCTTCAACAACTCAAGAGAAAGAATTCCTGAGATAAAAAATGTCTTTAAACAATGTCTAAAACATTCCTCACATTCAAGATGCTAGTTACAAGTTTAACTGCTCTAATATTTTATGTGCTGAGTTAACGACAAGCCTCAGTTATAAAGTGTAATTCTCACTTATGCCTCGCTTCTCAGGTTTCTCTACCAGCCTATTCTCCCCATATGTGAATATTTTTCCTTTTTGTCTGAGTTGGTTTTTCTAACCATCTCATCACTTACTTGTGACACATTTAGAAACTTATTTTGCATATAATTATCAGAGGTAGAGGAAAAAAAGTGCTTTATTTGGGAGCCTAAATATTTTCATCACTTCTGTACTTGTATTTCTACATTTGTGATTGGCATAATATCAGGTTTAAATAATGTGTTCGAAAACAATGTATCTGACCCCTGTTTATTTAGCTTCATGAGGAAATGTTTTCCCTGAGCTGAATCAATGATATGCTTTCCTTATTTATTGAGATTTTAGAAATGGTCATTTGAATAATTATTTTGGTTTCAAAAATTTTACAGTTGGAGACTTCTTCTTTAGTATTTATCACTTAAATGAGGATCACAATGCATCTAAAATCTTGCAGCAGAGAAGGAGGGGGAAGAAGAGTTGTTCTCAAAGCACTGCCTGGGAATTGGTTAGAAATGCACATTTTTGGACCCTCTTCACACATGTGGAACGAAAGAGGCTGGGAATAGAGCTTGGCATTCTGCCTTGGCAGCAGCACCTCCAGGTCACACCTGGGCCTGGCACTATTGCCCAAGAGTTTTAAATTCTCTATGAGAACATGTTATGGTTGGGGACAGGTGTCAACTTGGCCAAGTTGTGGTACCTGTTCATCTGATTGGGCAAGCGCTGGCCTGTCTGTTGCAATGAGGACATTTCATAGGATTAGGTCATAATCACGTCAGCTACATCCACAGCTGATTCCATTTGTAATCAGCCAAAGGGGAGTGTCTTCTGCAATTAGTGATGCTAAATCCAATCATGGGAAGCCTTTTAAGGAGGACTCAGAGGAGACAGGTTGCATTCCTGCTTTGGCTGGTGAGCCTCTCCTGTGGAGTTCGTCCAGGCCATCCATTGGAGTCATCGGCTTCGCAGCCTGCCCTGTGGATTTTGGACTCTGTGTTCCTACGGTCACGTGAGACACTTTCATAAATTTTATATTTGCAAGTGTTCCCTGTTGGTTCTGTTTCTCTAGAGAACCCTAACTAATACATCTTGGTACCAGGAGTGGTTCTTAAGGAACGGAATCTTAAAAATGGGTTTTTATGAATGGTTTTCTACTCTGACTGGGCTCAGAGACACTAAGGACTCTGATTCCCGTAATCAGAATGACACTCCCAATCCATGGACTGAGTTGGCAAAGGAGATAGTCAAAATATCATCATTCGATTCTCCTAATGCTTTGCTTGTATGAAGCCAGACTCTGGGGGATAATGTTTTTGACACCTTTACAGAGTTTTGTAGGAATAAGAGTTATAGAGATGTTGGTTGGTTATTGTTAGATACACTGTCTACATTAAAGGGTGAAAGGGATGGGCTTAAGGCTTCAAACAAGAAGCTTAAGTGCCGTCTGAAAGATGTAGAGGTTTCTATGAGTATCCTGAAGGAAAATTTTATTTCCTGTAGCCGTAGACTTGAGATCTCTGAAAATCAGACTCAGAATCTTATTGTTAGAGTAGCAACTTTACAACGTAAACTGAAATCTCAGTCTTGCATGGTGTCTGCCGTTAAAGTGAGGGCATTGATTGGAAAGGAGTGGGACCCTGAAAAATGGGATGGTGACATATGGATTGATAATGATGTTGGGGGTGAGGTTGAAACCCTAGACCATGCTGAGCCTTCTTTAGATAACCCTGTAATAGTCTGCCCTGAGGACATAGCTGCCCCACCTCCAGCCTGCCTTGAGGAATTGGCCACCCAACCTCCTCCTGAAGGGATAAGCCCTAAAGTGATTAATCCTGTTTCACCAGATGAAACTGCAAATGAAAGCCCTGAAGCAAATGGCTTGGAAGATATTTCTAATTCTTTTCATGACCCACCCCCACCACCCCTCATTTCTTCTAGACCTATAACTAGACTAAAGTCCCAACAGGCCCCTAAAGGTGAGGTACAAAGTATCACACATGAGGAGGTACGTTATACTCCAAAAGAACTGTGTGAGTTTTCCAATTTATATAGACAGAAATCAGGGGAATATGTGTGGCAATGGATTTTAAGAGTGTGGGATAATGGTGGGAGGAATATAAGGCTGGATCAGGCTGAATTTATTGATATGGGCCCACTAAGCAGAGATTCTGCATTCAATGTTATAGCTAGAGCAGTTAGAAAAGGTGTTAACAGCTTGTTTGGGTGGTTGGTTGAAACATGGATCAAAAGGTGGCCAACATTACCTGAGGTTGAAATGCCAGAACTGCCCTGGTATAATGTAGATGAGGGGATCCAGAGGCTTAGAGAGATTGGGATGTTAGAGTGGATTTATCATGCAAAGCCTGCTCTTACACCCCAGGAATGTCCAGAGGATGCACCTTTTACCAGAACAGTGAGAAATAAGTTTGTGAGACTAGCACCATCATCCCTCAAGAGCTCTGTGGTTGCACTTCTCTGTAGGTCAGATATTACTGTAGGAACTGCTGTCACTGAGCTGGAATCCTTAAACACAATGGGGATGACAGGATCCCGAGTTGGCAGAAGCCAGGTGGCAGCACTTAATCACCAAAGACAGGGTAGACGTGGGTATTATAATAGACAACAAACTCAAAGGAGGCATCAAAATTATATGACGCGCAGAGATTTGTGGCATTGGCTAGTAAATCATGGGGTGCCTAGAAATACAATAGAAGGGCAGCCTACTAAATTCTTGTTGGAGCTGTATAAACAAAAGAGTTCTAGGTCAAGGGAACAGAAGTCTAACCTGAATTACAAAAACACAGAGTCACGGCCCCTTAACCAATTTCCAGACTTGAAACAGTTTACAGACCCTGAGCCCCTTGAATGAAGGGGAGGCCAGGTCCCTATGGGGAAGAAACCTGTTACACTGCCACAAATTTATACTGTTAACCTTCCTCTAAGTCTTCCCCAAGGAGACCGATGGCCTTTTACCAGGGTAACTGTGCATTGGGGAAAAGGAAATGATCAGATATTTCGGGGATTATTAGACACTGGTTCAGAAGTGACATTAATTCCAGGGGACCCAAAACGTCACTCTGGACCACCAGTCAGAGTGGGGGCTTATGGAGGCCAAGTGATCAATGGAGTTTAAGCTCAGGTCCGTCTTACAGTGGGTCCAGTGGGCCCCCGGACCCATCCTGTAGTTATTTCCCCAGTTCCGGAATGTATAATTGGCATAGACATGCTGAGCAACTGGCAGAATCCCCACGTTGGTTCTCTAACTCGTGCAGTGAGGGCTATTATGGTGGGAAAGGCCAAGTGGAAGCCACTAGAACTGCCCCTACCAAGCAAAATAGTAAATCAAAAGCAATACCGTATTCCTGGAGGGATTGCAGAGATTACTGCCACTCTTAAGGACTTGAAAGATGCAGGGGTGGTGATTCCCACCACATCCCCATTCAACTCTCCTATTTGGCCTGTGCAGAAAACAGATGGGTCTTGGAGAATGACAGTGGATTATCGTAAACTCAACCAGGTGGTAACTCCAATTGCAGCTGCTGTTCCAGATGTAGTATCATTGCTTGAGCAAATCAATACATCCCCTGGTACCTGGTATGCAGCTATTGATCTGGCAAATGCTTTTTTCTCAATAGCTATTAGTAAGGACCACCAGAAACAGTTTGCTTTCAGCTGGCAAGGTCAGCAATATACTTTCACTGTCCTACCTCAGGGGTATATCAACTCTCCAGCCCTATGTCATAATCTTGTTCGCAGAGACCTTGATCGTTTCTCCCTCCCACAAGACATCACACTGGTCCATTATATTGATGATATCATGTTGATTGGACCTAGTGAGCAAGAAGTAGCAACTACTCTAGATTTACTGGTAAGGCATTTGCGTGTCAGAGGATGGGAGATAAATCCAACAAAAATACAGGGGCCTTCCACCTCAGTAAAATTTCTAGGTGTCCAGTGGTGTGGGGCATGTCGAGATATCCCTTCTAAGGTGAAGGATAAATTGCTGCATCTGGCCCCTCCCACAACCAAAAAAGAGGCACAACGCCTAGTGGGTCTTTTTGGATTTTGGCGACAACATATTCCTCATTTGGGTGTGCTACTCCGGCCCATTTATCGAGTGACCAGAAAAGCTGCTAATTTTGAGTGGGGACCTGAACAAGAGGAGGCTCTGCGACAGGTCCAGGCTGCTGTGCAAGCTGCTCTGCCACTTGGGCCATATGATCCAGCAGATCCAATGGTGCTGGAAGTGTCAGTGGCAAATAGAGATGCTGTCTGGAGCCTTTGGCAGGCCCCTATAGGAGAATCACAACGCAGACCCTTAGGATTTTGGAGCAAAGCCTTACCATCTGCTGCAGATAACTACTCTCCTTTTGAGAAACAGCTTTTGGCCTGCTACTGGGCCTTAGTAGAGACTGAACGCTTAACCATGGGCCACCAAGTTACCATGAGACCTGAGTTGCCTATCATGAGTTGGGTGTTGTCTGACCCACCAAGCCATAAAGTTGGGCATGCACAGCAGCACTCTATTGTAAAGTGGAAATAGTATATACGAGATAGAGCCAGAGCAGGTCCTGAAGGCACAAGTAAGTTACATGAACAAGTGGCACAAATGCCCATGGTTTCCACTCCTGCTGCCACATTACCTTCTCTTTCCCAGACTAGAGCTATGGCCTCTTGGGGAGTTCCTTACAGTGAATTGACTGAGGAAGAGAAAACTCAGGCCTGGTTTACAGATGGTTCAGCACGATATGCAGGTACCACCCGAAAGTGGACAGCTGCAGCACTACAACCCATTTCTGGGGTGTCCTTGAAGGATAGTGGTGAGGGGAAATCCTCCCAGTGGGCAGAACTTCGAGCAGTGCACCTGGTTGTTCATTTTGCTTGGAAGGAAAACTGGCCAGAGGTGCGTTTATATACTGACTCATGGGCTGTTGCTAATGGTTTGGCTGGATGGTCAGGGACTTGGAAAGACCATAATTGGTGACAAAGAGGTCTGGGGAAGAAGTATGTGGATAGACCTTTCTGAGTGGGCTAAAAACATGAAGATATTTGTGTCCCATGTGAATGCACACCAGAGGGTGACTTCAGCAGAGGAAGATTTTAATAATCAAGTGAATAAGATGACCCATTCTATGGATACCAGTCAGCCTCTTTCCCCAGCAACTCCTGTTATTGCCAAATGGGCTCATGAACAAAGTGGTCATGGTGGTAGGGATGGAGGTTATGCATGGGCTCAGCAACATGGACTTCCACTCACCAAGGCTGACCTGGCTACAGCCACTGCTGAGTGCCCAATCTGCCAGCAGCAGAGACCCACACTCAGCCCCCGATATGGCACCATTCCCCGAGGTGACCAGCCAGCTACATGGTGGCAGGTTGATTACATTGGACCACTCCCTTCATGGAAGGGGCAGCGATTTGTTCTAACTGGAATAGACACATACTCTGGATATGGGTTTGCTTTCCCTGCATGCAATGCTTCTGCCAAAACTACTATCCGTGGGCTTACAGAATGCCTTATCCATCGTCATGGTATTCCACATAGCGTTGCTTCGGATCAAGGAACACACTTCACAGCAAATGAAGTGCGGGAATGGGCACATGCTCATGGAATTCTCTGGTCTTACCATGTTCCCCATCATCCAGAAGCTGCTGGATTGATAGAACGGTGGAATGGCCTTTTGAAAACTCAATTACGATGCCAACTAGGTGGCAAAAACTTGAAAGGCTGGGGTAATGTTCTCCAGGAAGCTGTGTATGCTCTGAATCAGCGTCCACTGTATGGTGCTGTTTCTCCCATAGCCAGGATCCATGGGTCCAGGAACCAAGGGGTAGAAATGGGTGTGGTGCCACTCACTATTACTCCTAGTGATCCACTAGGAAAATTTTTGCTTCCTGTCCCTGCTACCCTGAGTTCTACTGGTCTACAGGTTTTAGTTCCAAAACGGGGTGTGCTTTCTCCAGGAGAAACAACAGTGATACCACTGAACTGGAAGTTAAGATTGCCACCTGGCCACTTTGGGCTACTTATGCCTCTGGATCAACACACCAAGAAGGGGATTACATTATTGTCTGGGGTAATTGACCCTGACTATCAGAAGGAAGTAGGACTGCAACTACATAATGGAGGTAAAGAAGAGTTTTCTTGGAATATAGGAGATCCCCTGGGGCGTCTATTAGTACTACCATGCCCTGTGATCAAAATCAATGGAAAACTGCAACAACACAATCCAGGCAGGACCACTAATGGCTCTGAGACTTCAGGAATGAAGGTTTGGGTCACCCCACCAGGCAAAGAACCACGGCCAGCTGAAGTGCTTGCTGAGGGGAAAGGGAACATGGAATGGGTAGTGGAAGAAGGTAGTGATAAATATGAACTTCGACCACGTGATCAGTTACAGAAACGAGGACTGTAATGCTGTTTTGTTTGTGTTATACTATTTAAGTTGTAAGATATCAAGTTTAAGAATGAATGTTGCCCAAGGATTTGCACGCTATTCTGGAGAGATTTAATGTGTTTCCAGTTATATGCAGGACAGTTGAGTATTGTCAGGTAAAAGAAAAAATGTGTGCTTATTTGTTTTCATTTGGAAATTAAGTATGGTCTAAGGTGATGTATGTATATATATATATATACACATATATATATATGTGCCAAGTTGACAAGGGGTGGACTGTTATGGTTGGGGACAGGTGTCAACTTGGCCAAGTTGTGGTACCTGTTCATCTGATTGGGCAAGCGCTGGCCTGTCTGTTGCAATGAGGACATTTCATAGGATTAGGTCATAATCACGTCAGCTACATCCACAGCTGATTCCATTTGTAATCAGCCAAAGGAGAGTGTCTTCTGCAATTAGTGATGCTAAATCCAATCATGGGAAGCCTTTTAAGGAGGACTCAGAGGAGACAGGTTGCATTCCTGCTTTGGCTGGTGAGCCTCTCCTGTGGAGTTCGTCCAGGCCATCCATTGGAGTCATCGGCTTCGCAGCCTGCCCTGTGGATTTTGGACTCTGTGTTCCTACGGTCACGTGAGACACTTTCATAAATTTTATATTTGCAAGTGTTCCCTGTTGGTTCTGTTTCTCTAGAGAACCCTAACTAATACAGAACACTTAAATGAAACATTTACTATTTCAATATTTTTGCATTTGGTGAAATATCCTATAGAATCGAAGCCTCTATCCATATACAGAGAAAAATTTAGAGAACTTAAAATAAATCAGATAACCACAAAAGAACCGAAATTCTATCACCTTAACTAGACACTGGGGACAACGTTATAGAAATATAGTTGTTCACTGGCTTGTTGTAAGAAGGGGGAGGGCAGAACCATATTAGCCTTGAGGAGTGTGATTAGGGCCCCATTCACTGGTCAGTCATTTCTCGTCCTTCTAGGAACCCAGCACCGCCCCCACCGCAGCCCCTTCCCCTGGTGGCAGTCTCCTGAGGGAGTCTTCCTGGTCCCCGAGATGGAGACTCTCTCAGAGAAGCTGTCCTTGGTCTGCACAACTTCACAGGTAACCTGGCGTAAACTTCAGTTGGTGCCACAAGGAACACTACTGAGAGTGGGGGAAACATTCTCAATTTTCCTACTTTATTTCCCTTCATTTCATGAGATTATCATAGGAAAGTACTGACAAGAAAGAAAAAGACAAACAAATGGTTGAAAAAAAAGGGTAGGTGTAATACCTATAATTTACTTTAAAAATACTTCAGCCTGGAAGGCTATGCATGTGAACGCTTGTACTGTTTTATATCTCAGAGGCCATCGGTTAATATCTGAAGTCTACCAATATACCCAGTATTTCACACACTCTAAAGTCAGCCCCCACGCCAGAGTCAGCTACCAAAAGTCCTTAGCTACTTTTTCTCCCATTAGCAGAAATGGTTTGCTAGTTAGCATCCTTGGCGCTAGACATGATTTTTCATTGATAGAATGAGCAGTGTAAGGATATCTGAGGGAAACAGAATTACTGTATATATACCCCTGCTGGTACATAAGACAAATAGGAAAATCTTGGCTTCAAAGTATCCCAGTAACTATATCCTTGGCACTGGTTCCTTAGATTCTGAATTTTGTCTACTCCTGTGGTAAAAAGCTTATGGAAACACTCAGACTTTTGATGGGATTCTAAGTAGAAGGTGGGCTGTACCCTACAGGGAGGATACTGCCACACCTGCCCATAGGGACCATCTAAGTAAGGGGCAGTTGTGTTTCTGAAAGAGTAGAGAGCTGGGAATGCATCAAGCACACAAAGCACTGGAAAATTTGAGTGTGTGCTTCTTAATAAATGAGTCCTGTGTGCAGCAGAGTTCAGTTTGAGACTTCCTTCCCTTGACACATACCTCCAAACTATAGAAATCTGGAAGAAGACACACTTGCCGGCTTCCCCTGCCCTCCCTTCCCACAGACCAGCCATCATCTCCTTCTAAGTATAGGAGTTCACTGAAATCTGTGCACACGCCCCAGCCCCGAATATTCCTGACACCTGCTTATGACCAAATTGGCTTTAGTTAGTTCCCAACTGTGGGGACAGAAAGAGAAGTCAGCTAAGAAAATAAAGTTAAAAATGCCTCAGGCAGCTGTGTTCTTTTCTAAAAGTGAATTCTCAGAAGTCAAAAGCAAACCCTGAAATCACCATCTATGTATTTCCTGCAGCTCTAATATTTGGATGTCAGGGACGTGCTTGTGGAATCCATACCATAGAATTTTCTATGCTATTTGCCGTTTTTATTCCCCACACAGGTGTTATGACTCATTTGCAAGAACCCGCTTTTCATTGTGCTCTGTAATACGTTTCAATCTCTCTTAGATAAGATCCCATCGAGAGTACATATTTATTTGTATATCACTAAGAGGACTCAGGACTTCATCTTGTAATGGAAATTTGAATTGCACTCACTCTGTAATTTTTTCTCACTTTTTACAATTCTGGATAGAAATAACTCTCTCATATTTACTTTGTAAGCTTTTATCCATAACTTATGCTTACACATATTCCCAAAAAGTCACAGTATTTTTCAAGAATAATAAGACCTGAATCTTAATAAGACAATCTTTACAGGTATGGAGGTTGAGTGCAGAAAAAATATTCCCCAGTTTGCATGTTTTAGTTTTACTTTATCATCATCCTCATATCTTTCTTTTTTGTTCCCCCATCTAACAACCTTTTAATTTCAATTCTTTTTATAAGACCCAACAGCCTCTTCAATTTTTTTTCTTAATTCCTTTAAAAATAATACATAACAAAATCATTCCCATGACCTTTGACTTGTGAATATTGGTCATTACAGATATTTTCACAAGAGGTATTATTTTATAACAGAGATTTATTCTCCTTCTCCTTTTCTCCTCCTCTCCCCCCTCCTCCTTCTCCTTCTCCACAATGAAACTCTTCTATCCACAAAGAAAATCATATGTAGAATCGCAATATCTAACAAAGAGTAAACCCATTCCTGAGGATAAACACAGTAAAGGGGCCCTCATCTGAGGTGCCCTGCAGGGCCTCTCTGCAGCCCTATAGCCACATAAAATGTTTGTCTGTTTGTTTTTACAGAAAATCAGATGACTAATTTTCTCCTGGACGAGTTCAGCATTTGAACCATTCCATGCAAAAGTTTTGACTCATGGTCTGTGCTACAGTTCATGGCATGGTTGGCGTGTGTTGTTGGTAGCAGGAGAGCAAGCCTCAGACCCTGCCAGCAAACCCCAGGCCTGAACGGTGGCAATATGAGAAAAACAAGGGCATGCTTTTCAAAATGCAAAGTTTCTTTAACTTAAAGGGGTGCCCTTTATTTGGGGATTAAATCCTGCATTTCTGGTGCTAAAATTTTCTTTAATAAAGTGATAGAGATGAACACTTTCACTATCTCTCAGGAACTATTCTTGAGAACAAAACTTTTATCATCCTTTCTTATTATCTTGTGCTCCCCATATCTCTCAGCAACGTACTCATAGTTTCCTGTTTGTGATTCCTGGGGTGATGCTTGTGCTGCTTCGAGGAGGCAGCTCCAGGCTTGCCAGCCTATCTTCAGCGTCCAGCACATCACAGGCACTCAGTAAATGCTCGGTGAAGGCATCAAAGAATAAATGAATAAGTAAGTAGATAGAAGTTTAAAAATACATTCTTCTCAGCAAAAGGAAATCGTTTTTGAGGTTCTGTCTTTTTATAAAATCTCAAAGATTTTCAGTCTCAGATATAGAGTACAAGGTCACAGCCACAGCTTCCCTCTGCAGTTCTTTTCATTCTTCTCATGTCAGACACTATGGGATAATGAGAGGGCAGGAGCTAGAGAACTGTGTTCAGAGTGGTGTGGTCTTGACAAGGAGAGCACTGTCAGTGGAACAGAGGCTGGCCAAGCACAGGGACCAGGTAGGCAATCAGAGTATCTCATGTTCTCCATCAGTGCACAGTATCAGACCGAAGGGCAGGAGGCAGAGAGATGTCCCCACACCTCTCCCTGACAAACCCATCCTAAACAGACATCTGAATAAATGAAAAGAAGCCAGGTATTCTCCTCATCAAGCAGATGTAGATCTGGAGAGACCTGATTTTACAATCATGCAACAAGGACATTTCTAGATACATTATTCATGGATTTCTTATTTGTAAATTTGCCTACATGCTGAAATTTATTTGTAACCACAAAATCAATGCTCGTGGTACCTTCAATGTCATTTACAGATATGCAGACTGGTGAAAAATTCCAGTTTCCCAAAGTGCACGTTTCTAGCTGAAGTCAAACAGGGTGAAACTGTCTCTTTTTGTTTCAGAACTTACACTATAAGCAAATATCCTTTTCCTTGTACTTAATGCCATATTTTTAGCATTTTTGTGCTTTTTGTTGTCAATGTCACTGTTTAAAGGCCCCAAGCATAGTGCTGAAGTGCTGTCTAGTGTTCCTAAGTACGAGAAGGCTGTCATGTGCCTTCTGGAGAAAATACACGTGTCAGATCAGCTTCCTTCAGGCTATAGTTATAGTGCTGTTAACTGGAAGTCCAATCTTAATCAATCAACAAACAAGGTGTCTTTAAACAGGAATACATATGAAACAAAGTTTTATATCGATCGGTTGACAAAAATATTGTGTCCAGAGCCCTGCAGGAACCTAACCCTGTATTTCCTCTAAGAGCAACAGTTCAGTATTTGTTAATTCAGCCTTCATGGCAATTTATTGAACATAGCTATTGAGAATAATGAGAACTGATTGTATCTGACCTGCTACTGAATGGGTCAGTATTTGAAGCTTTTATTTAGGATCAAAGAGATACTGTAAGAATTTAGTATTATGCAATATGTTGCTGTATATGAGCATTGCTCAGCATTGCTGATAAGGCTATCAAGTTCCTTAGATATGTCACAGTCTGAGCCAAGGGAAAGCCACCCACCCTGTCTACTGACAAACCCCCGATCTGAAATGCTCTATCTCCTATCCAGAAAGGAAGAAGAAAAGAGACTATATGGAGCCTATGAAAAAAAAAGCCAGGAAAGAAAATCATCCATAAGATGGAAAGGAAGACAATTCCTATGAAGTTAATTTAATATAAGAACCTGAAGAAAAGAGAAAAAACCTGCTCAGCATGCTCATGAGGCTAGGAGAAAAGAAAATGTTAGAAGTCCATAATGACCAAACAGGCCAAGACGAAGGCAGAAGATAAAAGTATGAAGGGGCCTAAATAAGAGCAGATATGATAAAAATGCAACACAGCTCTTCCTACAAATATATACATATATATATTTAATTTAAAAATACCCTGAGCCAACATTCCATAGAAACCTAATGATGGAAAACTAAAGGCTGTCTCATTAAAATGAAAAATAGTATAAAGATGGCCACTACTGTGCCTTTTCAATATTGTTCAGAAAGTTTTAACCATCACAATATAAAACACAGATAAGAGAGTGATTATTAGAAAGGAGGAGTAAAAATTCAAATATGATTTAACTATCTACCCAGCAAACCATAAAGAATAAAACACAGAATCGGCTGGAATTAATGAATTTAATGAAGTGGCTGGCAAATAAATAAATATATATTTACATGTATTTAGATTTATCTCCATCCAATGGCTTTCTTAAATATCTACAATGATTAGCTAGAAATATGGCAATAGCAAAAGATAATGTAAAATATTGAGAAAATAATTGCTGAGGAATGTGGAAGATGTAGTAGCTAGCTGCTTTACTGAGGGTCATTAAAGACATACTGACCAAATGAAAACATGTGCCGCAGATCTAAAGGAGAGCAATTATTATGAAGATGTTAATTCTTCTGGCATTCATTAATGAAATTTAGGCAATTTAGTATTTCTAATATTAGAGGAACTTGGCAAAATAATTCTAAAGTTTACATGGAATAAAAATGGGTAAGAATAGCAAAGGACAGGTTGAAAGATTAAGAAAACATCACAGTGTCAGGGAATAAACCTTAAGTTAAAACAAATGAAACAGTCTAGGTAAATGAATGGAAACACTTAATATTGTAAAGGTATCTACCATCTCAAAATTAGTCTATGTATTCTCGTGGGACTTTAAAAATGGTCAATTTATTTCATAGTTCATTGGGGAAAACAAAGGTACAAATAGCTAAGTAAATGTAAAAGGGGGAGGGGATCTTCCTCTACTAGATTCTAGAATATCCTCTAAAGCTATAATAAATAAAGCAGTGCAATGTTTATGTAGGAAAAGACAAACAGATTGTTGGAACATATAGAAAGTTCAGACATAGAACCATGCATATTTAATCACTTCATGTATAAGATAGGTGGCACTTACAAATTATTGGTAAAAGGAGAGATTATATAATAAATGTTGTGGAGACAATTTGGAAAAAAAACAAGATAGGGATGCCACCTTATACCTTCTACGCTATCCCAAAATCTAAGACTAACCATTCTAACCATTGAAATACTATAAATTAATTTAAAGAAAATTAAGGCTAACATTTTTATAATCATAGGCTGGGGAAAAGCTTCCTAAAGTTTTAACACCAAAAAACGCATGTTTTTAAAAATTGACAGATTTTTAGTACATAAATATGTAAAACATGAAAATCATAAAGTAGCAGAATAGTAAACTCTGGGAAGAAACTGGCAGAAACAAGGACAGACAAGGACATTATGGGCATATAAATACTATTCAATATACAAAGAGCTACTATACATCAATGAAAATTATGACAAACCAATAGGAAATTCGGCAAAGATATAAATATATAAAGGCAGTTTTAAACAAATTTAGAATAAAGTACATTTATATTAAATAGTTCACTGTAGTAACCAAATTCTCAATGAATTATTTGAGATTTTTTTCTGTGGAAGCCTTGTAATCCAAAAAGCAAAGAGGGACGTAATTAAGGAAAATAGTGAAGATTCTGACCAAAAAATTGTAGTTCTGAATATATACTGTGAATGTGCTTATATGCACATAGAAACTGGAAGAAAATATACCAATGCATTATAAAAGACTAACTCTAGGCAATATGATGAATAGATTTTATTTTCTTCACATTTCTATTTCACTACAACGGACTTATATTTCTTATATTATCAAAATGGATACATATGTAC
Organism: Tamandua tetradactyla; assembly: GCF_023851605.1. Lineage (NCBI taxonomy): Eukaryota > Metazoa > Chordata > Mammalia > Pilosa > Myrmecophagidae > Tamandua > Tamandua tetradactyla. The sequence goes on from NC_135327.1 coordinate 102,168,237, forward strand.
ATAAAGTGATATAAATAAAGAGACAAATGATAAATGCCTAAAATATTGGAAAAGATGGCCTATGGCATCAGATGGCTGGGTAGGAAAGCAAGAAAGAAAAGCTACTGGCTTAAGTAAGGTCAGCAGGAAGGAATAAGGAAGTACCGTATTCTCATTGTAAGAGGAGTATGACACAGGAAAGGAGGCACATTGCAAACATTAAGGACTGAAGGCATCTGGCAGTGATTCATCAGCTAATTTGAAATAATCCAGGGCATACATTTGATCATCTGTACTGGGAAGCGTGCTTTGGGATTCAGAGGGCACATCTTGCACGCCAACAGCTTCTCAGTGGCCCTTTATACCAAATAGCAACTGGCTTTGGTGGTGAGCACGGGTAATGGGGTGGCAACTTCACGTCATTGAGTTTGACCTGCCAGGTGTGCTCATCATCCTGTAACACATTAGCTTCCCAAGTTCCGCAGCTTGGAAGATATGCAAAGAAGATATCCGCTTATCAGCAACTCTGAGTTGTTAGTACATGCTGGCGAGTAATAGGATATTTCAAATTAATACAGGAGTAATCTGGGATTCTTTAAAACAAACTGAAGGATATGACTGTAATACATACGGGTTGAAGGAAAAGACGCTGCCATTTTCTAGCCAAAAGGTGATTCATTTTATGTCATATTAGTTTACCCTTAGGAGAGAAGGATTATGGTACTGATCACTGACTCTTCTCACAGTGTGTTAAACGAATTAGGTGACAAAGCCACAACGGATCAGGGTGTTTGGAGGAGAAATCCTTTTCCTCTTTAGCACTTCAAAGAAAACTCCTATTCATTTTAGTAAGGAAGAGATAGCTTATTCAATTACTTGCCCTGAGGCAATGAGGGAAAATGACCCACATCCAAATACAAACTAAGTTCAGTATATACAGAATTAAATGCTAAAATATGAGACTATAAGAAGATACCTACCACACCCCTTACCCCTCGCTTTCATCCTCAAGAAACATGGCTACTGGAACACAGCTCTACATTTTCAGGCAGTTCCCTCCAGCCTCTCCACTACATCTTGAATAACAAGATGATATATCTACTTAATGCATAAGAATAACCTCCAGGATAACCTCTTGACTCTTTTTGGAATCTCTCAGCCATTGACACTTTGTCTCACTTTCCTCTTCCCCCTTTTGGTCGAGAAGGTTTTCTCAATCCCTTGATGCTAAGTCTTAGCTCATTCTAGGGTTTTTCTCAATTCCTTGATGCTGAGTCTCCACTCATTCCAAGATCTCTGTCCCACATTGCCAGGAAGGTCCACACCCCTGGGAGTCATGTCCCACGTAGAGAGGGGTACGGTGGTGAGACTGCTTGTCATGTTGGCTGGAGAGAGAGGCCACATATGAGCAACAAAAGAGGCTCTCCTGGGGTGACTGTTAGGCCTAAATTTTAAGTAGACTTGACCTATTCTTTACGGGGTTAAGTTTCATATGAACAAACCCCAAGACTGGGGGCTCAGCCTATAGCTTTGGTTGTCCACACTGCTTGTGAGAATATCAAGAATTCAACTTGGGGAAGTTGAATTTCTCCCCATTCTCACCACTCCCCGAAGGGGGCTTTGCAGATACTTTTCCAGTCACTGATCGAATCACTCTGGGATTCATCCGGGCATCACTCTGGACAAACCAGCAAAATCTCATGTCCTACCTGAGATTCCAAGTACTTATGGCATTCAATCAAACTATCTACATAAGTTATATTAGGAAATGCTCTAGTCAAAATATAAATTTTGTAACAAATAAACATTTTTTGCTTTAGTCTCACACAGAAGGTAACATTTTAAAATATTAATTACCATCTATTTTCAGTACCCTGCAATAATGACATTCCTTTGTTCTTCCTCATGCAAAAACATTTTTAAAATTGTACCTTGTACATTTCACTATTATTATATACTCTAGGCATTCCTAGATCATACCATCTCAATCTTTAACATCTATCTTTCTTTCTGATTTCATTTATGTCCCTAGCCCTCCTCCCTCTATCATTCTCACATGCAGATTCATTCAGTGTTTTAACATAATTGTATTACAGTTATGTACTACATGTAGTACATATGTACTACAGTAGGTAGTATTGTGCTGTCCATTTCTGAGTTTTTGTATCCAGTCCTGTTGCACAGTCTGTATCCCTTAAGCTCCAATTACCCAATATCTTACCCATTTCTATCTCCTGATGGTCTCTGTTATCAATGAAATATTCCAAGTTTATTCACTAATGTCAGTTCATATCAATGAGACCATACAGTATTTGTCCTTTATATACTAAAGACATTCTGAGAAAGGTCTTAAATATACTCAAATTCCTAAATGAAAACATGGACCAAAAAAAAAAAAACACTAAAAGAAAGCAGTACAATGATAAATAAAATGATAAATGATATTGAAAGAGAATTTTAATAAACAACAGAAATCATGAAAAGTAACCAAAAAGAAATTCTGGAGATGATGAAAACAGTGGCTGAGATTAAATATTCTCTAGACAGCTTCAATAGTAGATTGGAGCTGGTAGAAGAAAGAATCAGTGAACTTGAAGACAAAGCAATTGAAATTATTCAGTCTGAGAAGCAGAAAGTAAAAAAGAAATGAAGAAAAGTAAAGAGCCTATGAGACAAGTGGAACACTATCAAGTGAGCCAATATAATCATTATGAGAGTAAACAAGGAGAAGAAAGAGAGAAAGGGAAGAAAATATATTCAAAGAAATAACAGCTGAAAACTTCCCAAATTTAATGAAAGATATGAACATGTACATTCAAGATGATCAATAAACTCCAAGCAGGATAAACTCAAGAACAGCACTGAGACACATTGTCATTAAACTGTCAAACGCCAAAGACAAAAAGAGAATGCTGAGAGCTGTAAGAAGCAATGTATCATGTATGTGGGAGCTTTAATAAGAGAAAATGCTGATTTCTCATCAGAAATCACAAAAGCAGGAAGGCAAAGGGATAACATATTTAAAGTGCTGAGAGAGAAAAAAAAATTGTCAACCAAGAATTTTATATCTAGCAAAACTGTGTTTTAAAAGTTAGGGGGCATATTAAGATATTTCCCAATAAACAAAAGCTGTGGGAATTTGTCACCACTAGACAAGCCCTACAAGAAATGATAATGGAAGTTCTTCAGGTTAAAAAGAAAGGACACTAAACAGTAGATTAAAGGCACATGAAGAAATATAGATCTCAGTGAATATAAATGCCACTACTATGGTATCTTTGGATTGTAATTCCACTTTTTACTTATTCCAGAACCTAAAATATAAATACATAAAAAATAATAAATCAATGGTTTTGAACACACAGTGTATAAAGACATAATTCATGATAAGAACAAACAAAAAAGTAAAGGGCATATAAGAGTATAGAACATAGTTTCTATATGCTACTGAAGTTTAGTTAGTATCCCACCAAATAGTACTGTTATAGATTGAGGATGCTAAATTTTGGCAATGTGGAAACCACAAATAAAATTTTGAAAATATATGCCTAAAAGATATGAGAAGGTTTTCTAAAAGGTTCACTGCAAAAGATTAAACACGAAGATCTGAGGGATAAAAGAGGTATAAGACTTACAAAAACCAAACAGCAAAATGGGTGAAGTCCTGTATTATCAGTAGTTACCTTCAATGCAAATGAGCTACTCTCTCCAGTTAAAAGGCAGAGATTGGCAGAATGGACAAATAAGCGTGGCCCAAATAGATGCTGTTACAAGGTACTCACCTTAAATCCAAATACAGAAGGTTGATAAAATATTCCTTCCAAATAGTAACCAAGAGAGCATGAGAATGCCTATACTAATATCAGGCAAATTAGACTTTAAGACAAAAACTGTTAAAAGGAACAAAGAAGGATACTGTATATTGATAAAATGGTCAGTTCACCAAAGATATAAAAATTACAAACATATGTATACTTAACAAAAGAGCCCCAAAATACATGAAGCAAACTGACAGGAAGAAGAAGTATACAGTTTTACAGTAAAATTGGGAGTCTTCAGTACACCACTTTGAATAATGGACAGACAAAACATCTACATAGAAGACCAGTAAGAAAAAGGATGAGTTAAATGAAACTATAAACCAACTAGATCTAATAGACATATATAGAACACTTCAAACAACAACAATAGAATACACATTCTTCTGAAGTTCACACTGGTCATTCTCTAGGATAAACCATATGTTGGGTCACAAAATAAGGCTCCATAAATTTAAAGAGATTGAAAATATTCAAAGAATCTTCTCCAATGACAAAGGAATGAAACTAAAAATCAAAGACAGAGGAAGAACAATAAAACCCATAAATATGTGGCAATTAAACAATACACTCTTAAATAATCAGTAGGTCAAAACAATCACAGGAAGTTCGGAAACATCCTCAGGGAAATGAAAATGAAAACACAACATATCAAAACTTAAGGGATGTAGCAAAGGCAGTACTCAGAGGGAAATGTATAGTTGTGAATGCTCACATTAAGCAGAAGAAAGATCATAAATCAGTAACAACCTCACTCCTAAAGACCCTAAAGTATGAGCAAACAAAATGCAAAGTGAATAGAAGGAAAGAAATAGTGAAGATTAGCATGGATAAAAATGAAATAGAAAATAGAAAAACAATAGAGATAATTTAAAATGAAAGTTGGTTCTTTAACAAACATTTATCTAGACTTCAAAGAAATAAAGGAAGAAGATACAAATAAAATTAGAAATGAAAGAGGATACTACTAAAGACTTCTAGAAATAAAAAAAGATTATAGGAGGATACTTGGAAAACTTGAAGTCCTACAAATTAGGTAACTGAGATGAAATGGACAAATTACTAGAAACACACATTTCCTAAACTGACTCAAGAGGAAGTAGAAGATCTCAGCAAACCAGTATCAAGTGAAGAGATTAAATCCAGTAATCGAAAACCTCCCAGTAAAGCAAAGTTCAGAACTAAATGGCTTCATTGGAGACTTTTACCAAGTTTTCAAAGAAGAAAACACCAATCCTGCCCAAATTCTTCCCCAAGAAATGAAGGGACAGGATCATGACCCGACTCATTCTAGGAGGTCTGGATCATACCAATCCCAAAGCCAAACAATACCACAAGAAATGAAAAACTATGGATCGCTACCCCTCATGTATATAGATACAAAAATCTTCAACAAAATACCCAAAACCAAATCCAACAGTCCATTAAAAGGATTATATACCACAGCCAAGTGGTGGTTCAACATAATGAAATCAGTGTGATACACCATAATAATAGAATAAAGGAAAAAAATATATCATCATCTTAAGTGACTCAGAAGAGGTATTTGACAAAATCCAGGACCACTTGCTAAAAACACTCAGAAAACTAGAAATACAAAGAAATTTCCTCAACATGACCAAGGTCATATATGAAAAGCCCACAGCTACAGCACATTCAACAGTAAAAGACTGTAAGCTTTTTCCTAAGATCAGGAAGAAGACAAAGATGTTCACTCTCACCATGCCTTTCAACACTGTACTGCCAGTTCTGACCAGAGCAATTGGGCAAGAAAAAGAAATAAAAGGCATCCAAATTAGAATGGAAGATGTAAAAGTATCCTTATATTCAGGTGATGTGATTCTCTATATGGAAAAAAACCAAAGAAACTACAACAATATTTCTAGAGCTAATAAATGGATTCAGCAAAGTGGTGGGATCCAGGTCAACAGGGAAAAATCTGCAGTGTTTCTATACATTAACAATGAACAATTTGAAAAGAATACCAAGAAAACAATCCCATTTACAATAACATCTAAAAGAACAAACTATCTAGGAATTAAATTTAATCAGGGAAGTAAAGGATTTTATCACAGTTTTACAAAACATTGCTGAGAGAAATTGAAGAAGAGCTGAATAAATAGAAAGATATCCTGTGTTTTCCTATTGGAAGCCTTAATATCATTAAGATGTCATTAAGGTGATTTTCAGGTTCATCTCAATTCCAATCAAAAGTCCCACAGCCTTCTTTGTAGAAATGGACAAGCTAAGCATCAAAAACATATGGACAGACAAGAGGCCCTGAGTAGTTAAACCAGTCTTGATTAAAGTTGTAGGACTCACACTTCCCAATTCTAAAGCTTATTACTAAGCTACAGTATGGTACTGGCACAAGGACAGACATGTAGACATCTGGACTAGAACTGAGAGTTCGTAAATAAAGCCACACATCTGTGGTCAATTGATTTTGATAAGAGTACCAAGTCTACTCATTGTGGAAATAATAGTCTCTTCAAAAAATGATTCTGGGAAACTGATGTCCACATGCAAAAGAATGCACTATCTCATACTATATACAAACATTAACTCAAAATGGATCAACTCACGAAATGTAAGAACCAGAACTATAACACTCTTGGAAAAAAAATTAGGGAAGTATTCTCAGAACTTTGTTTAGGCAATGGATTTTTAGACTTTGCATCAAAATAAATAAATAAATTAGAATTAATCAAAATCTTTACTGCATCAAAGGACATTAACAAGAAATTGCAAAGACTATCTACAGAATGGGAGAGAATATTTGCAAAGCATATATTTATATATCTGATAAAGTTTAATATCAGAATATATAAAGAACTCATACAACTCAACAAAAAGGCAAAGATCCCGATTTTACAATGGGCAAAAGACTTGAATAGACATCTCTCTAAAGATTTTATATAAATGGTCAATAAGTAAATGAAAAAATGTTTAACATCATTAGCTATTTGGGAAATGCACATCAAAATCACAATGTGATATCGCCTCATGCTCAGTAGAATGGCTATTATTTTAAAAACAACAGAAAATAGTAAGTCTGGGGAAGACATGGAAAAATAGGAACCCTTGCACATTATTGGTAGGAATACAAAAAATACAAAAAACAACGTGGCAGTCCTCAGGATGTTAAACATAGAACTACGATATGACCTAAGTATACACAAAATAAACGCAAAATAACTGAAAGTAGGGATCTCAATAGATATTTGAACACCAATGTTCAAAGTATCATTATTACAATAGCCAAATGGTGGAGGTAACTGAGATGTCCACGAACAGATGAATGGATAAACAAAATGTAGTATATACATACAGTGGAAATTACTCAGTTATAAAAAGGGATGAAGTTCTGATATATGCTACACATGGATGAACCTTGAAGATATCATGTTGATAGAAATAAAACATACACAAAGGTATTGTATGGTTCAACTAATAGGAAATAACCAGAATATGAAAATGTACAGAGACAGAAAGAGTTCAGGTTACAGAGAAGAGAACAGAAGGGCAAGACAGGGAATGGCAGATTGATGCATAACAAATGCAGGGTCTCTGTTTGGAGCGATGCAACATTTGGTGATGGATGGTGGTGAGGGTAGCACAACATTGTGAATGTGATTAGAATTATATGTTTGGGAGTGGTTGAGATAGGAATTACTGATTATATATAAGTTATCACAATTTAAAATAAGAGAGAGATGATGACAATTAGATGCAATGGATCCAAAATCAGAGGAGAAAATGCCCAAAAGGACATTACTGGGAAAACTGAAAAAAATTGGCCTAAGACCAGTGTGCTTGATAACACTGTCAAGTTTCTTGAACTTGATAACTGCACTCGTTGTGGTTACTTACGTGAATACCCACGACCCTCTAATAAAGGCCCAGGGAAGAATCTTTCCCTGCCTCTTACAGTTTCTGATGACCCCATGTGCTACATGAACTATGAAGTATAACTCCACTCTCTGCCTCCACCTCCCCTGGTCTTCTTCTGTGTCTCCCTGTGTCCTCTTCTCTTCTTACAACAGCATCAGTCATTGGCAGTTGGGCCCACCTAAAAACTCAGAATTATTTCATCTCGACATCTTTAGTTACATCCACAAAGATTTGTTCTAGTTTGTTAGCTGCCAGAATGCAATATAGCAGAAATGGAATGGCTTTTAAAAAGGAAAATTTAATAAGTTGCTAGTTTACAGTTCTAAGGCTGAGAAAATGTCTCAATTAAAACAAGTCTCTAAACAAGTCTATAAAAATGTTCAAATAAAGGCATTCTAGAGAAAGATATCTTGGTTCAAGAAGGCCGATGAAGTTCAGGGTTTCTCTCTCATCTGGAAAGGCATATGGCAAATACAGTGTCATCTGCTAGTTTTCTCTCCCAGTTTTCTGTTTCGTGAAACTCCCCGGGGGGCATTTTCCTTTTTCATCTCCAAAGGTCACTGGCTGGTGGACTCCACCTCTGATGGCTATGTTGTTCTGAAGCTTTCTCCAAAATGCTTTTGCTTTTAAAGGATTCCAGTAAAACCAATCAAGACTCACATAGAAACGGTGGACCTACACTTGAGTTACATCTCCATGGAGATAAGCTAATCAAGTTTCCAACTTATAGTATTGAATAGGGATTAGAAAAAACTGTTGCATTCACAAGATTGTTTAGGATTAACACATTCTTTTTTAGGGTACATAAATCCTTTCAAACTGGCACAAGATTCTATTCTCAAATTAGGTCATATTTTTAGTTTCCAGATGGACACGGATTTTGGGGGACACCATTCATCCCACTCCAGCATCTGATTCATTTCAGGATAACAATGACAATCAAAATAACACCTCCCTCGTACTGTGATACACAGTTCCTCGGGACAATACCCCTTTCTTCGTGTACAACACTGTGAGGTGTGGAAGCCACACTTATTGCCTCCAGAGGAGTAAGTGATTGGCCAAATGCTGTCCAGCTCATATGTAGGAAAGTTGGAGGCTGGACCCATGTGGTCTAGAAATTTCTTTTTTTTTTTTTTTCTTATAGTATATAGTGACTTTTCCATTTTGAACATGATTCCATTTGAAATCATAACTCAAAGTTCCTGGAATCTATTAAAGACACTTTAACTAAATGTCACCTTTATTCTAAATTCTGGCAACTAACGATAGTGTATATTAAATCTTTAAAAGTTCTTTATTTAAATGTCCAGAAATTACACATAAATCGTTTTTCTATATACTAAGATTAGGTTATTAATGATACTCTCACCATATAAAGAGAAAGGTTTTTTTTTTTTTAATCCCAGAAGAAATAATCGAAACGTTTAAAATTTGAAGACCTGGATTCAAGTCCTGATGTGGTTTCTTATCAACTACATGATTTTGGGCAACTTGCTTCAATTGTTAGATCTTAGTTTCTATAATGTTCTTGTGAAATTTAAACAAGATAATATGTGGGAGATTGTTTTAAACATGTTACATATATATGTTATATATATGCATCTGAAATATGCATATAGCAATTTCCCACATATTATCTTATTTAAGGGTGCAGAACACACAAAAAAGTAAATTCTGGACATATTCTGTCTTCAATAAATATTCACTGAATCAATGAGTTAATAATATGTTGATACAGATACTCAAATTCTTGCTGAAAGAATATTTCCAACAGCCCTATGATGTCTTTATATGAATTCAAACTCTTAGTATCATCAGATACAATACTTTGTATGCAAAGGTAAAGAAAAAAAAACTAAAGAAGGATGAGTTCTAAATCTCTTTAGAAAGAAAAATAATTCATGGAGTTCTTAGCAGGTAATGAAAAGAAAGGAAAAGAGAACAACCATTAACAATGCATCGTGGTCCATGTGTTCTGATTTGCTAAAGCTGCTGGAAAGGAATATACCAGAAATGGGTTTGCTTTTAAGCAATAGGGATTTATTAAGTTACAAGTTACAATCTGAAGGCCACAAAAGTGTCCAATTTAAGGCATTAGCAAGAGGATACCTTGTGAGGAAAGGCTGCTGGCACCCGGGGTTCCTCTGTCACACAGAAGGCACATGGCTGGGGTCTGCTAGTCCTTCTTTCCCAGGTTTAGCTTCTGGCCTTAGTGGCGTCTTCTCTTAGCTCCCATGGGCTCCTTCTTTATATCTGGAGCATTTCTCTCTAAGGTCTCTGGGCTTCTACTGTCTTTTATCCTTTTCACAAAGGACTCCAATGAAGGCCTAAGACACACTTGAATGGGCTGGATCACGTCTCAATTGAAATAGCCAAACCAAAACGTCCCACCCACAACAGGTTTGCCTCCACAAGAATGGATTAAAAGAACATGTTCTTTCCTGGAGTTCATCACAAGATTCAAACCAGCACACCAAGGGCTTAACTTTCATTTCAAACTCATATTCCAATTAATTCCTCAGAAAGAAACCGGCATTCTAAAAGTTTAATCTTTAAACTAGCAGCCTCATGCTCTTGTAAACCAGATTCTTCAAATATGTTAATGATACTTGCATTTTATCAATCTAATTTAGTGTTTATCATCTTATACCTTGTATGGTAAAATAATCACACGCTGTCTTATTACCATCAGAGACATCTGCAATGCTATCTAGTTGCTTTACCTGAAGTACTGACATAATGAAATGATTGCTTAATTTAAAACCTCTCCTCACTGCTCACTTAATAATTTATAAACTCCTTGCCTCAACCCAACTTACTTCCCCCAATTTTATTGACCTCATTCATTCAACTGGAATTCCAAGTTCCATTCATCTAGTGCTATCTCAGATTTCTCCAAACACGTCCTGTGCTGTTCACCCCTACCTTTATATAAAAGCTATTTCCTCTGGCAGAAAGTTCCTCCCCGCCCCATCACTTCCCCATCCATCCCAAACCGTGTGTGACACTTGGCTCAGGGCACATCACGTCCTCCAGCAGGACCGAAGGATACCACATGCCTCTGTAATCCCCTAACATTTCATGCATTTTACTTCCATGGCACCGTTTGGATTTGTCTTGTGTTATATGATCTGTGGATGGCTCCTGTGCCCCTAACAGTGTGAATGCTATATGGACAGAGACTACATCCAGTTCAATCAAACCTCCCCACACACTGCTTAGCACAGAGCTTTGTGGGAGTTCAGCATCACGGGAAGTCTCAGGGGTACATATTCTGGACCAATGGATGTAAAAATGGGGGAAAATGTTAATGTCCTTTAAAAGTGCTATTTTTACAAAATAAATAACTGAAATTCAAACCCACAAAATGAACCTTGAAATATAACCATATCATAGTTCTAATGGCAGGTTTTCTTATGTAAAGCAAGTGTTTCTTACTTTGAGCTGTAGCCGTGCCCTGGCCAAAAAGAACTTCCAGCAATTCTCTCTGGAGTCCACCATCCCCAGACTGCGAACTTCATTACGAATTCCAGAAACTATCTCATCCACGTCTTCATCACTGAACAGATCCGGGATTTCTCCTGTCCCCAAAGGGATGAACAGAATTACAGAAAGACCAGCACAATTTAAATTTAGGGTCTACTTTTTTTTTTTTTTTTTTAGGTATTCAATAAATGCTACTTACTTTATTTATCAAACCCTTATCCCCAAGCAGTTTCAAGGGCTTTAAAAATATTAGTTCATTTAATCTTCATAGCAATTCTAAGAGGTAGCTGTATTTATTACCACCACTTTACAAATTGGAAAACTGAATCACATACAAGTTAAATAACCATGATTTCCTAATACACGAAATACACATTTGGCTTAAGTGATAAGACGAGAGCTTGAACTCAGGAATGCCATTTTTCTTTTTGTATTTATAAGATACACAACACGTGGGGACCTGCTATGATAAACACACCCCTAAACCCACACATGTAGGAAAAACATCTACTTCAGCCAAGGCCTCTCCAAGGCACTGCACGTCCATAAGCAGACCAAGAAAGCAATACACCCAGTGAGTTAAGTCATAGCTCTCTCCCCAAAGACCGCTCCAATGAGCAGCTCAAAGACAAATTATCTCACTTTAAATTTCACTGAAACTACAGATAATTTGTCATTGGAGAAGATCTTTCAAGAAAGGTGCTGGTTTAATCACCTGATGCCAGCAAGTCATTAATCAGCACGAGAAAGCTCTCATCTAGAACCTGGGCATCTGTCAGCAGGAACACACTGGGCATGTTCTTGGCTCCAGTTCTGAGGTATAAATTGGCAAGATCTACCTGTAAGGAGAGGAGGCCATCATTCATGCTTTGTTAAAATGCTGACGCAAGGCTGGGAGTGTGGGTGTAGCTGTCGGGAAGAATTGAGCAGGGACACTGTGATAATGGCAGGGTAGGCCTTCCCTCCGCTTACGTGTACTTTCCTTCTAGTGTCCATGCTATAAGACGAAAGAGCATGGCATTGCCTCCATTTCCGGCATATCACGAGGCCCACCAAGTGCGTGGCTTACTGAGACTCGGGAATGAAAATAGGCTGCCAGTTAATGACAGTGCCCTTCTAAGAGAGCAAAAATAAATTCAGGGATAACTTTGTCAAGCAGTGAGCAAACTTTGTCTGCTCATTTCAGTAATTATCTGTCTCATTGAAAATAGTTCTTATTTATTTGTTTTTTGGTTAATAACATTAAAAGCATGGGTTTTTGTTGTTTTTATTTAAAATAGCACTTGCCACAAACTGTAAATACTATTGGGATTAAAAAGCAAAAACTTAAAAACCCATGTGAGTTTCTTGCGCATGCTATTCTTAATGCATTTTGTTTTTCAATTCTTATGCAAAGTGGAAGAATCCATTTGCACTTGGAAAGGAAGTATTTCTTTTGCCTCTCCATCATACAGGATTACCAGGTTTGGTTAATGCAAAGTAAATTCCATTTGTGTAAGCAAGTAAAATATTTCCTGAGCCAAAATATCAGAATTTATGATTTCTAATTTGAGCATGAAGGGAAAACTGCTGAAGGTAAACTCTAATAAACACTTTGAAGGGCTTTCCCAACTCCCTATCTGCTTCTACTTTATCCGACAGACAGAAAGGCTGAAGTGCCCCCCATCACCTACTCACACGGAGGTCTTGGATTCCATAGCCTTCAGTCAGAGTCATCTGAAACACCTCGAGGCTGCAAATGTAAGCAGCCAACCGAGACAGGCTTTGCTTGCCACTGCCCCCCACTCCGATCAGGAGGCCGTGGCCTTGGGGGGTTCTCAGGATGCGACTGATACGACAACTGGTGAAAGAAAGCATTCACTGTAGTATGAAATCCAGAATGCCCTGGGACCATGTTTCTTTTTTTTGGGTTATTTATAATTTATTTAAACTTTTTTTAGATTTTATACTGAGATTTAGAGACTATATTCCAGTTTTTATTTTGAGCCTTTAGTCATCGCTCACAGCATCTTCATTCAAAGATACTGCCTGCATCTCTGCCCTCAAACAGCTCAGCTAACAAAATTTGCTAGAATAGTGGTATTTTGTACTCTCTTATCGCCTTATGACTCTCCACCAAGATTCAAGAAAGAAAATATACATGAGGCCTTTTGTCCACACCTCACATTTTCCTGATGAGTAAGAAAGATCCCAATTCAAGTAACTTTGGAGAGAATGGATTTGTTTAGACCAGTGAACATTTCCCATGTGATTTACTTCATATACATTAATACTTGCTTCCTTATGTGATTCTTACTTTCCTCACACAAATGCCTTCCCTGGAGGATATTACTGAAACCACAAAGCTAAGTACACAGCAAGGCCAAACTCAGCCCTTGTTCTACTCTGTCCAGGAAAATTCTGAATGCTTAAAGCTACTGATATTATCGCTACATTTTACACTTAAGAATAAGTTGATTTTAAAATGATCACAACATAGGTTCTGTTATAACAATACAATATAATATTATCATGTAATAAATATGAGCAAAAACAACAACACAGAATATGAGACTACAATATCCAAACGTAAGATACTGGATGCCACCTTGCTTGCTCTAGGCTGCTTTTCTGAAATGAACTTAAACTTCAAGCCCTGAATGATCCACTAGACAGTTTTTTAAACATGCTTTTGAAACAAGGAAGTTGGGATTGCTTATTCTAGGACTAGCAAGTGTGAGCATTTCCTGAAAATGACTAGTAACTGAAAAGACAGGCCATTTTTGCAAGTTTAGTCATCCCAATAAATGTTACTTTACATGGTCACACTGCCAAACAACCTTGGAAAAGACATAAAACTACTCTGAAGGGAGCGAAATCCCAAGCTGCAAAACACGGTTTCCATTTCATGTCAATGTATGCTATGAGGTTTTTATCTTATCAGATTCTCTATGGCAAAGTCCCTTTCTATCTTGCTCAAGGACACACGCTTCAATCATTTCTAACTCTGAGTAACTCAGCTTCTAGCTCATAATCCCTCAACAAAGAATGAGCCTTCCCTTTTAACCACTGGGAACCCCATGTTGAAGGATTACATGGGGAGATCTTTTCCCTTCATGTCAATGGGAGATTTGTTTCACTTGAGCCCTGAAACATGGCATATGCAGTCAGTGTACACTAACCCAACCAGAAACAGTGCTAATAATTCTTCATTTACTGCCATTTACTGCCACGGTCTTAAGTTCTATCTAAAACTTCCTTTGTCTTCATGACCGGAAGATCACAACCTCAAAGGAGCAATACAGCAGTCAATATTTAGTCTGCTCACAACAGCTGATGATGGAGAAGGCTCCAAAATTTCTCTTAGGCACTTGGCCTAAACATTTGATCACTTAGAAGAGTTAACTCTTTTAAAAACTGAATTCTCCCCATTATTCTCTGCTTGGATTCCCTTCCTTCCATTCTTCCTCGCCTTGTTTTTGCCAAGACTGCAACTTGCTCCATCTTTCTCTTGTAGGAAATAAATAAAAGCAAGAGTTTTCTTTTCTAGGCTCTTTTTTTAAGCAAAGGAGCACAAAAAGTAGGAAAAGTGTAATCTTTAAGTGCAGGAAGAATGAAGAAAGGCAGAAAACTTGTTGACAAATGCTACCTGCTGTAGAACTGGCGACTACATAAAGGGACTTTAGAATTCTGGGCTCTGCTCCTTCAGTGAGCCCTTGGACCACACCCTGGTCCAAATCTCTACATGTCAAGGCAGGAAGAGGAATAAATGCATCCAAATAAAAGCATTAGATGTGGCTACTGGTCCATTTCTTTCTTCCTTCTAATGACATTTCATGTTTTTGGTCTTTGCCCAAATATCACTTATTAGAAAGACCACTAAGAGGTGATGGTGGCTTATATCAGGACAGCTGTACTGGACAGAGAGAGGCACTCTGCTTCTACATGGCAGCAGCAATGGTGAGCTGTTTAGACACTACTTAGAAATCATGGCATTTCCGTCCTAAAATCCAACCAATAGCTTCTCACTGCACTTAGAATAAAATCTTAACTTCTCACCCTGATTACAAGGAAATGCCCTGTATAAGGAAGGCCCATTTCTGCCTACCCCTAGAGTCCCCCTGCCATTGCTCCATGCTGCAGCCTGTCTGGCCACTTTCTGCTTCTCAAACATCCCGATCTTGTTTCTGCCTCAGGGCTGCCTGAAATCTGCCTTCTGGTTAGAATGTTGTTTCTCCAGATTTTTGCATGCCTGGCTCCTGCTTATCATTTCACTCCCACCTTAAATGCTACTGCTTTACATATAAACAGTCAGTTTCTGGAAATACACAAACTGTCCAGTCCTCATTATTCATGGATTCCATATTTGCAAATTTGCCTACTCGCTGAAATTTGTCCTTTCCCCACTGCAGCGCCCAACCTATGTTATTTCTCAGCATATCTCTTTTCTGATATTTTTCTTGCTCTTTTTATTTTTTCATTTTCTTTTATTGACCATCACTAAACTGTGAGCTTGATTAGAGAAAAGGCTGGTCATCTTGTTGACTGCTGTATCCCCAGCACCCAGAGCGCTGCCTGAGGGTGCAGGTGCTGTGGTGATTAAGCAGTCTGTGCACTGCATGGAGGTGTCCTGCTCAGGTGAGTGACAGCCTTGTCACAGAAGCTCTATGCGAGGACAGGTGTCTCTTTTCCTAGTTTGTCTGCATAAAAAAAAAAAAGTGTCCCTCTTCTCTAAATTGCACAAGGGTCCTATATAGACGGTCGATATCCTTACATGCAGTAGGTACTTGATATGACTTGCTTAACCAATCACAACAGACTTCAGTCTCAGCTCTGCCACTTACAAACTATGTGACTTTGAAAACTCACTTATAGTCCTCTTTCTTAATCATCTTTCCTAACAGGGTTGCCATGCAATAAAATGAAATAATGGATGTGATAGTACTTCAGAAAGCAGTGCACTTATGTGACACATTCTTAAAACTGTGACATCAATAAAGATATTCTAAAATTTTTATACTGCATGAGAAACAATACCCAAGAACTGAAAGTTCATAGTGCTTGGCATGATCTAGTCAAACAACAACAACAATTAACAAAGTGATTAAGGAGACCCAGATAAACAGTGCTAGTGTATAGGTATATACCCAATGATATGTTAGTGAGAAAGGCATCATCACTAGTCAACTCACACATGTTGCATGGCATCTTCAAATAAAACCAGGTGCATGGCAGCATTTAGTTCGTTGTAGTTGTCCAACATTTCTGTGAGGAGCATCTTCAGTGTTCCCCAGTCTTTCACTGGCAGGTAGCTTGGTTCTTCCCCCCCATTAGCAAAGTGGCAATAGATGAGGGGCTGCTGGAGCAGCACCTGCTTGTCCACACTCTGCAGAATGAGGACAAGAGAAATGTGGCTTAATCAACCATCCAGAACCATCTGTTTGGCAGAGCAGTGGCCTATCAAGGGAAAAACTTGCCGATCAATTCATGAAAAAATAGGTGAAATGTTTCCAAATACAAACCAGATATATTTTGGAATCACAGCTCTTTCAGTGACACAAACACCCACGTAATTCACGTACGTCTTCATCTAACTTCTGCACCAATATCAGCTGCTGCCAGAGGAAACAACAGCCTTTAACATTCGAACACTTACTTCAAAATATTTATGAGCAGTTTCCACCATTTTTTTCTGGAACAAGTCACAATCTCTTGTGTCTATCAGTTTGTCTCCATAAACACGGGAAGATTCATGAAGCCAGAGGCGTATTAAATCATTTGGATCCTTTAAACATTTAGGAGAAGCAAATAAAATGCCCTACAAGGCAAAAATGGGAAGAATACTTCTAATTCAGGTGCTGGCAGCATGCCAAGATAGTAAGATTTTTTTTTTTTTTAACATTTTATTTAAGTATGTTCTGAATTTAGCAATTTGTTGAGTTAAAAATTGCTACTATAAATAGCAGTACCTATGTATTAACAGTTTTACCTCTGATATGAAAGTTTTAAAATTTAAAATTCTAAGCCCATTTTTAGGCCTGCAGCAAGATAGTACTTCAAGACCCACTCCTAGAACCAAATAGCATACCTGGGTACCTGTGCCCAGGATGTCTTCTAATGGTTTGAGCTGATAAAACCAAAGTTCAAACAGCTAACATGGAAGTCACAAGATTGTTCGTAGATAGATAGATAGATAGACAGACAGACAGACAGACAGACAGATAGATAGATAGATAGATAGATAGAAATTCTAAAAACCTTTAAGTCTCCTAGTCTAACCATTCCTTTCACAGAAGAACAACATGAGACCAAAAGTAAATTTCCCAAAGTTCTATTTGTGGGAAGATCTGGGTTTGAGATAAGACACTGGAACTCCCATCCCCACACAGCACTGGCCTTCTATACTTCGGACTTGTGTAGACGCACACCATGCTGAGAGGGCCAGTTGAGCCCCCAGCAGCACCCCAAGGAGGTGGTGGAGAAGGAAGCTGCAAACTGCTCCTGGGTGGTAGAGCACATGAGCTGACAAACGATATGAAGGGGGAGCAGGCAGCAGCCCATACCACTCCACCTGAGGCCGCCCTTCCCTCCTCCTCTCCTCGTCAATATAAGGAACATAATCTCTATGTCAGGTGCTAGAAAAATAGAGGTGAAAAGCCATCGTCCATGCGCTTATGGAGCTGATTCTGATGCAGTATTAACTATTTGGGCCAGGTGTAAAGATATTTAGAAAAGAAAGTCATATAACAGAGGTAAAAAAAAAATATATATATATATATAAAAGAGGTAAATAAAAATCAAATGTAAATAAATCTTATGAAGCTTTCACATTTAACCAATTCACTTTCTCTTTTACAACAGAATTTTAAGTCACAGCTAACCCTCCAGTAACTTTTACTTTATATGGGTAGACCTCAATTGGATTTTTAGAAACAATTTAACTTCTGTCTTGGGAATTTTCTTTCTAAAGCAAATATATTAACATCAATCTTTTGCCAGGTAAGCAAATTGTCAATTCCAACCAAATTGCTCCTGACATACCTTTAAAAATCATATCATCCAAATATGTTTCATGTAAAACCATGACCAAATTGTTCCTTTTCCTTGGCATTAAAAAAAACACTCAAATTATGTGCAGAAGAAATAAAATAGGGAGTCCAGACTTATAACCTTGGTTCTATTGCTAAGTCACTATACAACCTGAGGGGAACCACTTCATAAAATGGAAATAATTAACCTGCTATATTTACCTCAAAAAAAAACCCTGTTTATTTTATTTTATTTATTTATTTATTTATTTTTTAATATGGGCAGGCACCGGGAATCGAACCCGGGTCCTCTGGCATGGCAGGCAAGTGTCCTTGCCTGCTGAGCCACCGTGGCCCGCCCCCCTGTTTATTTTTAAATGAAAGAATAAACATAAACATACTTAGCATAATTTTACACTAAGTTCTGTAAATGAACAGTATTAATATTACTGTAATTACTCCTCTACCCAAGAAGCAAAACATAGAGCAATCAAGGTACCTGAAAGACGTTTGACAGGTCTCTCAGATTAAAGATGTAGTGGAATTTAACAGCAGTGGGCAAAAAGTTAAGCATCATCATCTGATGGAATGCTATCGTTGCCTGGATCAAAGTGGAGCCACTCTTGAGAACTGATGAAGCAAAAGCTTGTTGCTGGAAGTGGAAACCAAGGATTTGGCTGTAGATGGTGTTTAGGGCTTCCAAGGATGGAAAGTTAAATGCAAACACGATGAAATGTCTCTGAAAAGAAAAACAAAATAAGGGTTGCAGAAAACAGAGATTAAAATGGTCCCACATGTTCACCCCTCCCTTTGCCTTGTAAGTGCGTACGCCTTCCACCCTGATGCTGGGCTTGGCCATGGGACTTATTTGAGACAAAAGGATGAGATGGAAATAACAGTGTGCCAGTCACTGTCAGAGGCTTGTGTGTTTCCACTTGCATGTGAAGTTTTTCGAGTTTGTACCACTGCCATGACTTCTGCAAGACAGCTAAAAGATGAGAGACACACGAAGCCATGTTGTCCCAGACACTCCAGCCAAAGCCAGCCCAGATTTGCCAACAGACAGAGAACACCAAGACATGTGAATGAGCCCAGCCAAGATCAGCAGTCACCTAGCTGATCCCCAGCTGACCGCAGCTGAGTGCATCAGCAGCACTTACTGCTGTATCCTGTAAAGGTGGTGGTGGTGGTAATTACTGTTATCATTAAAAAGCTTATAGGCTTAACTGAATGCCCAGTAGGGGCCCTCATTTATACTCAAGAGGCCCAAGAATAAAGTTCTACAGTTTCTGAGTATGATATTTAGGGGATATTTGGAAGAGAGCAGAACTCAACACCCTACCTGCAGTCTAGGATTGACGGTAAAACTGCCCACCATTGGATTCATGCAGGTTACATACTGGCAGTTGTGGATTTCTTTAAGCCTCACCTTCTGTCTATCATACCTGAAAGACAGAAAACCATACCTTAAATCCAACAGCTGGAAATGGCAACGTAATAAAGTCCCCCAGTGCATAAAGAACTTCCTCATAAATGTTTTCATTCAATCTTTACAGCTGCTTTGGAGGGTTGGCTTTACTGGCCTTAGCTGAGAAACCTAACAACTACAGCTTGGGCCACAGAAGGTCACTCAGCTCCTCTGATGCCAGAACCGAGCTCTGGAGCTGAATCAGTACAATCTTTCACTGCTTATTGATTTGCATGTGACTCCAGGTCTATGCCAGAACCTAGAGGGCTCTGGAAAGGGCTGGGCTCTCCTTGTACTTAAAAGCAGGAATGGACTGTAAAGTCTCTGCATTACCAAATCTTCACATCCCACAGAAAAAGGTCAAGTTTCTCTTAAATGAGGTAGTGTGAGCTGATGCATAAAGAGGACACAATTTCTGGACAACCTATGTTTTCAGAATGCCTTTTGATCCAAATCTTCCTAAGACAGAAAGGAAAATCATTCCATTCACCATGATGAAAAGGGGATGTAAAGTAAACCCAGAAGGTATTATAAAAATGCTTCTCAGGAGAGGAAGGACCCGGAGAATGTAATTCTATTTTTTTAAGTGCCCATGTATGTTTTATTAATAAATACTAGCAGTGCCTAGTTAAACAAGTCAAACAATTAGTCTCTTCATATTCCATAAAATACAGAAAAACTTATTTCTGTTTCAATAAAAAGACTTCATTTTAGAACAAGCAGCTAACAGCAACTGTGCAGTTAATTGTTTTGTGAATACATTTTAAAAGAGACTACTGCCTGTCTTGAAATTCCTTTTTCTTTTTATAAAAAAAAGAACTATTAAAAATCATTGACAAATTTTGACTTACAAACCTGTTAAAATATTCTCTATTTTTTATTTCAACTTTATAATAGCTTATGGGAAGATGGTTATGAAACAAATACAACATTTGTTTCAGTATGTGTCTTTAAATGATAGACTTATACATATGTAAACTATATAATGAAAAGTTTCCAAACATTGCCTGTAAGAAATCAGGCAAATTTTACCATAAACAGTAAACCATTCCAAGCCTTCAAGATAAGTTTATACAGCTGCAGTATGGTAATAAACTTTTACCAAACAAACAAAAACAAAAAACAAAAAGACCTTTGTAATTAGCTGCAAAATAGAGAAAAAAGGATAAACTTGATGAAATCATGACAGTTAATGTAATTTAAGGGAGAATAAAGGAATAATAAAATGTATAGCACTTAACATTTAAAAAGAAAACAGAAATTTGTTATTGTGCTTGGTTCTCTGAACACTGAGGATATAACAAAATAAAAACTGGCTATGTAATCTTGCTATCAGTTAGCGGCACCATTCAAAACACACTTCAAATAAATGGCCATTCAGTGTACCATTTTCCATAAGAGGGAAGCACTTTATTTTCATCAATGTGGATGAAGTAAAATTTCTTCAACAAACCTAGCAAAAATTGTTAAAGGGGCAAAAAAGTGAATCCTGAATTTAAAAAAAAAAATAGAAACTGAAAACACAAAACCCTAAGAAGTAACTAAAGGCTACATCAGCACACTGGCGTCAACACACATAACCACACATTTAAAAATATCCTATGAAAAACCATCCTTCTTTGCTTATTGGAGGTACGTGTCTAAATTCAGTAGCTTACCAATATCGCCTTGAGAGAAGGCCAAAAAGAAACAGGAAAAAAAATCCCACTTTTTTTTTTTTTTTAAGTTTCTCTTCCCTAACAATTTTTTTCCTGAAGCAGAATTTGAAGGGTGAAGGGGAGTCTACGAGCCTAGAAAATCAGTCTTTACTGCCAATGTCATTAAAGTTGTCACCAGCATCATCATCACCTTCCCCAACAGAAGACTTGGGACCACTGCACAGAGACCCGCTGGAGCTCATGGCCACTGTCCCATCGGCACCACTGGTCAAGCTACTGGCAGAAAGCCTTGCGCCATTTGAGGTTGAACCTGGTGATATGACAAACCGATGTTTGATCCCTGCGCCATTTCTGCCGTGTAACATTCCAGAGCTTTAGATACCAAACTTCTTGCCATTTTGAAGTCTTCTGCTAAATAGCTTCCTGATTCTAGTCCACAAGCCATTCCCAATCTCTTTAATACTTCTATGTCATTGTGGGTTTCAAACATGCTGTCCAAATTAAATGGCTATCCAAATATGTTGTTAGAAATTCTGCAGGCAGTGACTGTCTTCTCGCTGGTGTTCACGATGGTGAACGGGACATGATAATGGACTTGGATGGAGGCGGCCAGTTGGCCTGTCACTCTGCTTTGTGGTTTCTCCACACCAAATTCCTGAAGGCAATTTGTTGTAGAATAAGTTCTTGTAGTTGAGACTGTTTCTATTTTATTCCTTCAAGTCTTCTCTCTCTACCTCTGACTTCTGACATTCCTGAGCTAAGTTAGTAGGCAGACGAATCCACATGATTTCTCTCTTCTCCTTGGAGCTAATGCTCACGGCCATTAAGACATCTAAGGTGTCGTAAACTTGTTGTCGCATATTCTTCTGGTCATAAGCTAACCCATTTGGCAAAATGGCTATCAGCAGCACTGAACTCTGTGACCAATCCATCTGCCACTTTGTTATATGAAGTGGTTCCTCTCCTCTGAACCTTCTCACAAGCCTTCATGGAAAAATGCTCCAGACCCTTGCCATTCTCCTCTCCTTTTCTGTAGTGGTCCCCGACAGGATGGAATTAGTGCTGCAGTTCTCTGAGGTGCACCACTCACCACTTGCTTTGCAAGGTTTTGGGCAAGAGCTGCTTTCCAAGGGTATTTGTTGTAGAAGGATGAGCAGCTTCTAATCATGCCACACCTTTTCTAGGACTAAGATGCTCATCTAGAAAAACCTTTAGCTCTCCATTGGCTTTAATCAGACCGGCATCTTCTGCCATGTTACCAGATTTGTGCAATCAATTCTATCAATGTTGACCTTCCAGAGAAGAAACGATGATTTTCTTCTACGTGTGTGCAGTACCCACAGAGCACCAGGAAAGCCCCCAGTGAGACACGGGGCTGTGCACAGCACCCACAGCGGGTGAGGCAGGGTCACCCCACTGGGACCACTTCCACCTGGCGCCCCCCTCATGCCACTGGCCCACCAATAATGCTATTTTAAAATGTTTCTCCATACCGAGCATTAGACTTTGGTAGAGAACACAATAAGAGGAGTGCATACCAGTGTCCGTAATCGACATGCTGTCGAATCAGAGCGTGGGGCTGAGCAGTGCCGTACAGGTCCACTTCAGGCATGTTCATGTCATCAATAAAATAAACCATTTTTTTATTTCCTACTGGACCATAGTTACGACCAGCTTTTTTCTCCAGAGGCTTCTCAAGAATTCCTAAAACAAATACATCATTATGTTCACCAATCGCTGATAGGATGTAAACCTCATGCCCTTTTTTTCCTTATCTCTCCCCATCCCATCATGTGTGCATTTCACCTGCTCCAGGGTTTTGGGTATCCCCTCTCTGCAGGTTAGAACTGGAACCGTGTCTCAGGATGTCTCCTTCTGCATTATGCACTCCTGCTAACTGACCTCCTGTGGCCAGAGGCCCCACTGCACCGCATTTTCTGGACCTCAGCGCATGCAGCATTTGTCACACTGGCCCTCAATGTGGGACAGCTCCATCACTGATGGGCACACTTTCCTCCCTTCCGCCCGCACCAACACAGGGGTCCCTGAGTCCAGCAAGGGCCCGGTCTCCTTAGTCCTTCCTCGCCATCACCTTTGCTGGGCAGTCCAGAAACAGCTTAAGAATCTCAACACACTGCTCTTCTTGGGCCACCGGAGTGCAGAGGCCCAGGAGGACAGCATATGTGGACACCACAGTGCGTCTAAATAAACACATCTCTTCTTCTGCCTACCTGATTTTGTTTTGCTATGTTTAAGGGAAAGTCAGGTGTACAAATCCCAAACAATGTGTGTCTGCGAAGTTATATCTAATTACTTGCTTTTCTAAATAGACTTCTAAATATTTTGAAGGCAAGGAACTATGCCTTCGTATTCACTGCTGCATCCCTGATGACCACCACAAGAAATAAGTATCTGTTAAATGAATAAGAGAATAAATGAATGAATGAGTGTCCAACAAATAAGCTCACACCTCCTCCAAAGGCTTGCTGGACATTTATACATTTGATGGACAGTTTTTAAAAAAATTACTCTTGCCATGCTTCTAAGATTTAACTGATAGTTCATGGCATGCCATTCCCTCAGTCTATCCCTTTACACTTAAATACTTGATAAAGGAAACAGAATACCCCTCCTTTAGTGGACGCTTAGATTGCCAGGGCTCCATTCAATTAAAAGTAATCAAATTGTGGAGAGGGAAAACAATCGACACTGTTGATGTAAAAGAACCAAATTACTTTGAGTTTAAAGAGTAATAACCCCAAAAGAGCCACTAGTGATAGAAAAACTCAAAATTACAACAATATTTAAACAAATGATATTTACCATGGTGGGGATAAGTAAAGGTTCATCTGAGGCCTAAGAAGAATGTCTAAAGCCAAGGGCTTGACCGTTTCTGCTTTCTTGTTCCTGGACTATGAGCAGGAAGAATACTTACTTTGCAGAGCTGCAGATGTTGTATAGTAGTTGAAAGGCACACGGGACACTATGTAATCCTCAGAGAGACTTGCAAGTGTGTCACTTACGAAGACTGTTTTCCCCACCCCAGCATTTCCTACTAGCATTAGCGGTTTTCCTTTTTCAAGCAACAAATCTATGAAATATCTAAGACGAGTTGTCTCTGACGTGTGAACAAGAACCGTCTGGAAAAAAAATAAATAATTGCACGAGAAGGTCAGAGAGGCATTTTGGAATTTAAATCCGAACCAATACAGCCACTTTAAAATTGAGACCCTAAGAATTTTTCGTTTAAGTTAACATGCTGTAGGAGAGAACTCAGCTAATTTTCACTTTGAATTGTCAGACTTTAGACAACACAGCCTGAGGAGAACAATTGGTAATGTCATCAAAGCACCATAGTATAAGCAACCGATTTATATTTTCCAAATTAAGTGCTAGTACCCCAGGCTCCCTGTCATGTAATAGCTACTTTCTGCCCAACTCTGTGGAAGGCATGGAAGGGAATAGAGTAAGAAACCTCCCACCACCCTTCAGGAGCTGACAATACATTTGAAAAGACAAGTCACACACAAATGAAAACTGGTAACAATTCACTGGCTCAGCAAGATGAAGTAGCAAAGGGATTAGGCACAGTCCATAGGGTTCAATGTGGGGAGAGACTAACTGAGAGGAGAAACAGTAGCTATTAAGCAGAATATTCACAAATCCAAATCACATTTGAAACTTGTTATGCACCGTTTTGTCAAAAATAAAATTTATAGCTTAAGTTTTCTGTTTTGAAAATTGGTTATTTATTTACATAGCACATTTGTGTCACAAAGAATTTGCGGTGGCTTACAGGAAGGCAACAAAAATAAAGGCGACAAATAAATAAAACTCATACCCAGGGAACATGGATTAAAATATAATATCAGGGTTTTTAGAAACAGATATGCAGGCCATAAAATCCTGCACAGTGACTGAAAGAGAGCTGACAATTTAGTTGCATTTCCTGGTGACCAAATTAAAAAGAGAAAAACACTTGCAGGATTCACACTGTTCATAAGAAAAAAGGAAATGTAACTTCTATAAACAATAAGGCGCCTCTCTACTTGGGTAGCATATGCTGAACACAAAGGAGTATTTTTTAGCTAGAACTTAGCTTAATTCAGTGATACTCTTGGAGCCTAATGAAAGGCAGTGATTGTTCTGCACTATGTTAAACAGTCCTAGACCACTTCTTTGCTTTCTAATAAGTGCTACATTTTAAAACATACTTTTCTTTTTTTGCTGCTGTTAGTTGCCATCATTTGCTTTTGTGATCTGGCCATCAGCTCCTCTCTCCATACATTACAATGATAATGAACACTGGTTTCTGCTGAGTATATGACCAGTTCTATGAAGCATGCTACGTGCATTATGTCATACAGTCCTCACAGCAAACTGAGGAGGAAGATGGGATTTGGATTTCCGTTTTAGACATAAGGAAGCTAAGATTTAGGGTCTGTGGTAGATTCAGTTATCAACTTGGCCAGGTGAAGGCACCTAGTTCTGTTGCTGTGGACATGAGCCAATGGCACGTGAACCTCATCTGTTGCTAATTACATCTGCAGTTGGCTAGGAGGCATGCCTGCTGCAATGAATGACATTTGGCTGGTGCTTAAATGAGAGAGCACAACGTAGCACAGCCCAAGCAGCTCAGCATTCCTCATCTCAGCACTCGCAGCTCAGCCCTTGCAGCTCAGCCCAGGCCTTTGGAGATGCAGAAAGAAGTCACCCTGGGGAAAGTTGTTGGAACCCAGAGGCCTGGAGAGAAGGCCAGCAGAGAGCATCCTGTGCCTTCCCACGTAAGAAAGAACCTCAGTGGAAAGTTAGCTGCCTTTCCTCTGAAGAACAACAAAATAAATCCCCTTTTATTAAAAGCCAATCCGTCTCTGGTGTGTTGCATTCCAGCAGCTAGCAAACTAGAACAGGGTCCCAAAGCCACACAGCCAGCTCATAAGCAATGGTGCTTAGACTCACACCCACGCCCACCCGAGCCTGAGCTCTTCCTTCATCACCACACAACACTGACAGGGCACCCCCTTTGGAGCCAGGTGGCCTGTCTTCAGTCCCAGCTCTGCCGGTAGACGGGTGACCACCTCATTCTGCTTTCTCCAGGACATTCCTGGTTTAAAATACAAAGTCTAGCATCCTAGAAACTCCCCCAGCACTGGCCAGATGGGACAGTTGGTCATCTTGCACTTACTGCTGGGGTACCCAAAAATATAATACTCAGACACTTTGTGCTGCAGCTTCTCCACATGTAAAAGAAGGGCTGTAAGGCTGTGGTAAGGAATGAATGATTTAACCTACATAAAGCACTTAGAAAAGGGCCTGATATTCAGGAATGCAATATTAGTGCTTGCTCTTATGACTACCTCACTATGGTCCTCTTCTAAAATGCTAGGAGGCTGTTAAACAAGCAACTACACTAGGGAGAACTGAGTGTGAACTAAGACTACAAAGTCCCAAGAGGTTCTCTGTTGAAGGTTCGTCATTAAGAAAGCACATTGACCTTTAGTTCTAGCCTTCAGCATTCTTTAATTACTAAGTTTAGTAGGTTGAACAAAAGCATACAGATTTCAGAACACACAGAGTAGCTGTAACAAACATTGTGGTCTCCTCCAACATCCACTTCTCCACTTCTTCCTTCCTGTCAGCCCCACTTTGCTGAAGCCCCCTCCTCTCCTTTGCTCCGCTGTGAGCCTCCAGGGAAGCCCCACCCAGCTCCCACAGTGGCTGAGGGTGAGTCAGAGCCCCCCACGATGCACCGCACCCCGGCCTGTGGCTGGATGAGGATGGACACTTGATCCTGTTCTGGACAAGGAGACACAGGAAAAGCCCTGCTCTGGGGGGCGCGAGAAAGTCCCTCTGAAGATGGGTCCTGGGGCCACCTGAGCCCAGGAGGAATGTGAGGCTTGGCACGAAGCCAACGTTAAGAAGCGCAGAAAGGAGGGGAGAGCTAAATCCTGGATGACGTTTCCCTACCAGAGAATTTCTTGCTTGTGAAATGATAAAGTTACTTATCATGGAGTGCATTACCTGTTATTTGATAATGAATGCATCCAACTGGTGTGGTAGGAATCATTTACATCATAGAATAATGAGTAATTCAACTATTACTCATTGAAACCATGAAAAAGCTCTAAAATGAATCAGAATGATGTGAAATGTAAAGGAAAAGATTTTAAGTCTGATAGGAAAACGGTCGGAGAAGAACTAGACAAAAGAAAAAGGAAGAAGGACAATTTATGAGGGGAAACTATGAAAGTCAGAATGATTCATTTGGATTTATCAGCTGTCATGTGAGCTTGAAACATGAGTTAAAGAGATTATTTTATGATTGGGGGTAGAGGAAATAAGTTCTATCTGAAAGTACTGCCTAAGAAATTTACAATAAGGGCAGAAATAAGAATTATTAAAGTACAGAGACATGCCTCCAATTCTCACAAAACTCAAGAAGTTTTTAGGCAATATAAAGAAAGATATTTCCACAAAATTAACTTGAAATTAAATAAAGAAGTTTCAGATATAGAAGGCCATTTCATTAAGGGTTCCTATAGCTGAGATTCTCCGCTCCCTGGAAATCTGCTATATGCTGAGCATATCGACACAGTAATGTAACTGTCTAGTAGAAAAGAAACACTACTAAAAAGAAGGGTGTAAAGAACAGAATGTGGCTTGAAAATTTCCGTGTTCCCCACACCTACCTGCAGAGGGACATCTGGATCCATAGTAAATCTTGGGATTTTATCAACCCAAGGCACAAATTTCTTAGTCTTGTGGTCCAAATAATAATCAAAGATTGTCCCCTGGGATGGAAATTTCACTGCTTTCATTTCTTTATGCCACCACCGGCTGAATTCTCCTTGATAATTAGAAAGCTAAGGAGAGTAAGAGAAATACTTGCTGCAGACTTAAAGGTGATTTTGACAACATACAAATATTTCTCAAGGTGTCTTCAGTGTACAGAGTTGTGATTATAAATGAAGCCTGTGATGTGGGGTTGAATAACTAGCCCAAGGAAAAATACTAGAAATTAAGTTATAATGACTGATACCACCATAAAAGCAGATGACTATACTTGCCACATATCCATCAGGTCATACATTTTCTGGAATAATTATTAACTGAAGCAAGATAAGGTTAGGTGAATCTTAGATTACCCATTGGTTATTCAAGTCAACACTTAACTTACCATTCTAGGTACCATGAGATCAAAGTTATCAAACATGGTGCTGATTTCTACCAATTTACTAAATGATAGTAAATTGAGGAAATTAAGAACAATGGGGTACTTTTAAAAATGTGGTAACACTGTTTGATTTAAATACTATCCTTTATTCTAAGCTTATAGCCTTTTTCTTTTCTTTTCTTTTTTTTTTTTTTTTTTGCATGGGCAGGCACCGGGAATCAATCCCAGTCTCCAGCATGGCAGGCGAGAACTCTGTCTGCTGAGCCACTGTGGCCCACCCTGGCCTTACCTTCTGATGTCAAAATATCCTTTCTTTCATAAAATTATGGTGATAGTAAGTGATAATTTTTTATAAATACTCTTTCTTAGAAGAGTCAATGGCTGGCAATCCTATATCATTCTCTCAAATACTTTTAAGACTGTTGATCTTTGAAATTTTCAATCTGGGAACCACTTCCCTGAGGAAGGCAGGGTCAAGAAAGCAGGGACTTGGTTTCTAACAGGGCACAACTGAGTGGTCTAACCGAAGTCACCATAGAGACCCACTCCTGTTCTCCAGAGAGGATTACAATGGCAGGGAACAGCCAGTTTACTAGCAGGTGCTTATTTTTTATGTAAGTACAAGCGACATCTCTTTGGTGCTAGATTAGGGTTTGGCAGAGGGTAACTGTATTGGCCAACAGACAAAATCCTTCTATAGCTACAGGATGACTGGCCCAATGACTTTTGATGAACCATAAAAACAAACAAACAAACAAACCATGTGTGCGTCCATTGCATTCATCAATCTCATACTCAAAACATCATCGCCCATTTTTCCCCAGAGAAACCTCTTATGTCTGCTTTTACTCTGATGTTCTTACATCCTTGGACTGTGATCCACTCTCTGTACTGAACTGGTCCACACATTTGAGTAGAGACAGACTGAACAGCTAGAGGTGGAATCAGTCCTCTCAGGGGAGAGCTTGACCCACCAGCCTCCACATCAGCTGAGCTCATGCTCCTACACACCACAAGTCATGTGCTAATGAGGGTAGACTCACTTAAATTATTTTCAGATTGGTGGCATAGGGTATTTAGAAACCCCATTAAAAAATTAGTCTTAAACCAAGTTATTTCAGAGGACATTACTTACCTGGCACCATTTTCTGGAGGAAGAATACACACAGACTTTCACTTTGTACAAACATTTTCTTTACCCACCCACTACATCAGCAAAATGACTTTGGTGACAAATTTTGATCCATTAATTCATTCAACTAAAAGGTATTTGTCCCATGGTGGGGAAGAAAGCAAACACAGTCTCTTCCCTTATAGGGTTTCTAGGAAAGACAAAGGGGGACACTTGAAGATGCATGGTGGAGACAAAGGTTAGGCCAATAAATGCAGAATTAAATCATCATGAATGCCCTGGAAGTAAAGTTTACTGTAAGTTACAGTAACAGGGTGACTTATTTTAATTGGATGTTCAGGAAAACCAGCTTTGAGAGCATGGTCAGATTCGTTAGGGAGAAGACTTTTTAGGAAGAGGCCAGCGTATGAATGTTGTGCTATGAATGAACTTGCTTTATCCAAGAACTTGGTCAGTGCAGCTTGAGAGCTGTGAATTGGAAGGATGAGCAAGTGGCAAAGGAAGAGAGACGGTCAGAACCTGATCAAGAGGTTTTGTAAATAGCATTAAAATTTTAAAATTTTATCCTAAAGGCAATAGAGTTCATCCACGTGCCTTAAACTCTGGAGTATACCATATGATTCAACTTACATTTTAAATAAAATCCCTGTGGCTACTCAGTGGATAATAGATTATGGCAGAAGTGTAGAAGCAGAAAGACCAGTGAGGAGGCAACTTCAGAAGCCAAGTGAAAAATAATGGTGGTTTCCCATAGTTCAGAGGGAGTTAATTTGAGGCTCATTTTGAAGATTCTTGGCAATGAACTTGGTTAAGAAGGCAGCTCCTAATGTCAGTCTGCTGCAGTTTGAACCTGGCTCAGTCATCAATTGTGTAACTTCAGGCAGGTTAACTTTCCTCTCTCAGATCCAGTCCTTTTTTATAAAACAGGAATGATAACAGTTGTACATATCCATTTAGGTTTTTATCATTTTTTTTGAAGATTCAATGGGACAGCCTATGAAAAGTAGCATCTCTCATGAGACATAATAGGGACTAAAATTTGTTGAACCAACGTATGGTTATCTTAAGAATGTTTCTTGCATCTACTTCTCATGCTTCCAATCTCATAGTCTCTTTTTCAAAGTTTCCTAGGTAGAAACTTTTCAAAAGTTTAAAGAAGATGATGATGGTGATGTTGACCGTTAACTGGGGAGAGGGTGTGCAGGAGAGGAAGGTGACTGGTATGACAGCACAGCTTCTGGCTCGAATAACTGGGTGGGAGGTCACCACATCTAGACATGGGGCAGATGGCAAAAGGATCAGCTGACAGGGAGGTGAGGAGTTATGAGGAATGGAAAGATCTCAGCTGTCATGCAATTTTACCTGATTTTACAGTCCTGAAGAAGGAGGAACCCTGAGGATGACACTGAAGAAAATTCTGGGATGGGGTAAAGGATTCTCCGTGTACCCTTCATGAAGAATGAGAAATGCACATGTTTTAAATTGTGCCTTTGAGAAAACCCCATGAAGTTATCCAACACTGATGCTTGACTCTCACTCAAAGCAACACAGGCTGCTATTCTACAGAAAGCACTAGGAGATTACAGAAGGAAATTTAGCTTCTGAGAAGGGTCAAAATGAGATCTAAGAGGCCAAGTGAATTCCAAATTTATTTATAGCTGTGTGCTATGGTAACCTAGTGACGAGAAGTGGAACCAGTGCACCAGTTATATCAACTGTTTATTTTAGGATCTACAGTGAGTAAACCAATGGAAATATGGTCCCTCTTGGCTCTGAGGCCTTCCAAAGTCAGTACCCTGTTCACATCTGGAAACATTCAGGGAAGTGTGGAAAATATGCATGCCATCTATTTTTAATGCAAAAATTCAGATATATCCTTAGAAGCAGTAGGACCCTGAGAGGACTGAGGTATACTGGCAGGTGTGGCCTTTTGGAGACCAACATGGGTAGGAATTCTGACATTGTCATTTACCATCAGTGTGATCTTGGGCCAGCTGCTTTGACTCTTTGAGATTTACTTTATCTGCACAAAGAGGAATTAGGTATTTGGTGGAGACTAGGTCTATACATTACTAAAATTGGAAAACTCTCACTTTGTACTTTGGCTGTTGTAAGCAGTTTGTGTGTGTGTGTGTGTATACACACATACACTCTAGTCTCAAGATTTTGTCACACAAAAAAATCAGAAGCCACAACTGAGCTATGCCAGGAGTGGCGTGCAGGCCTCAGAGCTTTACCTCAAGCTAAAGTAAAGGCCAATGGAGGGGAGTCAGCCTGGGACTGACTATGGCTGATGAATGATTGACCCTGGGAATAGTGGATGTGATAATTTGGAGTTCTATATACCCCAGAAAAAACATGTTCTGAAGTTTAATCCATTCTTGTAGGTGTGAACCTTTTTGATGAGGCTACTGTGGTTAAGGTGTGGCCCTACTAAGTCACGATTAGCCTTAATACTATTACTGGAGTCCTTTATAAGCAGAATGAAATGCAGACACAGGGGGAGCAGCCAAAAGCTGAACATCAGTAGGAGCTGGAAGAGGAGAGAGGCCCAGAGAGGCCACTGAGTGCCCTGCTATGTGACAAACGGCTACAGATTGTTGACAGCCAGCCTGAGAATGCTTTCAGGGAGAAAGCATCACCCGGATGGTACCTTGATTTGGGTTCTCTCTTAACCCCCAATCTGTGAGTTAATAAATTCCCACCATGTAAGGTGGACCCTCTGCACAGTATTTGCTTTGGCAGCCCAGGAAATGAAAATAATGGGTGAGACTGATTTGAGATAAGAGAGGGGGGAGACAGGGAGGCCTGATTGGAGATTACTTCGATAATCCAGGACTATCTAAAATTTGAGAATTTACTTTAGAATTACGGCAGGAGGGGTGGAGGGGGGCAGCCTTGATGGTCATTTTCGAAATGAAGTTCAAAGGATCTAAAGATGATCAGATGTAGAAATAAGGAGGAGCAATGTCTCCCAGGCTTTCAACTAAAGCAACCTGGAGGACTGTGAGTGTCATTCAGGAAAGGGAAGTGCACAGAGGAGGGGGCAGTGAAGAGTTCCATCTCAGGGGAGTTGTGTGTGATGTGCTGGGATGTTCCAGAGGCAGCCAGGAACGGAGAACCCTGAGCTCAGAAGGGTGAGCAGGCTGAAGTCTGTGGCTTTGGCACTGTTAGCTGCGATTGGAGCTGGCAGCCTAGATGAGGTTGCCTAGGGAATGTGCAGGTTTATCAGAGAATAGGACATGAAGAACAGATTTATAAGAACAAAACAAAAAGATATGGATCAAGCATTTTAATTAAAAAAAAAAAAAAAGACACTTGCTGTATAACGAGTCCTGAACACACCTGATCTTGTAGGAGGGTGCCTCCAAACGCCCAGATACAAGCGAAGACAAAATAGACTTCATAAACTTCTTTTGGGCTGTCAGAAGGTACGTTTTCCGGGATCAATAAACATTCCAAAAGAGCGCAAATAGTCTAAAAGAAAAAGAAATGGTCTTTCATTTCAAGCAACTTTTTAAAAATAGTGGAATACGTTCATTGGCCTTTTCTACAAATCTGCTTTATCCTTAATCACATATTTTCTTCCAACTCTGATTTCTATACTGGAGAAGTCAAAAATTACTGCCATGGGTTTCTAAGTTAATAGTGGAAAATCTGTATTGATTTTAACCAAACAGATCTTTACTTGGTAAAAATAAACAATTAAATAGACTCTAAATTTTTAACTACCCAGTTCATACTCACTGCAAAATAATAACTATAAAAATACTGGGTATAAATCTGTATTCATTTTTGAATAAGTGGAGAATCATACTACACACAGTGTTCTATCGCCCGCTTTCCCGCCCATGATACACTTCCCTTACCGATGTACGCTGCGCTCTGGACCCCTGGGAATGACTGTCTAAGAACTCACCACAGGGACAGGTGTGTAACAGCTTCTCTATTGTTGAATGTTCCCCTTAGTGCCTTGCTGCAATGTTTCCCACCTGCTGTCATAAATCTAGAAAGTCAGACTGGCAGCCTTAGCCTGTGGCATATTTGGGACACCAAACTAAATTTAACTGGGGAAGAAATGCTGTTCAGGAACTTGTTCCTCACACAGTCCAGGGGGAAGAGCACCAGGCTCCATTAGCCACAAGCTCCCGTGAGACTAGGGTGGCGGGGGTGGGGGGTTGGGGGGGACAGCGGGGAGCAGGGCGGCTGCGAAGGCCGTTACCACACCTAATGATGGCCAGCAGTGAAGACAGTTTTCAATTAGGTTTTAAAAACACAAAAATAGGTGTCATTAATTAGCATTGTCACTCTATCCTAAAAGCTCAAATGCCCTTCCCCCAATCTTCTGAGGCAACAATAGAATTTTTTTTTTTTAATTACTATCATACATACAGCAACACAGGCTATAATGAAGCAAGTCAGGGCTGAGTGTGAGTCCTTCCTTCCTAAACATAAAAAACAGGGAAAGAAACTTCAAGGAAAATGGGTCTTGGAAATGCCTTTAATTTAAGTGGTTGTTTATATTTTTAGATGTTATATTTTTAAGTCTTCTCTTTTGATTTCTATTATTATATCTCATACCAATTTAGAACAAACTTTTAATAAAATAAACTCACAGATTTTTTTCCAAGAAAAATAATGTGAAATGCATTGGGGCTTTGCTCCTTCGGGGAAGAAGCCCTATTGTAAGGAACTGCAAGAGATCAAAACAAACAAGACTGAAGGCTCTCAATGTACAGCCCTCTCCTAATCACACGAAATTTCTGTTTTCTCCCAAACACAATCCTTGAAGAACATCTCGATCCCTGTGTCAGCAATTAATAAAGCCATTTTTAAATATGTATTCTGAAAGAGTTAACACACCCTTACCCAACTAAAAGTAAAGTAGTTTCATATATGGGAAAACACAGCACATTATTTTCTGCAGGTGACTATTTTAAGCTGTTCTCTTTGACACCTATTTCTGCCACCACAGGAAAATACCCACAGAAAAGACTCCTCTTTAAAACAACAGCTGAAAAGGAGTGAAGGATGAAATACCATTTCTAAATACTACAAAAGGAGGAAGTGAGAGCAAAAGTCATATTAATTCCTACTGACGTATTTTCACACCGCTCTTGAATGAAAAAGTTAACACCACAGAGAGTCACACAGATACACAAGTCAACTTGAGAAAGAACACCATCATGCTTTTTGCAAGTATTATGCCAGAGGAAGTCTAATTAGGCTAACCACATAATTAATTCATTATGAATAAATTCAGACCTGCTTTCAGAAATAAATTATACCTCAGATAATTACTGCTGAAGACTATCGTTTACTTAATTGGTGTGTGAATTATCCAAAAAACCTGAACTTTCCCTTCTTATTAAGCTTGTGACTATGTCTAATTTAGATTCAAACAAATTTGGTAACATAGTAACTTAATGGTAACAACGTACTTAGAAACCAATTTTGCTTGTATAAGAGGACGAGAAAAGGTTTCTAATTGTAAATCTTCTGTGAAGTTGTATACTTTCTCAACGCTGGGGACAGTTTTGCTTCATGCTGAGATTAAGATCAAAACCTTCATTTCTGGGTGCTGTGAATTATTTTCTTCGGCTTCCATGACAACGTATCATAGAAACCCTTTGCTCTTACCAGCTGTCTCACAATGAGGATTAGGAGAAATTTCTCCCCAGCATATTATGAACTCTTCCTCTAGATTGACATGCCCTTAGGAATATATTTGGGAGGGGGAAGTAGAGAGCAAAGGAAGGCAGAGTGGCATGTCTGTGGGTGGCAGCACCCACCATATGCAGTGGTAGGCAGAAGCTTTCTCTTATTCACTGGCTGACATTTTTATTTGTATTGATTTATTTAATTCAAAAGACACTCTGAGCACCTTCTCTGGCCAAGCTACTTAGAGACAGAGAACAAATAAGGCTATTGGAACTTTTATCTAATTCTGTTTAAACATTTTTGAGAGGAGCACAATGATTTAATAAACACATATTCAGTACCTAGTACATACTAGGAACTTTGTTTAAGACTCTGGGGATACAAAAATGAATAAACATGGCTGTGTCCTCTAGTTCACCCAATCCAGTGAAAGAAAGAGACTGCAAACCCAGACCACAGAATATGAGAATGTGTGAGAGAGGTTTGTAAAAAGCACTGGGGAACATGGCGGCAGAGGGGAGCATAGCAGGACGGAACAATCGATCAATGGCAAATACCCTTCTGCCTTCTTGAGCAAGCAAAAGCTTTCTGCCATCTTGATTGAGCCACAGTCTAATCCACATCAGGATTGGAACGTCAAACAATAACTTAGGACAAACCTGCACTAGGCTGTTCTCTGGAATGGAAGTGATGGTTTTAAAGCTTGTTCTCAGCTTCTCCAAGCATGCAGGAACATATTTATCAAAAAGAATAGTTAAATTGGCCTTTTCTGATTGATGCCGCCTTCTGTCTATCCAACTGGCCACATACCTGAAAAAGAACACAGAAAAGCTTTTATTGAACACTAGGCTTAAAAAATAGAATTTCACCAAGTCAAAAGCTTCCCCCTTCAACACAGCTTGATGCAGCACTTCAGGGACTTGTTTAGTGAGCGCATTCTATTTCTCACACTGAAAATATTTTTAAGTATCCCTTCAAAAACTTGTTGTAATGGCCATTTTTACCTTAATGAAAAGAATGTAAAAGAAATTCCTAATGGCACTTAGAAGCAAACATAATAGAGAATCAGTAGGTCATTATCGAGCATTTATAAGGAAGTACAGTGTGTCATTTCTTAAAGGACGGAAGCTATTTCCATAGGGTAGGTCTTATTTATGAAAACAGCTTGAGATTTTTTTAATTAATTACTTAGTAATGAGAAATCAGTTACAAATAAAAAGGTGAAAATTCTATAGGAACTATTTCAAAGTCTCTATTTTTCCACTGGGATTATGTAATTCTAACTTGAAAGCTGATAATGTGCTATGAATGCGTGGCTCTTAAATGTTAGCTCCTACTTGGACACCAATACTTTAATCTGAGATTTATGAAATGTTACAAATTTTGATATGTTAAATTTTCCTAACATATTAATAAAACATACTTATCAATAAAATGCATGATTTAGTAGCACCCATCGTAGCCTCTGGGTTGAACTTCTATAACGTCAGATGAAAAATACTTATTCAAAACATTCCCAGTAAGCAGAAAGCAGTGATAACAAATAAATTCAGTGACATCAGAGCAGCAGTGCCACATGAACTGATTATGGCCTGACCCATCTTTAAATAAATTAGGTTTCATATTTTGAGTATCTCAGAAGAAATGGAGATAAGACAAATCTTATAAAAGGCCCCTTTTGCTTTTCAAAAGGCTTCATGATAGGGTTTGACTAAACAGTCAACTCTGTTTGCCCCCTGGTTAGATTTATAAACTGTCAACAGTCAAAACATTCTCAGGTCATGAGGAATGATTTTCCGTTGTGGTCCAGGTATCTCAGGGCCTGGTGAGAGCAAGTCCCTGAGTGCTGGTGACACTGAGCTCCAAGCAACAATGGAAAGGAGGTGTAATTACCAGTAATGAAGCCACACCTAGTCCTCAGCTAGTGATTTTACTGCACATTGATTTCTCTGCCAGAAGTGAAATCTTAGTGTGCAAAGCTTATTGCGGAAAAAAACAAAAAGAAAGAAATGAGGATTGCTTAGAAAGACTGAACTCCAGAGTCAGACTGCCTGAATCTGCATCACAGTTCCACCTTTTCTTTTTCTAGCTGTGTAATCTATGGCAAGTTACCTAACCTCTCTGAGCCTCAATTTTCAGATCTGTAATTGGAGATGATGTAGTATGTACTTTGTAGGGCTATTGTGAGGATTAAATGAGTTAATAGGTATCAAACGCTTAGATGAATATTTGACGCACATTAAATTCTCAGTAAATGTTACTCAGCAGTACAGAGACGGAATTGGGGAAATGCCTCTCTGTGCATTTCCTAAAGGCAGTGATACAGGGGCAACAGGTTGGTGATCAGGACTCCAAAGGGCATAGGAAATTCAACACCCTCCCCTGCCCCCGCCCCCAGTCTCTTTCTGCTCTCTGTTAGGAGAAGACCTTGCAAGCATAACCAGGCAGAGCAACCCAAAACACGGGTGCAGAAGAGGACACTGGGCTTTGCACTTAGGGGACAGGTAATAGCTATTCCATTGAGCTGCACGGGAAATGGCCAAAGTTTCAAAGGAAAAAAAAAACTAGCAAGCAATGACAATGTACAAATGACCCCCACAAGTGAAAATATCTCCAACAAGGAAGTGAGCGCAAACAAATGAGAAGTATTAAGACATTTCTACAAGAAAAAAAAAAATTACTCTGCTAGGGCTCAACCACATCACACAGCATAAAGAGTTAAAAAAAAACCTACACTGGAAAACATGGAGAGTTTAAAATTCACATATAAGTTATTGCTAGATTTTCCTATATTAGAATAAAACTAAACACCAAAAGACAGCAAATAAAGGAGCTACTATTATCTTCAGCAATGGTGAAAACTCAAGCTATAACTCTGTATTTGTCAGCAGTTCTTTGTACCTCACTTCATAAAAATCTAATGATTTTCAAAATATGCTATAATTTGGATGTGATCAAAGACAACAATCACATGACATACAGTTGAGGGCAGCATGTTAAAATGGCCTATTTCCTCTTCGCCTATGTAGAAAATGAGC
Organism: Tamandua tetradactyla; assembly: GCF_023851605.1. Lineage (NCBI taxonomy): Eukaryota > Metazoa > Chordata > Mammalia > Pilosa > Myrmecophagidae > Tamandua > Tamandua tetradactyla. The sequence continues at coordinate 102,206,555 of NC_135327.1, forward strand.
CATGTTATTTCCCTGCCACAGGAAGTAACGTTATGATTCCTGTATCTTAGCGTCAGCATCTATGTCACTAACAGAGATTCTTTGGCTCTGCGGCATTTGTGAGTGGTTTCCAAAGAATCATCTATGTTGCTTGCTACCCTCTTCCCCCAAGGGCTACAGGTCCCTCACATAAGGTCTAAATCCTGGTGGGTGGGTAGGTGGCCACAGTTTTAAGGTCTCTTCCACTTTACTCAATAGCCGGGGGTTAGAATGCTGCCACAGAGGTGCGCAGAATTCACCAGGCTTCTTCATGCTTCACCCCCACAGCAAGCTGCAGGTTCTCCATCAGCCATGGACGCCTCAAAAAGTGGCAGAATACAGTGGACAGGCTGATGAGCAGTGCATGTTGATTATTTCTGAATCTGTAGGTTTACAAACACATATATATACAAGTACAGTAAGTAGGCTGAATATTGGCCACCCTAAGATACTTAGTCCTGACCCTTGGAATGCGTAAAAGTTGCCTTATAAGGAAACAGGGTCTTTGCAATATTAAGATCTTAAGATGGGGAGAGTATCCTGGATCACCTGGGTGGGCTCTAAATCCAGTCAAGCCTCCTGATAAGAGAAAGCAAGAGATGGTTACACCCACGCAGAGAAGAGATGATGTGAAGACAGGAACTGCAGTGGAAGAAATGCTGGCAGCCACTAGAAGCTGGAAAAGGCAAGGGATGGGCTCTTGCTGGCCCTGTGCAGGGAGTGCCACCCTACCAACACCTCAGCTTTGGCTCAGTGGTACCGTCGTCGAACTTCTGGCCTCCAGAACTGCGCGAGAATAATTTCTGTTATTCTCAGCCACCGGGTTTCGGGGGATTTGTTACAGCAGCAACAGAAAATACCTACAGTATCCAAAGGTGAGAGAATGGTGAGGGGACAGCCCTGGTCTCTGGGATTACAGGGACAGAAGTTAACAAGACTGTCCAATGCAGGCCGGAGAATTAGAGCTAAAAAGTCAAAAGATAATTTTAAACTAACATAATTAAACCAACAATATAATCTAAAGCTGTGGCTCCCAATGTTATCCATCAGTAACCTCTTTTGAAATGAGACTAAATTCCATAGCTAGATCACCTTTTCCTGTCATTTATCTATAAGTTAAGTAACACATAATTTGATAGATCCCATTTTTAGTGTTACTCTCACTTTTCCACCTTTAAATTATTCATTGTGGGTTTTTCTGTTTTTTGTTTCTTGCTTTCTACATATTTTTATCCATATTTACTAGAAAACACCAACACTGATCTTAATCTTCAGAATTATTCTAACTCCTCTTCTTTTCTCTATTTCTAAAGACTTCAACAGACTCTTATGCTCCAGGAGTCTTCTAGTGTTCTGGAAAATACTTAGAATGCAGAATTAAAATAAAAAAGGTATTTGATTTCTACAGCTAATCATATACTGATGTTATTTTAACTTAACCTTATATCCTCCATATCTGTAAAATGTGGGCATAAAAGTTTAGAAGTAGCTCTTTCAATTTTTTTTTTCCAGTTCCAGTGTTCTCTCAGGTCTGTTCTTTCTTTTTTTCCTTTTACTTTTTTTGAATTGTAAAATCTAACATATGCAAAGGAGCAATAAATTTCCAAACACATTTTAACAAGTAGCTATAGAACAGATTTGAAGTTTGATATGGGTTACAGTTCTATGATTTTTTTTTTCCTTCTAGCTGCTCCAAGACACTGGAGACCAAAAGAAATATCAATAGAATGATTCGGCAGTTATATTCATTTGTTAAATCCTATCTACTCTGTTATATTGTTCCTTCTCTTCTTTTTTTCTTTTTTTGTGAAAAATAACATATATACAAAAAAGCAATAAATTTCAAAGCACATCACAACAATAAAAACAGCTCTTTGAATTTAACAAAAATATTTCAAGGAATTTAAAAGATAATGGTACTATCTTTAGTCCTTATGTACTACCCTACAGATACTATGAACATATAACTTAATAATCTCTTCTACCCACAATATCCTATCAATTCACCCAACATGAATTAAAAATATCTATTTCCTAGTTCTGTTAATTGAAAAGCCCTAGAAGTAATGGCACACGAGCGGCACATGGCATGCCAGTAAGCAGATCTAGCATCTCTGTTTTAAGTTCCTTTTCTTATACTAAAAGAAACCAGGACTCCTTGAAGAATGGTCTGTTTGGGTCTGGAGTAAAAAACGTCTTGAGTCAGAAGCATCTCTAGCCAGAGAGCAAACTGCTCAAAGATTCAGGAGGCCAAGTAAAAAGAATACAGGAGAAACTGGCTTGGAGGGACTCCCACTGGCAAAATTAGGAATAATTTGAGAATCCAAAAAAATATTGCTGGCAATGGATTATATCCATTGAATCCATGAATAAGAAAGTAATAAAGGAAGAAAGGAAGGAAGGTAAGAAGAAAGGAGACAAAGAAAAAGGAAATGAAGGGAGGAAGGAAGGAAGGAAGGAAGAAGGAAGAAAAAGAAAACAAAAAAAGAAAGAGGGAAGAGAGACGGGGAGACAAGGGGAGGGGAAGAGAGAGAGAAGGAAGGAGGGGGAGAAAGAGGAAAGAAAGGAAGGGAGGGAGGGAAGTAGAGGAAGGGAAAGTTCTTCATTACATAAAAATACCAGCTAATATATAAAGAAAGATGATTGCATTAGGAAATCATCATTTTGCAACCACAAATGGGTCATTCTGGGGAACTCTTGGCTTGTTCTCTTCAAAAACATAAATGCCATGAAAGAATAGGTGGAAAAATGTTCTAAAGGAGATGATGGAGACATGATGAGTAAAAGCAATGCATAAATCCTGTTTTGGTGCTAGATTTAAGAAGAAAGCCAAGGAGGATGTTACTAGGAATACAGAAACTTGAAAAATGATTGTTTATTGGACAATTACTGAATTAAGGATAAATTTCCTGTGTTCATGAAGGAGAATATTTTGACTCTTAGGAGATAAATGCTGAAGTACTTAGGGATAAAGTGTGATTTTCAGATGATTATTTTCAGATGACTGAGGAGAAAAAAAGTAAAAAGCACATGCCTCTGTATGCATGTACGTGTACAGTGGGAGAGAGTAAACTGTTGTAAAATGGCAACAATTGGTGGTCCTAGGAAAAAGGTATATGTTATATACTGTACTACTTTTCAACTTTTCTATAGTTTTAAACACAAACTCTTTAAAAAGTTGGGGAAATTCAAATCTATGATTTTGGTTTGTAAAATGGGGTAAATGACGGCATTGATCTTAGAAGGTGATTGATGATTTAATAAGTCAACGCATGCAAAAGCTGTCACATTCTTATCATGACATTATAAATAATGTAGTAAAGTATCCATTAGACATGGATTGGGGAAAAAAATACCTCCTAGCCTGAAATAGCCATTTGTAGTGTACTAAAGTTTCTAGTGGTGGCAGGTGAAAATTATTTTAATTTAAAATAAATAAACAGAAGACTTCTATGGAAGATGACACAGTAGGGAGCACCAGGACTCAGCCCTTACACCAAAACAACTATTAAATGGGCAGGAAATGTCTGACACAACTATTTTGCAAATTTGGAAACCAGAAGATCACTGTAGAGCATCCAAGGAAGAGCGGGAAGAAGAGGCTGATAAACTTCAGTAAAGCACAGTAGACTGCTCTCTCTCTCCCAGCACCCATCCCCCACTCTCATAACAGGCCATCTTGGGTTCCAGTTCCTGGCTAGCTCACTGGTGGTGACACAGAGAGACATTATAATCTTCTTCCCCAAGAACAGGGGTGAACGTAGCCAATCATTAATCATAGTTTTGACAAGCAAATTCAGATTGCTGGGGCCCTGCTCTGAGGGCAACTATTATTTCAACCAGCCTCCTAGACAAAGATGACTACAGGGATTGTTTCAACATAAACGGGACAAAGGAGGCAGCAGCTGTTGTTTCAACCCCATCCCAGACAGGAGCAGAGGATGTGGAGATTTAAAGATGCAGTGCTTTCTCAGGGCTGCATTTACTGGGAAGGCCAGGAAACCTCAGTTTTGGGAAGCCACTGAAGATACTTTGGGCAATCTTCCTGATCCTCTACCCAGGGTATTTTGGAACAGGTTTACACCATCTTTGTGGTTCTCTGGCCCTGAATCAACTGGGAAAGTCTGGCATAGGAAAGTCCTCTCCAGGGTGACCCTCCTTCCTAGTATTTGACCCCCTGGCAAAAAGCTAGAGACAATGAAGGGAGTATAAAAACCACAGAGGCAAACAGTCTGGGATAAAGGCTGCTGGCTTCAAACACTCAGGAGAGGGAGGTGTGCCTCATGAGAATAGAGAGGACCATCAAACGCCTGAAAACAGGGGAATGCCAAAAAACTGACAAACGAAAGCCTCAGAACAAGTCAGAGGCCCGTTCAGACAGGGAAAAGCCCACACACTGCAGTCAGTCCTCCCAGAAAGGAAGACTGAAACTCAAGAAAATCTGTCTTATCGCCAGCTGGTTAAAAAACAAAGCAACAGTCATTTCAGGGAAGAAATCCCAGAGTAAACATTTTAAAATACTAAAAAATGTACAGTGCACAACAAAAGAGTACAAAATAAACTGTGAAACAATGGATGATGGCCCTTCCAAAAACAGGGGCCAAAAACAGAAAATTCTCAAATAAGACAACATGGACATATGAAACAAAGCCTTTAAAAGATCTTAAAAATCTTAAAAATGCTCAGTGAGGTAAAGAAGAAAGAACTAAAGGATATCACAAAAACAATGAATGAGCACTATAAATCTAGGTAAAGAGACAGAAATTTTAAAAAGGAACCAAACAGAACTAAAGGAGTTGAAGACCACGGTCACTGAAATAGAAAACGCCCAGGAGGGTTTCATCAGAAGACTGGAGGTATCAGAAGAAGGAATAAGTGAACTTGAAGAGAAGACACTTGAAATGAGTCATTCTAAGGAGCAGAAAGAAAAAGAATTATTAAAAGAGAAAATAGCTTAAGAGAGCTATGGAACACCACCAAGTACACCATTTATGCATTATGGGAGTTTCAGGAGGAGAAAAAAGAGAGAAAGGGACAAAAGAAATAGCCAAAGACAGAATGACAGAGAACTTCCCAAACATAGCAAAAGACATGAAGATATACATCCAAGAAGCTCAGAGAACACCAAACAGAATGAACATGAAGAAAAATACATCCCATCATACATTGATTACATTATTGAAATAAAGAAAAAGGAGAGAGTATTGAAAGTTGCAAGAAAAAACCCAGCGTGTTATATACAAAGATGTCCTAATGAGACTGAGTGCTGATTTCTCATCAGAAGACATGGAGGCAAGAAGACAGTGGGTTGAAATACGTAAGGTGCTGAAAGAAAACAACCGCCAGCCAAAAAATTTATATGTGGTGAGACTCTATTTAAAAAATGAGCACCAGATTAAGACATTCTCAGTTAAACAAAAGCTGAGGGAATTCATCACTACTAGACTCGCTTTACAAGTAAAACTAAGTTCTTCAGACCAAAAGGAAAGGATACTAGACAGTGGTTCAAAGACGCATAAAGAAACAAAAGACCTACAATAAAGGCAATCATTTGGGTATTTACAAATGCCAGTATTATCATATTTTGGTATATAACCTACAGGCTCTAAGATGAAATGTATAAAAAGCAATGATTGATCTATATTTCTGGACATACAATGTACAAAGACATAAGTGGCAAAAAGCACAAAAATGGTGGGGGAGACAGAGGGGTAGAGGAAAAAGTATATGTGCATGCTACTAAATTAAGTAGGTATCAAGTGAAATATTATTGCTATATATTTAGGATGTTCAATTTGAAAGTTACCCCATGGTAACTGCAAGGAAAATAGATGAAAAAATACATCCATATAGAAATGAGAAGGCATTCAATATGATACAATGCAAAAACGCAAATAAATATAAAAGTAGGCATTAATGGAGTAAGGGATGAAAAGGCTAAATAGCAAAATGTCAGAAGAGTGTCCTGTATTTGCAGTAATGACTTTAAATTTAAATAGATTAGACTCTCCAGTCAAAAGGTAGGGATTGGCAGAATGGATAGAAACACATGACCCAATTATATTCTTTGTGCAAGAAACTCACCTTAAGGCAAAGATACAAGTAGGTTGAAAGTAAAAGAAAGGAAAAAAATATGCCATGCAGTTACCAAAAAACAGCTGGGATGGCTATTGGATAAAAAAGACTTTAAGTAAAAAACAGTTATGAGGAACAAAGGTGGTCATTATATACTGATAAAGGGAACAATTAAAAAGGGAAATGTAAAAACATAAATATTTATATGTACCTAACAGCAGAATTCCAAAATATATGAAGCAAATACTAACAAATTTGAAGGGAGAAATAGATGGTTCTGTATTAGTAGTAAAAGACTTTAACACATCACTCTCAATAATGGATTGAGAGGAGGCCCACAATTATTACTGTTATTCAACACTGCACTAATTAATCTAATTAGAAGATCAATATGGAAGTATAGGACTAAAATGATACTCTAAACCAAGTAGACCTAACAGACATATATAAAACACTGCAACCAACAAAAACAAAATACATATTCTTCTCAAGTGCACATGAATCATTCTCTAGGATAGAACACATGTTGAGTCACAAAACAAGTTTCAGTAAACTCAAAAATAATGAAATCGTACAATGTATATTCTCTGACCACAACAGAACGAAGCTAGGGACCAATAACAGAGGGAGAAATGGAAAATTCACAAATATTTGGAAATTAAATAACATACTCTCAAATAACCAACAGATAAAGAGGAAATCAGAAATGAAATTAGGAAATATCTTGAAAGAAATAAAAGTGAAAACACAACATACAAAAACTTATGGGACACAGTGAAGGCAATGCTGAGAGGAAATTATAGCTTTAAATTCTTACATCATAAAAGAAGAAAGACTTCAAACAGTGACTTAACTTTAAAACTGGAAGAAGTAGAAAGAGAAGAGCATACTAATCCCAAAACAAGCAGAGGGAAGGAAAGGATAATGTTTAGAACAGAGATAAATGAAATAGAATTTTAAAAATAGAGACTCAGCAAAACTAGAAGTTGGTTCTTTGAAAAGGTCAATAAAATTGGCAAACCTTTACCTAGACTGACAAAGAAAAAAAGGGGAAGAATACAAATAACCAAAATCAGAAATGAAAAGGAATACTTGATTATTGATATCACCGAAATAAAAAGGACTATAAGAGGATACTATGAACAACTGTACACTAATAAATTAGATAACTTATATGTAATGGACACATTTTTAGAAACACACAAACTACCTATATTGACTCAAGGAAAAATAGAAGATCTCAACAAACCAATTACTACCAAAGAGATTGAATCAGTCATCAAAAACCTCCCAACAAAGGAAGGCACAGGAGCAGATGGCTTCACAGAGGAATGCTACCAAACATCCCAAGAATAATTAACTCTAATTCTGCTCAAACTTCCAAAAATCTGAAGAGGGGGGAACATTACCAAACTCATTGTATCAGGCTGATATCACTCTCATACCAAAGCTAGATAAGGATACCACAAGAAAAGAAAACTATAGACTACTATATCTGAAGAACATAGATGAAAAAATCCTCAACGAAATACTAGTAAACTATATCCAACAGTTATTAAAAGAATTACACACCATGATCAAGTGGAATTTATCCCTGGTATGCAAGGTTGGCTCCACTTGAGAAAACCAATTAATGTAATACGCTAGATTAACAGAATGAAGAATAAAAACTACATGATCATTTCAATTGAGACAGAAGAGACAGTTAATGAAATACAGCACTTTTTCTTGAGAAAAACACTTAGAACACTAGGAATAGAAGGAAACACCTCAACATGATAAAGAGTCCACAGCTAACATCTTAGCTGTGGACAAACTGAAAATTTCTCCTCTAAGATCAGTAACAGGCAAGGAGGTTCACAGTCATCACTGTTATTCAACACTGTACTGGAGGTTTTTGCCAGAAAATTAGGCAATAAAAAGCATCCAAATTGGACAGGAAGAAGCAAATTTCCTCTATTTGCAGATAAGATCCTTATATAGAACATCCTGAAAAATCCACAACAAAGCTCCTGAGCTAATAAATGAATTCAGCAAATGGGAGGGTACAAGACCAACAACAAAAAATCAATATTGTTTCTATACAAAAAAAAGCAAAGAACAGAAGAAGAAATCAAGAAAAGAATTCCATTTACAATAGCAACCAAAATAATCAAATATCTAGGAATAATTCTAAACAATATGTAAAAGACTTGTACACAGAATGTTACAAAACATCGCTAAACAAAATCAAAGACCTAAACAAATGGAAGGACACTCTGTGTTCATGATTTAGAACATTTAACATTGTTAAGATATCAGCACTTCTCAAAGCAATTTATAGATTCTATGCAATCCCATCAAAATTCCAAAAACCTTTGCAGAAATGGAAAATCCAATCATCAACTTTACATGGAAGAGTAAAAGGACCCAAATAGCTAAAGCCATCTTGAAAAAGAACAATGAAGTTGGAGGACTCATACTTCCCACTCTTAGAACTTACTACAAACCCACAGTAATCAAAACAGCATGGTACTGGCAAAAGAATAGACATATAGACCACTGGAATTGAACTGAGAGCTCAGAAATCAACCCTTACATTTATGATCAACTGATATTTGATGAGGTATCAAAGATCACTCAACTGACAAAGAATTGTTTCTTCTACAAATGGTGTTGGGAAAAGTGGATCTGCATTTTTAAAAAAAAAAAAAAAGCAGGAGGAACTCTGCCTTACACCATATACAAAAACCAACTCAGAATGGGTCAAAAACCTTAATGTAAGAGCTAGAGCTATCAAACTCCTAGAGGAAAATATAGGGAAGCATCTTCAGGACCTTGTGATAGGTGGGTAATGGTTTCTTAGACTTTATACCCAAAGCACAAGCAACAAAAGAAAAAGTAGACAAATGGGACTTAATCAAAATGTAAAACTTTTGTTCCCCAGAGGATTTTGTCACAATGGGAGAAAATATTTGGAAACCCTATATCTGATCAAGGATTACTATCCAGAATATATAAAGAAATCCTTCAACTTAACAACAAAAAGACAAACAACCCAATTTAAAATGGGTAGATGATTTGAAAAGAAGTTTCTAAAGAAGACATACAAATGGCAAGAAAGCACAGGAACAGATGTTCAACATCATTAGCCATTAGGGAAACAGAAACTTCCTGGAAGACAATCAGAATCCCAGTTGGAGAAAGGAGCCATTAGCCCAAGGATGCTCTATATTACTTTTCCTCAAATCACCCCTTCCTCAGCCAAATCCAATAAAGTTTTGTCAAACACAAAGGCCTGGGCATGACTTTTCTTAGTTGTAGAGTTAAGGGATGGGCCTTTTTTAGTGAGTAAACCAGTACACAGAGAAAAAGCAGCTTGGAGAAGACAAAGGTATGGGTGGGGCTTAGGGAGGCTGCATGGGAGAGGGCCCTGCCTTGTTGGGTGACAGCAGAAGCCTGCAGAGACAAGAGAATGAAGGACTATGGGGACCCAGAAGGAAAGAACCCTATTATGGATAGGTTTTGTGAGTTGCTATGACCTACAGTTGAGAGACACAGTCATCATGATGTGACTCTGGAGACAAAGAGCCAGGGAAATAAGTAGCTTGACCTCACCAGGGCTCCTCATTGGCCTATCCCACCCAGAAGCCAGAGGGAAGGGGCCCATCAAGGTAGTCCAAGCAGGACAAGCTACTGGGGCAAAGAGTAAGCTAAGAACTATGGAGACTAGCCTGGAAAGACAGACAGAAGATACCTGACCCAGGATGTGTGCCAGGCACAAGCATGTGTTCACTTGCAGATCTCTGATGTTCTAATGCTGGAGCGACCACTGGGATGAATTTGTGGAAGGGGTAAACATCTGAAGAGCAAGCCATTGGGCACAATAAATCAGCTCTAAATGAAAGCATTATCACTTTTCTAAACATTACCAGCTCTAAATCAAAGCATATGGCCACAGAATAGCATGTTTATAACTAAGTGCTCTATAGAGCTATTATTATCTTTTATCCACTTCTTCAACAATGCTAAGTTCTTAACATGTAAAAGGTACAAGAACGAGAGTAATATATACAAGGGTGAATGACAGTAATGTCCAGAAATGGCAGAGGTATGTATACAAGTGCTAATAGAACACCTCTAAATTAGCCCTAATTAATTAGCTTTAAGTTTTATTGCCAATACCCTTATCAAATGATCAGACACATTTTGACCATTTTTTAAAAACTAAGATTAAGAGAAGAAATACTTACGGGTTCCAGCCCAAATCCTGCGGGTTCACATACAGAATACCAGCTCTGGAAACAGTAGCCGGGGTTGCCATCCGTAAGTGATGGATCTCGAAGAGAAGCCTCATGGAGGGTGTGAGGGCCACACGCTCATTGCTGGCCAGCGTCAGCACCTGGACGGAGCAGCACAGCAGGAGGTGGGCCCTGTGGTCACTCTGAGCAGAGGCGCTGCCAACTCACCCTCACGGCACAACACCGCCCAAAGCTAAGTGCTCACCACCCGGAGTCTGAGTGCAGTCAGAATTAAGATTGAAGCTCTTCCCTCAGGAGACCTGAGTGAGGAACCTAACTCTCCAAAACAGACACATCAACGCCGACCTTTAAATAACCGCGGGATTTATGAATAAGCCAAATATTAAGACTTTTATTCTAAAAGTCAATTACACGGAAAAGGACCCCAATACTACACAAACTTTCTTTAGGATCTGCAATACCACAATTATCAATTGTCCTATAGAATCTCATACAAGTACAAAAATCAAAAATCTATATTTTACGATAAATAATGTCTTAGTTGCTTAATTTAATTTAAGGTGGCTACTAACTCTACTTTGTAAGAATGATGATTACTGATTTTTATCTCCTGGTCCCTACACTTGACCTTGCTTTGCTCACACAGCTGTTTCACAGAACTGTATCATGACCTTTTGTTTTTTGCAGAGATGCTGGATTAACCACAGCAAAATGCTTGGGAAGCGATCCATATTCAATGTGTAGCTATAGGAACTAATTAACTTAAATAGCTACATTTCCCCAATTAACATGCTGCACAAACCGGTTCTTTTATTGCCTAAGCATTCCATACTTAATCAAAGACAATAACATAGACACAGCAAGAGCTGTATGAGCTAAATTCTTAGATACATATCTAACTCGTTAAAGGTTGTTAAATTTATACAGACAAGAAGAATGTATTCTCTTAAACTCTCTATCAGTGACATTAAGAGAATTATCAGAATTCTCTTTTGATAAGAGAATTATCAAAATAGTGGTTACATAAAGAACACCTGGTCAATGATTAAAAGCCGGGACTAATGTTCAACAAGCAAATGAAACTTTTAATATGCTCACAAAGTTAGGTTTAAGGTTTAGTACTGAAGTGTTACCTTATTATCATCCATGACAGTATTCAGTGATTCAATCCACATGGGATCAATATCTCCATCCAGGACTATCCATTTGGGTCCATCATGTGTAAGATTTGTTTGTTCTCTCAAAATGGATGAGAAGAGACCTATGAATTAGGGTAAACAATCCTAATCTATAATGCAATTGAGCACTGTTTGTCTTTAAGATGAATTCATATTATTTCTACTGGAAGTTCTTTTATTAAATAAATAAAAGTGATTTTGCTGCCTCTTTCTGGTAGGTGTGAATGATGCCTTTTTGAGCTACGTTTGTTTGGCATCTATTTTAGACTACAAGTTAGTTTATTTCCCCATCTACTATGTTTCTGTATCACTGTTATAGGGACATAATTCTGGAACTAAAGCATTCAGGAGCACTATACATCTTTTTGAGACATTTGGTCATTGCAAATTTATCTTTAGTTATCATTACTTAAGATGCATAGATAAAAATATTTTAAATCCATGATCCTTTTTGCCATTGTTATATATCTAAGTATTGTGTGCACTCATTGTTGTCTTTGATAGTTACTAATTTTTTCACATTCAAGTGAATGGTAAACAAAACTATTCAAATGCCTGTATGTAGAAAGTCTCATTTTTTCTGTGAAGTGTGTAAAAATAAGGGGAAGTATGCAGCAGAACCTGCCACCATGGTTCACAAGGAAGCCAGCAAACTTTCCTAGTGACCATAGACTTGAGTTGCTTTCACAGATTTTCAGCCTAACAGATACCACTCCCTCCCCACCTCAGTCCTTCAGGAAAAGGCAGGAGCAACAACAAGAGGATGCAGTTTGACTGTCCCACAAATGAAGGAAATACATCCACAGGGTGAGAGGATGAAGAGTGACTCTCCCCTAGACAGGGTCATCAGGGCAGTCTTCTCTGATGTGACCTCTGACCAGACGCTTAACGAACCTAAGGGGGCGGGGCCATGCAGACTCTGCAGGAAGAGCGCTGCAGAGGGGGTGACAGCAAGTGGAAAGGCCCTGAGGTGGACAGACACTTGGCTTGGCCAGAAGGCCAGGGTGAATGTATTAGAGTAAGCCAAGGGCAGGGCAGGAAACAAGGGGAGAGATGGGGAGGGGTGATCCAGTCACATAGAGCCTTATAGGAAAAGGAAAAAGGATGGGTCCTAAGGGTGATGGGAAATGACTGGAAACTTTGAAGACAGCCCTCTACCTGCTTTGTGGAAAATGGACTGCAGGGAAATGAGTGAGGGGACTACTGTCATGGCCCAGCAAGGGCTGATGGTAGCTCAGAATAACGTGGTTGCCATGGAGAAGGTAAGAGGTACAGGAATTCAACATAGCCTTTAAAGACAAAGGCTGCAGGATTTATTAGGTTGATGTAGGGTGTGAAAAGGAGAGAAGCCTCAAGAATGATGGCAAGTTGATGTCTTTACTGAAGTGGGAGATAAAAAGAGAATTTAACAAAGGGATTTGCTCGGCTGCAAATACTTTCAGGGCTGGAAACCATTCCATTGACCTCTGTGCCCAGCACCTCCAACAGTACCTGCTTGTACCATGGTTGGTCCTGATTATAAATATCTCCTGACGCATTCATGTTGACTTCTCTGCTGGTCTACAGGGAGCCCTGACACAATTGATGCAGGATAGAATATACTGCTCTGGGTACAAACCTGCTGAATGCAAATCGACCACTTATTCAAATCTATTTTTAATTTATAGGTTATGAATGCTGTTGTAATATGCTCGATTTCTAATAACGCCAACACATAAACAGTAAATCTGTTACTGTGACTGAAATTGGCTTGCACTGAAAAATGGTTTTCAGACAGAAAAAAGGATATTTTTAGCACCTCAAAAGGGGAAACTACTACTTGCCATCTTTCCACTCCCGGGTAGCATGATGTATGAAACCAAAGAGTTCATCTGTCGTCACAGCTTTAGGGTTTAAGTCATTCCAAGTGGGTTTCAGGTTCATGTTAACATATGTTCGGTTCAGTGTTCTCAAGATCTAAGAAGAAGAAGGGAAAGAGCTAGAAAATAATCATTTAAGCCAAATGGAATGCAAAATTTCTGAAGGACTTTCCTCTAGTTTATGTTCCTGGATATTCTGTGCTGTGGACTGAGATTGAAAATGGGGGAAGATACACATATGTGTATTTCAACTGCCACCTGAAAAATTTAATCCCACAGTCCCTTAGGGAAACAAAATTGGTTCACCTTGCTCTTTGAACTATCCAGATTAGAGTAAGTCACTTATCATTTGTGATTTTTAGCCATATGTACAAAGTGAACACTATATAAATAAGACGCGGAGTTCAGGTCTCTAAAATCCACCCTGCCAGTGTTTGGATCAGTTCTCAGAATTTAGCACATATCAGAATCAACTGGAGGGCTCATTGAAACACAGATTGCTGGGCCCCCCCCAGGGTTCTGACTCAGGAGGTCTGTAAGGGGCTGACCACCTAATATTCCCAAGTGGTCAGCCCTTACAGACCTGGGCTGCCACCTAATATTCCCAAGTGGTCAGCCCCTACAGACGTGGGCTGCGCGCCTGGAGGCCGAGTGTTGGAAAGCAGTGGTTCCCACGCGGAGACTGAATTGGCTGAGGGTGGGCAGGGTCCAGGGATGCCACTAGACAGCCAGTCGCGTGCCCGATGGCCACACACAACAAAAAGTATCTGGCCCAGAACGCCAGCAGTGCCGAGGCCGGGAAACCCTGATCTAGGGAAGGGAGAAGAAATCTTGAGGATAGAACCCACACAGTAGGGGCGCAATATATGTCTGCTTAATTATTGGATGCCCGAACCCAAATATCTGCCCTCAATATCCCTTTTGCTTTCTTCTCAAAAGCTCTCTCCTAAAAGCTTTTGTTTTAGAAATTTATCATCCTGATCTATTCACAGGGGTTTTGAAGGACTGATAAACAATTGCTAAATACCTTGGAATAATATGGTGCTAATTAACACAGCCCTGAAATTGGGTACTCTGGTTATATCAACCTAAAGGTTTTCAGCATAAAAGACACTGAACAGAAAGGAATCAGTGACGAATCGATGAAAGCAACTGAATGCCTTAGGAATATTAAAGTTATATTTTTAGAAACCATTAATCCCCTGGAAATTATTAGAAATTATCCTTCTTTGAACTATGGTCCACATCTGAAACTTACTTTAACATAATAATTATAGATCTATCAGTTATCTACTCTAATATTTCAATTATTCTATTTTTCACTAGAAAAATTCCTATACTTCCCTTTATAACTGTTCCACCTTGGGATCTGATCTAAATACTGGCAAGTTCTATATGCACCCATGCTCTTAAGTCTCATGCCCACTCTGATTATTTTTAGACATTGGCTACTAAATATGTTTAAACCCAAGCACCCTGAATGAAAACCATGCAGCTCTGCATATACCATCTGTCAACCAGGAAAACAAGTATTTGTTGCCAGGACTGTCAGTAATACCAAAGAAAATCAAGTGTTGATCTAAAAATGGGGATAATAATACCCAGGGTATATTATCCTTGTGCAAAATAAACCACATGTAATGCACCTAGCATAGCATACAATGGATGCCTCATTGTATGAGGTTTCTGCTTCCTTCCTTTCTTTTGGCTCTGTGGAGAGGCTATCTGAGGGAGTACTTAAGGAAAATATTTGAGCTTGTCATACTTAATCATATAGGGAGGAGAATATAGGACAGATTAGAAAAGATAAGAAAATAATTTGGGTTAAATGTGCTCAGTAGAGCCAGTAAAATCCTGCAAGCCAGATATAATCTTTTTTTTTTTCATGGACAGGTACTGGGAAATGAACCTGGGTCTCAAGCATGGAAGGTGAGAATTCTGCCTGCTGGCCTACCCCAGATATCATCTTAATCCTCAGCCTCTCAGTGTGCTTTTCTTAGATAAAAGAACGTAGACATAATTATATTATTGAGAGATGCATAAAGCAGGAAGGCATAAATCTAAACGACTGCATAGGATGTCAAATATCTCATGTGGAAAACTCAATCTTGGTTTACTTTTCCTAAGTAACTGCAGTGATCTATTTGCTTCTGTCCTCTGCACCCTGAAAGGGAAAGCAGTGTCCACTAATCAAAGAGAGAAAAGAGTCTCAGTGTGCTGGTTTGAAATGATGTATGCCCCCTAGAAAAGCCATGTTTTAATCAAAATCCCATTTCATAAAGGTAGAATAATCCCTATTCAATACTGTATGCTTGAAACTGTAATCAGATCATTTCCCTGAGGATGTGACTTAATCAAGAGTGGTTGTTAAACTGGCATGTCTCCACCCATTTGGGTGGGTCTTGATTAGTTTCTGAAGTCCTATAAAAGAGGAAACATTTTGGAGAATAAGAGATTCAGAGAGAGCAGAGCAGAACGACATAGCCACAGGAAACAGAGGCCACCAGTCAGCAACCTCTGGAGATGAGGAAGGAAAACGTCTCCTGGGGAGCTTCATGAAACAGGAAGCCAGGAAAAGAAGCTAGCAGATGATGCCGTGTTCGCCATGTGCCCTTCCAGATGAGAGAGGAACCCTGACCGTGTTCACCATGTGTCCTTCCACTTGAGAAAGAAACCCTGAACTTCATTGGCCTTCTTGAACCAAGGTATCTTTCCCTGAATGGATGCCTTTGATTGGGTATTTCTATTGACTTGTTTTAATTGGGACATTTTCTCGGCCTTAGAACTGTAAACTAGCAACTCATTAAATTTCTCTTTTAAAAAGCCATTCTGTTTCTGGTATATCACCTTCCAGCAGCTAGCAAACTAGAACACTCAGCCTCTAAGCCAAAATTATGGCAAGCTTCCCTAAAGGGAACTCTTTTATACAGCACTGAAATTGGCCAAACAACAAGTTGTTCCTTCTATGGCTGAAAGCAAACAGGCTGTTTACCGTACCTTACTCTTTCCTGTGCCTGCATTTCCAATCACGAAGACAGAGTGCCTTATGGTCAACAGTTCTTCAAGCTGGATGACCTGCAGACCAGACAGCCAGACAATGGTTTCCTTCAATGAGTTGGTGATAAAAAGACAATCTAGCCAGATGATTGTAAATGTTTGGAAATGGATAGAGGTGATGGTAGCACAAAAGTGTAAATGCAATTAACAATGCAGAGTGTGAACATGGTTGAAAGGGGAAGTCTAGGGTAGTATATGTCACTAAAAGGAAAGCTAGAGGATAAATCACGGGACCAGAGAACATAGCGAAACCTGTTGTGAACAATGTGGTTAATTGTACAAATATAAGAAAGTTCTTACATGAGCTAGGACAAATGTTTGTCACTATTAGAAGGTATTAACAATAGGGTGGTGTATGGGAAAATACAATTAATGCAAACTGAGGACTACAGTTAACAATAAAATTGCAATTTTCTTTCATCAATTGTAACAAGGCTAAGGGGGGTGAAAGAAGGGCATACGGGGGCTGGAATCTTTTTTTTCAGAGCAATGATTGTGGTGGTGAATGCATACCTCTGTGATTATACCAACAGCCACTGATTCCTACTTTGGATGGATTGTGAATAAAACTGCGCAAAAAAATTTTAAACAGACAACAAGCCCAATTCTGTCCAGTTCTTATTTCTTTACACCACACCAGCACCCACTGACAAGATCACGTTCAGAGGAAATGAAAGCACTACAAGTACACTGTGGTAAAAGATACCCAGGATTTCCCTGCAGATTTCTTTGCAACTTCTTGCGTATTTATCTATCATTATCTCAAAATAAAAAGTAGAATAAATATAGACCACAGTGCAAAGTATAGTTTCTTCTGGATGTCCCACAAAGAGCACAAGAGTGACAAGAAGGTAAAGTCCTCAGGGAGTCACTGAAGCAGGCAAAGTGAAGCCTTCCTCATGGAAGGGGTTAGCTACACTGCTGGCTCCTCACGAAGTTTTGAACAAAAATCTCATAAGGCCTATATGCTCATAAGGCTATAGCTTCATGGTGTCACTGTGTGACTGTGAAAACCTTGTGACTGACACTTCCTTTATCCGGTGTATGGACTCATGAGTAAGAAACAGAGACAAAAGGTGAAACAACAGAAGGGGATAAGGGGTATGGGAAGTTTGGGGTGTTCTTTTCAATTTCTATTTTATTCTTATTTTTTTTCTTTGGAGTAATGAAAATGTTCAAAAATTGATTATGGTGATGAACGCACAACTACATGATGATACAGTGAACCTCCACTTGTACACTTTGGATGACTCTGTGGTATGTGACTATATCTCAATAAAACTGCATTAAAAATGAATATAGGAAAAAAATCTCATAAGCCAAATGAAATATCTTCTACTGCTAAGTTATCGTTTGTATCCCTGAAATATCTAAAATGAATACTATATATACATGCATATTTTTAATTCCCATCTATTCACTGAACTCCAAATAACACGCATAGGCCAAGCCTTTGATTTGCCTATAACATCTTCGCGTTATTCTCATATATGTTGCCATTTCTCCCCCATTAAAAGCAAGTGCTAATGATTTTATTCTCAGTTTTCTCTAAAATGTAGGGAAGAGTGAGCAAAATAAATTTTTGGTGACGTCTCCAAGAAGAACTGGAACGCTTCACAAACTAATTGAAGGTATGCGTACGTCTAAAACCAGGACTTGCTCCTATCTGTGTTTTCACCGTCTCACAGAAGGGAACAGCTGAAACAGCTGCTTACATTTAGTGTAGGAAACACTGCCAAAGGAGAATGCCTAAAACCTGGATTAAGGTGGAATTAAGTTCAGTGTAACATAAATTAACGCTTTGGTTTAGTATCACCTGACTACAGTCATTTTCACTGAGGAGCTGCCACGAGGAGTAAATGCCCTGTTGACCTTGAGGACGAAGCTCTCCTCTGGCTGCAGGTGGAGCTCCAGGGCCGACTGGCGGACCATCTGCTCCAAGTGTGGCACCCTCTTCCGGGACACGTCCAGGGAGGGGAATAGGTCGCTGACCAGGCCCAGGAACACCGGGATGTCCTCGGTCTCTATTTTAGGCATATTGAAGTCTCTTAGTGCTCTCATAAGTACCTAGAAAGGAGCATATGAAACACTTAACAAAAAAAACAGCACAAAGTCTGACCAACACCTAAACAGCTAAAGGTGTTATTTCAGATCTTCATCTCTAAAGCATGAGATACTGGTACTGTTCTCTATCGGGATGGCATTCTATCTATAGGGAGGCTAAAGGCTTATACATTAACATACTGAAGAAATAAGTCGGTGCTGCTGCTATGACAGATAAACCTCAGAACAGGATCAGCAGGAGGCCCTGACCCTTTCCTGCCAGCCATCTTTTTTGGGTGCCTGGGCTGGGAATCGAACCCGGGTCTCCCGCAGGAAAGGTGGGCGTTCTACCACTGAACTGCCCGTGCACCCCAGGGATTTATTTTTGATCTTGAAAAAGGGTCCCTTCGATCCTCAAGCTGTAGGATGTAAATTAACAAGTCCCACGAGATCATTTTGTTAAGGTTCTTAGAGAATATCAGGACGATGCTAAGTTTGGGTTTTTGTTATGTACTGGCTGAAAACCAAAGAAGGCTTTAGTTTTCAAAATCAGTAACTCAAAATCCAGGACAAGGGATGCAATCCAACAACACTAACAACACAGAAGGAGAACAAATACCTAAGAAACAATCTTGAGCTAATCATGACTTGTGACTAAGGAAGGAAGGGCAATATTGATAAAGAAGAAAATCACATAATAGAAATCCTTTAAAATAAGAAAAGAAAACTCACATGAATAAATGTGTTTTTCTACTTCTCAAGCCTCAGTGTCTGTGCATAGTGATGTACACCTATTGTCCTATGTATTAATAGAGAAAAATGCATGATGTGCCTGTTATTTTTTTCCTCAGAGGAGAGGAGAACGTTTCCCTAGGAGCTCTGAATGACCAACAAGACGTTGAACTGATGTTTTGGCCATCACTGTTCCTGTCCCATTCTTCATGATCATCTGACGTCCCACGAAACATATACGTATTTTTTGTTCCATCAGATTATACCATCACTGACGTTTTCAGGATTAACACCCCAACTCAATTAATCACATTTTCTAAATGTTCCTCAGAGGAAATCAAACACCAATTACTGAATTATTTTATTATAACCTTCAAAATACTTTCTGTGGCTGATTTTTCAAAAGCACTTATAGAATTACATTTTCCTTCCTATGTTCATAACCTCATACTCAAGAATGCTTGTGACCTTTTCTAACATAAGAAATGTCAGTCCTCAGAATATCCCACATTAAAAACAGACGTTGTGTTTTTTAAGAGTCGTGCTACGCACGATGCACCATCAAGGTACATACTTTCATTTGTATGGAATCATTTAATTGTTCATTCAACAAAATCATATTAGCATGGCAGTACCTGATCTTCTGGTCTATTTTTATCTCCTCGTTTCAGGGAGCCAGCTACAACCAAGACAGATTTAACAGCACGAAGTCCCCAGTCATAATGATCCTAAAATCAAAACACAGGGATGTTTACAGAAAAACGTTATGAGGGCATAGGATTCTCATTCCGGAAAAGTTAAAAGAAAGGAGAGTTCAGATAAAGACACATTTTAATGACTTAAAATGTTTTCATCTCCTCTGTGAAATTCTGAAAATCATGTTCCTCCAGTGCCTTGCTGCTTCCCTCTCCTGCTTCTCTACCTCTATCAGCAAACCTTTTCTTTCCATAGCATTTAATTGCAGCATTTGCCCGAGGTTCCATCTACCTCCCTTGAGCTTTCCTCTCCCAATAAACCAGCTAACCCAGGGGCCCGAAAGCTTCAATGTTTTCACCCCAACTATAAGCACTTCTCCATGTGCCTGCCAACAACCGTGACAGCCCACCCTTTTCCAACCCGAGCTCTTTACCCTCATTACTCTACCCTTATTCACTCAGACCTCTCTGCCCTGATGCCTAGCACTTAATATAGTACAAACTGTATTACTAAAATTCAATTATAAACTGGTGTCTCTGAGATTTCAACATTATCCCTAAAGAGGACCCCTCCCAGGTTCTGAGCTGCTGGAGGACAGAGAGCATGTCTCATTGCATTTATCTTCCAGGTGCTAGCACGGTGCGTGGTGCAGGGATGCTGAGCTGCTCCGTAAAGGTTCGCCGAATGCACTAACAGATTGCGCGTGGCTGGCCTTCTCCCCTTTCCCCTCCTTCTACAATCCACATAATGACAAACCTTCTCTGAAATGTCTCTCAGCTATGTCTGTGGGACAGCTACGTCCCCTCCAAGCCTCAGTGCCCTCATCTATGAAAAGGCGGTTAAAGTATCTACCTATTTTACAAGGTTGTTGTAAGACTAAAATGAATTAATGTTAGTACAAATGCAATGTGGGTAGTGAAACAATATATGTGTATAAATACGCCATTTACTCCATTAATGGATAATGAAATCAATTTAGTAGGGCCTGACCATCTCTCTCTCTCTCTCTCTCTCTCTTTTCTACTATAAGGGAGAAGAGAATAGAATGAAAAATACCACAGGGCACTGAAAATAAAATGTTTAGTAAGAAATTTTTGATTCAGTTGTGTATATATATGTGTGTGTGTGTGTGTGTATGTGTGCATACCAGGTCTCAAAAGAAAATGTATTTTTTTTATTGTGGGTCTAGGTAAAAATAATTTGAAAGCCACTGATATACAAGGAGGGCCGGGATGGGAAGGAGAGGAGGCAGACCCAGGGTCTAAAGGGCAGATGGAGGGTGGGTTATGGAGCAGCAATAGCAATGTGGAGAGAGAGGATGCATTAGAAAGTCTGGACAAAGATTCTAGAGAATGTGGTATCTTCCCAGACATTTAAAATGACAAATTACTGCTGAAATAACCTTGCAAAGAGTCCTTGGGGGAATGTGGAGGAAGGGGGAAAATTCAACTTCCCCATTTGGAGAATTCCTGATATTCTCGCAAACAGTGAGGACAACCAAATCAAGAGGTCAAGCCCTCAGTCTTGGGGTTTGTTCATATGAAACTTGCCACTGCAAAGGATAGGCTAAGCTTACTTAAAATTAGGCCTAAGAGTCACCCCCAGAGAACCTCTTTTGTTGCTCAGATGTGGCCTCTCTCTCTCAGCCAACATGACAAGCAAACTCACCGCCCTCCCCCTCTCTACGTGGGACATGACTCCCAGGGGTGTGGACCTCTCCGGCAACATGGGATAGAACTCCTAGAATGTGCTGGGTCTCAGAACCAAGGGACTGAGAAAACCTTCTTGGCCAAAAAGGAGAAGAGAGAAATGAGACAAAATAAAGTGTCAATGGCTGAGAGATTTCAAACAGAGTCAAGAGGTTATCCTGGAGGTTATTCTTATGCATTATATAGATATCACCTTCCTAGTTTAAGGTGTATTAGGGAGGCCAGAGGGAATTGCCTAAAACTGTAGCGCTGTGTTCCACTAGTCATGTTTCTTGAAGATGACTGTATAATGATATAGCTTTCGCAATGTGACTGTGTGATTGGGAAAACCTTGAGTCTGATGCTCCTTTATCTATGGTATGGACAGATGAGTAAAACATATGGATCAAAAATGAATAATAGGGGGAACAAATGTTAAAATAAATTGGGTAGAATGAAATACTAGTGATCAATGAAAGGGAGTGATAAGGGGTATAAAAAATAAGGGAAACAAAGGTTTCTTTGTTTAACAAAGGTTAAAATATGTTGGGTAGATGGAAATACTATGGTCAATGAAAGGGAGTGGTAAGGAGTATGGTATGTATGAGTTTTTTCTTTTTACTTTTTATTTCTTTTTCTGGAATGATACAAATGTTCTAAGAAATGATCACGGTGATGAATATACAACTATGTGATGATATTGTGAGCCGCTGATTGTACGCCAAGTATGGAATGTTCATATGTTAAGAATGTTTGTGTTTGTATGTTGTTTTGTCAATAAAAATATTCTAAAAAAATCATCAGCCATTTCTTTGGTCAAAACATCTGGCGATGCTTCTCTCAACTCTGTCCTACTGCTTAGCAAAGGATGATGAGCTGTTCCTCACCCTGCTCTTTTGTCCTGCCCCAGGTCTCTTTGCCCTCATTTCATTTCTGACATTTCTCTGAATTGATGAACACTGTTACTCTGTTGTTCCTTTACTCCCAGCTCCTTCCTCTTGTAATTGTCTATAGATGCCCTAAATAGGATTTGGAAAACCTCAAAATTCACCTCTGGCCTCCATCACTTGCTAACTGAGGCTACTGGGCAGGTTACCTCACTCAGTTTGCTCAACTGTAAATAGGGCTAATGATACCAAACTCATAGCCTTGTGAAGATCTAAAATGGTAATGCCTGGTTCCTGTTATTGCTAGTTAACTTTCTTCCTTGCAACCCCCAAAGTATTTTCATCTTCTATTTCCTCCCCAATTTTTTTCATGGAAACAGAATATCTTAAGTAAGTTCTTTGAAATCTGAAATCTGGCTGCTTTGCCCCTTCCTCATTGGCAGCAATAAGCACATTACCTGGATAAAACAAATCTCATTAAACATTTAAACATTACTGCTGGGAATGGATACAGTGGGAATTCCATGTTCCTTGCGTTCAATGATATTTTTCTTCTGACATTTCTCCATTATAAAATTTAAATGGTCTCATTGTTTTTTAAAAAATGGAGAATATAAACAAGAATGAAGAGGAAAATAAAAAGTCATAGTCTTACTACACAGAGACAACTGTTAAAATCACAATATATTTTCCACTCATTTCATATGTATAGAAATCACACAATATGAGTACAAAACACATGTAAATTTTATATCACATCTATAGTTTTATATAATGCTTTCTGAACACAGCATTGTCCTAAACGCTGTCCCCATTATTAAATTTCATATGGTTTGCCCGAAAATGTAAATTCACAGTTATTAAAATGACAGCATGAATTTGTCTCTCAGATTCCAGATCGCACCTTAACAACAGGCAAGTTAAAATAAGCACCCCTGGCAGTACAGGTAGCTGCGTGGTTAGATCTGTGATGTTTTAATATTTTTATCATGGAACAGTTGAAGAATAATGTCACCAGGAATTGACGGAGGGTCTATAAGCCAAAAGTTAAAGGTGACCAAAAGGTGAATTTAAAAAAAAATACCGATGCTGATTCATATGTAATTTCTGTGGCACATCAGCAACTCTAGTGAATTTGTAAGAAGCTTTCGACTGGACAGTCTAGAAACAGTATAAAAGTTTGACACATTTCAGAGCAAAGTAAAAAAGAAAAAAAGCCAGACTTAACTGTAAATAAAGGATTACCAAAAAATAAAGAAAAAAGTTAACATTTCTTGATATGGTCTTCAGAAAATCAAATCGGCTTTATCTAACCCTTAAAAACACTACTCTCTCACCAGGAAATGAGCCTTTATACAATTCCATTGATAATTATAGCATTGATAAAGTTTAAAGAAAATCACACAGCCCAATGATAAAAAACTGTATTATGTACAAATGAGACACTGGAATTAAAATGTCTCAAATTTAATTCAGAAAAAAGTTAAGAATGATAAAAGACAGATCTTCAAAATAAAGTTGTTCTTGTCTAGCTATAATTTGAATGATAAATTTCACAGATTCATATTTCAAAAGCTGTTTTAATGTGATGTCAAAAAGCAAGAAAAACTCACAAGAGTTCCCTCACCTGTCTAGACAGGAGCTCTCTGCAGAGTGTGTACAAGGTAATGAATTTTCGGGCTAACGAGCGTGCATCTACAAAACCTTCAGCAATTAACATGATTTCACAGATTAGCTCAACGTCGGGGGCCACCATGGCACAGGGTCTGAAAAGTAAATGCAGTTTTAAAGTATGATAAGGAGTAAGCACAATTTGCTGAAATCAAGCGATCAATTTGTATCAACACTCTAACCATTCCCAAACAGGTCATAATTACTTCCGTCAAAGCTCACAAAACTCTTCACTTTGGCTAAGAACTGGCCAATTAGTTACTGGATACATAAAGAAGTTGGAAAGTCTGAAAACAGCACTCGTGCAGAAGCTTAATGAAAATCTATGGGTATATTCTATAAACTTTCTTTTTTGTATGTTGTATGGTGGGGTCACATTTCATTCTTTTCCCATGTGACTATCCTGTTATTGCAGCACCATTTGTTGAAATTTTTGTTTGTTTCTTTATTTTGCTTGCTTCTTTGTTTTTTGGGAAGTGCATGGACTGGGAATCAAACCCAGGACTCCCACATGGTAGGCGAGAGATCTACCAATGAATTACCCTTGCATTCACTCTATAAACTTTTATGTAAAAGTTGACACTGCAGAAAGATGAACAGTGACTTCTGTGCTACAGGCCTGCCTTTATTCATGGTCAGTCATATGTTGGTAAAGTCTAACAACCAGTTATCCAGAAAATAGTGCCTGCTGATTTCCCTGAAGCACTAAATACTCCCACCATGCCTAATTTGAAGCTACCACTCGACATCACCAACCATGGAGCTGAGAAGACATGCACAGTAGCACACCACCATACAGACACAAAAGTCAACTCAAAAGCATAAATATTAGCTAAGTGTAGTCAATTAATTAGGAAGCGATGAGTTCTGAGTATTTATTAACTTTTGAAATATAATTTATTGCATTGAAAGCTTACGTAATTTAATTTTTGCCAATGGTTGCGTTTAAGAACTAGCTCACAAACTTCATATCAATTTACACTTCCTCTCACACAAGCTAGTATGAGCCATTTCTCACACATCACTGCCTGGGGTCAACCCAAATAAACTTCTGAGATGAAAATTTAGGAAAACATAATTTTCAAATGCCTTTTCTGTCCCATCTCCAAAACATCATCCCCCTAAGACAACTACCATTACTGGCCATGCTCAAGAAAACTCCAATTTAAATAAAGCACAAAGTAGCATCAAGAATAAGCAAAGAAATAAGCCTGTTATTTCAGACTTCTTTAGACTATACATTCCAAACCTACCAGCTTTGTAAATATAATTGTACTCGACTTGATACATATCCTGTCTTTCAACCTAAATATTTCCCAGAATTTCTTTGGATCTAGGTGATAGCTCTTCCAGCTGAGCTGGCCCCATAAATTTCCCCCTTTATCATAGAAGAAGCAAAGATGAAAAAACAAGCAGAGTAGAGAAAAGACTAGAAAATTTGTTTTATACCTACATTAAGAATAACTATTTATTGAGAAGTTATTTCATGCCATAGTAGGTGCTCAAAACTTTTCTTGCACTTGCTTACTTAGTTCTCATGACTGTGAGGTGGCTACTCCTATTATCTGTATTTTAGAGAGGTCCAGACCGAGGTCCAGAGAAGTTAAGGCAGCAGGCTCTAGGTTACACATCTAGCAGGTGGTGAATCAGGATACTCTTATGGTCCAAACATACTGTCTAGTCTCAGGAATATTCTCGCATCATCCAAATTTTCTTTCAATCATTGCTGACACAAGCAATATCCCTCAAACATAAGTGATACCGCATTTAGTTCATTAAGCAAAATTTATGAAACTCTCCAAACACCTTCAAATCTAAACACCCAGAGGAAACATGGGTAAAATGACGTGGGTTATACGTTATGGCTGATGGCATTGTGGACCCCAGCTGGAACATGCTCTCGGCCTGAGTCCTCATTCTGACCCACTGTAAACGAGATCTGTTCAGAATGTTATTTCAGCTAAGGTGTGACCCAACGGAATCGGGTTCGACTTAGATTGTTGGGTTACTTTTTAAACAGCGTGAGAGTCAGATGGCGGTAGAAGCCACAGGGAGGAGCCAGGAGTTGGAAGTCAACAGAAGCCAGAAGAGGAAGGAGCAGCTGCTGCAATGTGATTCTATCATTTGACAGAAAAGCCAGGGACCAAGGATCGCCAACAGCCAGCCCGAGGGCTGGAACATCTTTGGGAGAAAAATCACCTTGCTGACACTTCAATTTTGGATTTCTCCTGGTCTCAAAACCATGAGCCAATATTTCCATTGTTTAAGCTAACCTATTGTATGATATTTGTTTTACCAGCCAGAAAACAAAAACACACATTTAAAAATTACTGGCAAGGTGTTTAATTTTCAACAAAATATGTTGTATTCATTCCGTTTATTTCTAGGATAGTTATTCTTTAGAATTTTTTTCAAGGAAATGAGACATTATTGTAAAATTGCTATGCTGGAGGAACAGGTTTTTATCAGGAAAGGATGATTTATTCAATAAAGGATGCTGCTTGAAAATTTGATTAACTATTAGAGATAAGAATTCTGTTTAAATATAGCTTTCATATGGCCTATCAAAATAAATTCCCAATATAGAATTACACGTAAACAGTAACACTATAAAATGAGAAAAAATACAAATGCAAAATACTCATAAAAGTCTAGATGAACAAGGAAAGTTTAAGCTTAAATGAACTAAAAGAAATGACAATAAAACTATAGATATCACTAAGGAGTATTATAAAACTACATCAAAAATCTTAAATAAAATCAAGGTAATTAAATTAGGCAAGATATCAACAAATATTACAATGAAGAGCCCAACAAAAAAATGGGCAAAAACATCATGGGTAATTTGCAAAGAAGCAAATTCAAATGGCTATGAATATCTGGAAACTGTTAACATTTTTATCTATAATTTTTTTAAATGCAAAATGCAAACAATGAAAGTCCATATTTTCTGTTCACTAAATATGGATTTCTGCCTTTGACTATTTTATACTAACTGGTACTTGAATTTCCAACTGTCATACATAATTAGATAACTGAACAAAACATATGAAACAGCTATTTTTATCCATGGATAACAGGTAGCAAAGGATTGTGAGAAATCCTCCCTTGAGAAAAAGGAAAGAAATAAGGTGACTTTCGTGATTAATTCAGGGTCCCATCTGGTGGCATTTTTCCAGACCACAATTTGTGTTGGAGGAACCCAAGTTAAAGTACAGAAATCTTGCCTAATTGAGGAGACAGTTTGGAGGTGGGAGTGGTCAAGGTGGCTTGAAGTTGCAGAGAAGAGAAAGAACTTCAGAAACCTGCATAAGGATACCATTAAGTCTTTGCTGAATTCTAAGACATAAGTACGTATGATGAAACCCCACCAGGCCAGGCAGAGAAATACTAAACTAAAAAAATTCATGAAGCTTGAAGACATTCAGGAGACAAGAAAAGAGAAGTGGCATTTATGGGCTTTCAGGAAAGAATCAGAAAGAATGTATCTTAGTAGTTGAACTAAGTTAACCCTAGAATAAAGGGTAAGTTGGAGCTGTCGAAACAAAACTTAAAAACAGAACTTGAGGAAAACCAAACTAATCCACAAGTAATAAGTAACTGCCAAAACAAAGCCCAGCATTTAAAAGAAAGAAAAGAAAATTCAGATGGTCAAGAATATAAATTCATAATGTACAGTATTCAGTAAAAAATTAATAAGCATGCCAAGAAGCAATAAAAAGTGATCCAAAGCCAGAAGGAAAATTAGTCAATAGAAACAGATTTAGAAATAAATGACATGATGGAATTAGTAACAAGGACATTAAAACCACTATTTCTATATGCACGAGGATTTACAAGAAAGCGTGAACATAATAAGAAAAGAATTTAGATATTAAAAAGACCCAAATAGATTTGTTTCAGCTCACAAATATAAGACCTGACTAAAAAGGTATCTGGATGTGCTAAATAGCAGATTAAACATGACAGAAGAAAAAAAAAGATCTGAACTGAAATATAAAAATAAAAACATTAAGAGCTCCTCAGTGATCTGTGGGACAAAATCAAACTGTTTAACCATATGTAATTAGATTTCCTGAAAGGAATTAATGGCAGAAACAAATTGATGGGGAAAATGGCTTAGTTTTTCCAAATGTGACGAAAAACATGCACACACACAAGATCCAAGAGGTTCAACAGATCCCAAGTAAAATAAACAAAAAGAAAACCACATAAAGGCATACTCACAATCAAAATGCCAAAAACTAGTCAGAAAGAAAAAGTTTTTCAGGCAACTAGAAATAAAATGACCAATTATACAGACAGGAGGAGACAATAATGACTGAAAACTTCCTGAGAAACAATACAATGACATCTATTAAATGCTGAGAGAGAGAGAGAGAGAAAAGCTGTTCATCTTGAATTCCAAATCCAGAAAATATCCTTCCAATGTGAATGTGAAAATGAAGACACTTTTTCAGAAAAATGAAGCCTAAAAAACTTCATCACAATGTAAGAAATGTTAAATGAAGTTCATCAGCCTGCAGGAAGATCTGCAAGCTGAAAGAAGAGTACTGGAAATGGTACATGTGGGAACAAATATAAAAGAATATTTCTCATTTTAAAAACGTTGGTTTAGGAAATTTCTAGTCAAGCAAGATAACAGCATAAGATGCTCCAAGGTTCTGTCTCCCCACAAAATCTTTCAACAACTAGCAAAAACTGGCAGAGCCAACTTCCTCAAAACTCTGGGAAACAGTTAAAAGCTTTCAATAACAGAAGTGGGCCAAATCAAGAAAATGCAAAAAAAATTTAAAAGTGGTAGGAGAAGTTCATACCACCCTTACTGACAACTCTCCAACCCCTCTATGGCATGGTGTGTAGCCAGACTACACGCCCATCATAGGATTCTGGTCTTGTTCTGGATGGGAGATAATAACCCTATACACATATTGGGGGTGCCAATATTTAGTGCCAATTTATCAGTTGGCAATCTGAAAGACTGAACCAGGACTATCTTCTCTGGTCCACCCTCTCCAGACTTGCCCTGCAAGTATAAGCATCTTATGGAGAGTTAAAGCAAGGTTAAATAATAATAATAATAATAAAACACAATTAAATCAAAGCAGCCTGGGACAAAGGATTACCTGATTTAAGACATACCATAGACAATCAGGTGTGGTGGGATAGAGATGAGGAAGAGAATATTTCATAGTTTCACAAGGAGGAGAGCAGGGCAAATGAATCCCATAAATGGGGGAATTCCTAAGGTCACAAGCCCAAGCCGAGCCCAGGGCAAGATGCAGCCTCAGAAAAGATGGAGAGGACTTCGCACTTCCTCTCAGGCTGATCATCTTGACAGGAGGGTTAAACTCTGAAGAAGAGCACCAGCCAGGACAGAGCCAACTCGCAAGGACTGTGAAAGGAGTTTTACGGGTTTGTTTGTTTTTCTTAGCTCCTGAGACTTAAGGAAATTTCAGTCAAATCACTGGCTGGATATAATCTTAAGAAATGGGCAGCACTGTGACTAAATTCCAGAGTAACATTTTAAAATATTAAAACATAGTGTCAACAAAAGGATACAAGACAAACAAAGAAACAGGACATGATGGCCCATCCAAAAGAACAAGACGAAAAGCCAGAAACCATCAAGAAGAATATCAGACTTTGGATATACCAGATAAAGACATGTAAAAACTGATCTTTGGTATGCTCAAGAGATAAAGGAAAACATGGAGAAAGAACTAAAATGATATCATGAAAACAATCAATGAGCAGTATGAGTCCCTCAACAAGGAGACATAAATCTTAAAACAAACAAACAAACAGAAAGATAAAAAAATTCCCTAGTGGGTTTCAACAGCAGATTAGAGCTGGTAGAAGAAAGAACCTGTGTACTTGAAGGTAAGACAATTGAAATGATTCAGGCCGACAAGCAGAAAGGAGAATGGGGAAAAAAAGTGAACAGAACCTAAGAGACCTGTGGGACACCATCAAGTATACCAATATATGCATTATGGGGGTCACAGAAGGAGAAGAGAGAAAGGGACAAAAGGAATAGTCAAAGAAATAGCAGCTGAAAACTTTCCAAATTTAATGAAAGACGCGGATATTCATATTCAAGAATCTCAATGAGCCCCATACAGGATAAATTTGAAAAGAATCATGCCAAGACACACAATTATCAAACTGTTAAATGCCAAGGACAGGGAGAAAGTTCTGAAACTTACCAGAGAAAAGCAATTTATTATGCATGGTTCTGTACATAAGATATGTAAAGATATCATTTGTAACAAGTACAACAAAAAAGTAGGGGGACAGAGGAAAATAGTAACAGTGTTTGTGCATGCAATTGAAATTAAGTTGGTTTCGTTTCAAATAAAAAGTGATTGTTATAGATTTAGGATGTCAAATTTGAGCCTCAACATAAGCACAAAGAAACTATGTGAAAAAACATATACAGAGAGAAATGAGAAGGGACTCAGTAAGGTGCATACACACACACAAAAATCAAATAAAAATGATAGTAGGTGTTAACAGAAAAATTGGGATATGGAAAAGGTACGAGAGTTACAAAGACCCAATAGTAAAATGTCAAAAGAAAGTTCTGAATTATCAGTAGTTACTATAAATATAAATAGATTAAACTTTCCAGTCAAAAGGCAGAGACTGACAAAATGGATAAAAAAGCAGAACTGAACTATCTATGCTGTTTACAAGAAAATCATCTAAAATTCAAAGGATAAAATGGAAATGATGAAAAAAAAATTCCATGCAAAAAACAGCCATAATAGAACTGAGGTAGGTATGTTAATATCAGATAAAATACTTGAAGTCAAAAACTGATACAAAGCACACGACACTAAATACTGATAAAGTGATAAAGTGGTCAATTCAATAAGAATACATAACAATTATAAATATATATGCACTTAAATGCACGGCTCCAAAATACATGAAACAAATATTTACAGTTTTAAAGAAAGAATTAGATACTTCTGCATTAGTAGGACAATTCAATTCACCACTTTCAATAATGGATAGGACATCTAAACAATCAATAAGGAAAAAAAGATTTGAATAATACTCTAAACTAACCATACCTAAGAGACATATATAGAACATTTTACCCAACAGCAAACATACCACACATTTGCACATGGGTCATTTAATGGATAGACCATATTTTAGGTCACAAACTACTCTCAATAAATTCCAAAATGTTGATATCATACAGTATCCCTTCTATGACCACAATGGAATGACACTCAAAATCAGTAACAGGGAGAACTGGAAAATTCACAAATATATGGAAATTAAACAATAAACAACCAATAGGTCAAAGAAGAAAGCACAAGGGAAATTAGGAAATATCTTGGGGTGAATAAAAAGGTGAAATGAAAACAAAATATACCTAAACTTATGGGAGATAGCAAGCACAGTACTAAGATGAAAATTCTATGGTTCTAAATCCTTACATTAGAAAAGAATATATCAAATCAGAGACCCAACCTCAAACTGGAAAATCTAGAAGAAAAGAAAAAACTAAAATGAGTAGAAGGAAGGAAATAATAATAAAGATTAGAGCATAAATAAATGAATAGAGAATTAAAAACAAAAAATAATAGATAGTAGCATAAACAAACCAAAACTTGGTTCTTTGAAAAGATCAGTAAAATTAACAAATCTTTACCTAGATTGGACAAGGGAAAAAAGAGAATAAACACAAATTACAAAAATAAGAAATGAAAGGGGGGTACATAACTACCAACCCACAGAAATAAAAGGATTATAAGAGGATACTAAGAATAATTGTAGGCCAACAAATAAGAATCCTAGATGAAATGGACAAGTTCCTACAAATACAACAGAAGATCTCAACAGACCAATAACAAGTAAAGAGATTGAATCAGTCATTAAAAACCTCCCAAGAAAGAAAAACCCAGGAGATGGCTTCACTGGAGAATTTTACCAAACATTCAAAGAAAAATTATACACTTAATGCTCTAACACTTCCAAAAAACTGGAGAGGAAGGAACACTTCCTAACTCATTCTATGAGACAACCATCACTGGAATACCAAAGCCATATGAAAACGTCACAAGAAAAGGAAATTTCAAACCAATGTCCATATGAATACAGATGTAAAAGATCTCAACAAAATACTAGCAAACCAATCCACCAGCACATCAAAAGAATGATACACCCTGATAAAGTGAGATTTATCCCAGGAATACAAGGATGACTTCACATAAGAAAATCGATGTAATTAACTACATTAATAGCATGAAGGACAAAAAACCACATGATCACTTCGAATGATGCAGAAAAGGCATTTGACAAAATCTAGCATCCCTTTTTGATGAAAACACTAAAAAACCTAGGAATAGAAAGAAGCTTCCTCAACATGATAAAAGTCCTATACGTACAACGCACAGTTAATATCATATTCAATAGTGAAAGACTGAAAACCTTCCTTCTAATATCTGGAACAAGACATGAATGCCCGCTATCGACTGCTATTCAACACTGTTCTGGAAGTTCTATGCAAAGCAATTAGGGCAAACAAAAGAAACAAAAGTCATGCAAAACTGGAGAGAAAAAAGTAAAACTTTCCTTAATTGCAGATGACGTGCTCCTATTTATTAAAAAATCCCCAAAGAGCCTGTAACAAATTTACTAGAGCTAATTAATGAATTCAGCAAAGTGGCAGGCTACAAGATCAACATTCAAAAATCACTAATATTTCTATACAATAATACATTGTTATGATGTCAAGTTAACCCAAAGCAATTTACAGATTCAATCCAATCCCAGTCAACATTCCGACAGGTTTGTTTGTTTTTTGCAGAAATAGAAAAGCCAATCATCAAATTTATCTGTAAGGATAAAGAGCCCTAAATTTCCAGAAGCTCCTTGGAAAAGAACAAAGGAGGAGGACTCATACATCCTGATCTCAAAACTTACTATAAAGCTCCAGCAATCAAAACAGCATGGGACTTGCATATAGACAGGCACATGGATCAGTGGAATTGGATCAATTGAGAGTTCAGAAGTAAACCCTCACATCTGTAAGCGATCGGATTTTGACAATGGTGCCAAGCCCACTTGCTGGGGAAAAATAGTCTCTTTAACAGATGGTACCAGAAAAACTGGATATCAACATGAAATTGAGTGAAAGTGTACTCCTACCTCTCACCATATTAAAAAATTAATTTAAAATGGATTACAGCCTTCAATATAAGAACCTAATCTTAAAACTCCTAAAAGAAAATATAGGGGACCATCTTCAGGACCTTATTTCAAGGCAATGGATTCTTAGACCAAATGCACCAGCAACAAGAGAAAAAGTAGACAGAGTTCATTGAAATTAAAAACTTTTGTGTAAAGGATATTATCATGAAAGTGAAAAATTAGTAATAATCTGCTTATACTGGTTTATTCATTTTACCAAATGCACAATACAAATGGAAAAGATGTTAATAATTAGGGAAAGTGGATGTGAGGTATATGGAAATTCTGTACTAATGTTTCTGTAAATCTAAAACTGTTCTGAAAGTAAAGGCTTTTTTAAAGCAAAACAAACAAAAAGAAAGTAGAAAGAGAAGAGCAAATTAAACTCAAAGAAGCAGAAAGAAGAAAATAGAGTAGAATATCAATGAAATGGAAAATAAAAAAATACAATCAATAAAATTCAATGAGACCAAAAACTGTTCTTTGAAAAGAAATTATTAAAACTGATAAGCCTCCAGCTCATCAAGGAAAAAAGAAAGAGAAGACACAAATTACCCATATCAGTCACGAGGTAGAGGGCTTTACTACAGATAATAAAGAGAAAATATGAATACATTTATGTCAAAAATGCAACAATCTAGATAACATGGATAAATTCCTTGAAAGATGCAAGTTATCAAAATCAACTCCAGAAGAAACAGAGATATGATTAGCAGTGTGGCCAGCCTGGGCCCTGGGGACAGTGCAGAGAAAAGACACAGCCCCGCCCCTCTGGGGCACACAGTCCAACAGGAGGCAAATCAGAACAGCAACCCCTCCCCGAGTTGCCTCAGTAAAAGCAGTACCTGGCTCACAGTAAAAAAGAAAAAAACAAAAAGAAGAAATAGAAAATACTGATAAACTTATGTCAATTAAAGAAATCAAATTCATCATTAAAAGAGCTTCCTACAAAGAATTTTCAGTAATACAATAAAAGTTTACGTGAAAGCATTAAATGAAGATAATTAAATAAAATCATGCATACAGTAACATCTAAACCCTATAAATTATGCTTCAGAAAGAGTCAGAGTGGTGGTGGTATAATTTTTATCTTGTTCTGTATTTTCCAAATGTTCTCTAATTTGTGAAAATTATATTTGCAATAGAAACAGCAGTACAAAAGAGCTATCATCAAATAGTCAAGTGCATTAACTTTTAAATATTGATTTCAAGTCTTGGTTTCACAATTCAAAAAGGTTAATTCACAACCGTGAAAACTATCTCAAGTAAAGGGATTCCAAAGAAACAAGGGTTTTTCCACACAAATTCTAGAGTAAAAACAAATCAGTTAACAATGCAAACCAGCAACGTTAGGTGGCATGAGAGCTCCAGATGCTAAGCCACAAAGCATTATACTTGCCTGAAAAGAGCTTTGAGATTTTCCGGTAATTCTGTTCGACCAGCATATCCTGGGTTCATAGTAATAAATATTCCAACTGATGGCTTCAGTGTGATAGCTTCCCCAAGAAATACAAATCTACCATAAAAAGAATGCTGATGAAATTAAATGTGTTCATTGAATATGAATGCACACTGACAAATGCAAACCATGGCAAAATGCAAATTATTATTAGGAATCTGTCTATTCTGTGCAACTGTATTTAAAATTCATGAGCATACATATTTTAAATATGTTTTGAAGCATGTTTATTAAAAATACCCCCTTCCCCCCAAAGGAATTACAAATACGGGAAGTATTCTTTTATATTTAGCACAGCTATAGTATGCTAGAACATAAAAATGAGGTCTTGGCTACTTTAATATTTAATGAAAGAGGAAGGCATTTTTGCCTTCAACATAGCTATAATTCCAATGAATAGGATATCACATAGACGGCAAATGCCCATTCTAAGAGGAGGATGCATGCCCTGGTTGAGTTTAAGTCTATTTGCCATTGATTCCTCCTTCCTTCCATCCACTTATTCAACAATTATCTTCTGAGTACCACTGAGAGGTACACATAACAGTGTGGTGGTTCTGGCATCAGATGTGACACTTCAGCTCTATCACCTTAGATATGTTAACCTCTCTAAGCTTCAATTCTGTCATCTAATAAAAAAATAGAGATATATTACCTACTGTTTCAGATAATATGAGGATTAAAAGAGATTATGTATGTAAATGCCTGGAGCATGGTAAATACTCAACAGATGCTAGCTGTGACTGTAACTATTATTATCTCTTGAAGGCATGGGGAGAAGTACTGAAAGGTCCACACAAAGATTTGCAGGGGTCCAGAGAGGCTGCTGATGGCAAAACTGAGGGACAAGCAGAAGAAAAATTTCAAACTGGGACAAATGAGACAAAGTATAAGGCTGATCTCTTGTTGAGAAAGGGGAGGTTGAGGTGATGGATAAGAATCTTCAAAGATTAAAACTAGTTAAGGAGCCAGGCTTAAATCACAGCAAGAAGAGAAAAGATACAGAGAAGGAAAAAGAGGGTGATTTTTGTAGAGTCAAAGTAAGAATGGAGAAATCTTCATTCCCCAGAATGTCAGGCTAGGGTATGCTGACAGCCTGGCAGGACTGCTCAAAGAAAGTCAGGTGGCTATTGCAGAGTATTTGAGTGTTATTTATTTTAATAACTGCAAGAATCTGCTTATAACCATAATGTAAAGGAAAAAAAAAGGCCAGGAATTTTCAGAAATTTTGAACTTGTATGGATCAGTTACCATAGTCCCCATAAGAAAGGATAATACAAGTGACATCTGGATTACATCAAATAAAGTGATTTTGACTAAAAAAAATTTTGACATAAAATAAATTATGACTGGGTCTCAAAGAAGAAAGAACATAACTCTTCTAGGATGCCATTAGAGTAGAGGTAGATAAAACAATGAACATCCATCTAGGCATCGAAAACTAGTGCGTCAGACCCAAGGAGTAGAAGGACTGAAGGTATTCTGAGAGGTGGAAACATCTAGATGCATCTACTACTGATCAATTGGAAACTTTCACAATAGGTTTACAGTTTCAAGGGCCTAGACAATCTTTCTCTGATGGGCAGACTAAATATCTTCCTGTGGACAAAAATGATCATTGTGCAAAATACCCTTAAAAAATGGGAGAAGGGGTAAGTAATGGGTAGGCCAAATATCAGAGTACAAAAATGTTACAAAGAGAACTAAAATTGTGTTGTATGCAATAATACTAAATTTTCAAATTAGGTCACTGTTCTAGCTTGCTAGCTGCCAAATGCAACATACCAGAGATGGATTGGCTTTCAATAAAAGGGGATTTATTTTATTAGTTCTTCAGAAGAAAGGCAGCTAACTTTCAACTGAGGTTCTTTCTTATGCAGCAAGGCACAGGGTGGATCTCTGCTGGCCTTCTCTCCAGGCCTCTGG
Source organism: Tamandua tetradactyla (assembly GCF_023851605.1). Lineage (NCBI taxonomy): Eukaryota > Metazoa > Chordata > Mammalia > Pilosa > Myrmecophagidae > Tamandua > Tamandua tetradactyla. The sequence continues at coordinate 102,243,298 of NC_135327.1, forward strand.
GTTCCAACAACTTTCCCAGGGGTGATTTCTTTCTGCATCTCCAAAGGCCTGGGCTGAGCTGCAAATGCTGAGATGAGGTATGCTGAGCTGCTTGGGCTGTGCTATGTTGAGCTCTCTCATTTAAGCACAAGCCAATTAAATCAACAACATTCATTGCAGCAGGCATGCCTCCTAGCCAACTGCAGATGTAATCAGCAACAGATGAGCTTCAAGTACCATTGGCTCATGTCCACAGCAACAGAACTAGGCACCTTCACCTGGCCAAGTTGACACCTGAACCTAACTACCACAGTCATCAAACCCTAAGTGCAAGATGTGTTTTGGCTTTTGGAGTGTGACATCACCTTGAGAAATGGCCAGGTTCTGGAGGTACTGTGAAAGCTTTGGCCCAAGCTACTGGAAGAAGGTGAAGGTGCAATATGCTGGGATGGGAATGACAAGAAAAGCAGGTATTGGTGGAAAGAGCAGAATTTTGATTTTCATATGAAAGGCCTATGAGATATAAAGTAGACTCTTGAGACTTCGCAACCAGCAGTTGTTAATATATGTCTAGAGTTCATAGGAAAGGAAATTTGGGCATTCGGTCATCTGCAGCATACAGATTGCATTTAAAGCCAAACGACTGGAAGGAATAGCCAAGGAAGCACATGCAGACAGAGGAAAGGGGAGGTCTAAAGACTGAGCCCTGTGCATCTGTTATTACTAGATCAGGAAATAGTAACAATAAAATATAATAGCTAACATTTACATGATGCCTACTATGTACCAGGCATTTACCAAGGTACTTTACATTTTCAACATTTATTCATCACAACACTCTACAAGATAGCCACTGTTCTTTCAGCATTTTACAGATGAGAAGAACCATTAAAAGACCAAGTGTGATGTTAAAGGAAAAGCAGGGGAACATGGTGTCTATGATGTTTAAGTTCATGTGTCACCTTGGCCAGGTGACGGTGCCTAGTTGTCTGGCCAAGCAAGCACTGGTCTATTTGCTGCTGTGAGGACATTTCATGGACTTAAACCATGAGTATGTTGGTTGCATCCATGGCTGATTACATCTGCAGTCTGCTAAAAAGAGTGTCTTTTGCAATGAGTGACCCTTAATCTAATCACCTGAAAGTTTTTAAGGAGAATTCAGAAGTGAAAATCTCTCTCTCCACTTAAGTTAGCCAACCTCTACTGAGGAATTGGTTGAGCACCTTCCTTGAAGCTGCAGCTCATGGCCTGCCTTACAGATTTTGGACCCGTTCATCCTTATGGTTGCATGAGACACTGTTATAAATCTCATATTCATAGATATCTCCTGTTGGTTCTGTTTTTCTGAGAACCCTTCTAACATGATGTCTTAAAATCCACCATGAAAAATATATGTCAAGCAGGGAGTGTGATGGACTGTGTCAAATGGTGCCCAAAGGGGGAGATGAAGATTGAGAATTCACCATGGAATTAAGCATCAAAGAAGTTGTTCAATTCTTTAAGTGATTAAAGTAATATAAAATAGCTTTGTTGTATTCACATTTAAAAAACACAAATAAAAAAATGGAAGGGTATTCAAAATAATTCCTCAGTATTTACTAGATTCTCTCATTTAATCCATTGTATGAGACAAGGAGAGACAGCAATAGACTATAAAGGTGGTTTACTGCATGATTCCATATTACTCCTTCCATTTGTAACAACAGCAAAAACACACCCCACTCACCTCTTCTTCTTGTTTCTGATGGCATCATGTATCATTTTCACCTGTACTGCGACCACTGACAGAACTTCCACAGCGATTCGATTGAACTCATCAAAGCAGCCCCACGCTCCTGTCTGCACCAATCCCTTATAGATATTGCCTATGGACTAAAGGATTAAAAACCAATTAGTAATTTAACAGAAGGGGACTTTAATCTACTATTTCAAAACATTCCAAAATAGGAGTAATGTTAGAAAACACCGTTTCATAACTAATTTACCTTGTAGTCCATTTGCTCTGAACAATTAAATACATAAACCATCATGCCAAGCGCACGCCCAAGATCCTTGGTGGTTTCTGTCTTTCCTGTGCCTGCCGGGCCAGCCGGCGCCCCGCTCATGGTCAGATGAAGTGACTGAGTCAAGGTAATGTAACACCTTAAGCAAGAGAAAATACAGATAGTACAGCCATAAGAGCTTTCTATAAAACATGAGGGCAATCAAAAAAAATTTCATTAAGTTTAATCAGTCAAGATCTGGAATGTGGTAGTAGGACAAAATATTGATCAACTTTTAATTCATGCATGGCAAATAAAAGTCAGGATAATTTGCTATATAAAATTTATTTTTTAGGATGACTGAAAATAATAGAAAATAATGAATCGCTTGACATATCGTTTCATAAGAGCTGTGTATTTGAATATGTTTTTGTTGCAGTAATGACACTTAATTTGTGTTAGTTCTGATATTTCTACATAAAGATATAATTAATAAGGCAGCCAACATTTCAAACTATTGTTTATAGAAGAAAAACAGAATAGGAATTTTGACTGATGGATGTACTAAACATTGACATCATTAAACTCAGTAAATACATGACAGTGCAAAACATAAATATCTATAAATACATAGAATGAAAATGACATATACTTACTACATTGCATAAAGCAAACATTAAAAAATTTATTATATTAATTTAAAATATGTTTTAGGAATTCCTTTTGAATGTTATTGCATTCAATTAAATTATCACAATATTTATTTTTGCAGGAAAGACTCAGATTCTTAGACCAAGGAAAATCACGCAAAAATAGAATTTAATACTTGTCAAAGAAGGAAAGACTAACAAATGGCAAGGACCTCCCATGGACTGGTGTTCTATGTGGGGTTTCTGTAGGTTTATAAATTATTTTTGCCTTAGCAGATCTGGATAGAAAGACATAGCACAAAAGCCAGAAGACCAGGGGACTGGTGTATTCTTTGTTGATCATCAGCTGTTCATCTCAAATAAGGTATTTGACATCAGAACCCATTCTCTCTCTCAAAAAAATAAGGTTTATCATAAGGATATATTAAGAAAGCCAAAGGTAAAGGCCCTGAAAAATTTAAAGTACTGTGCACGTAGAAGCCACTACTAATGAAATTTAAAAGTGTTTCCACATCTTATACCCATCACATATTTAAGCCCATCTGACCATGTATGGAGTGGAAAGACTCCTGCACTCAGACTTAGTGCACTTTCTGTGGAGCAGACAGTCTCCAATAACCTCTTCCTCTGGTTCTTGAGTTTGGGATGGGCTCAGCTACAGACTACACTTGTCACCTTCCTTCCAACTAGGAGTGACTGAGTGACTGAGCTCTAAACAAAAAAATAGGCTATGTGCAGAAGTGATGCCTGGGACACCTCCTTAGAGGTGCTTAGCTGGGTTCTTTTTTCCTCCTCTCCTACTGGCTGAAACAAATGTAGAAGCGACATTTAGGATCTCAGCCACCTTAGCCTACACTGCTGGACCACTCATGTCAGCTTCCTGCTGTTTCCGTCACTGTGCTGTGGGATCTCTCTGTAACAGGAGCTTCACCTGTACCCTCCTAACCAAAAGCCTGTCCTCCAGCCCAAGTCCATCAGTCACAGGCAGGCTTAAATCTCTGAGCCTGCTCACCTGCGGAAGGCGGCACTATCCGCCCTGCCTGCCACACAAAGTAAAGGGTAGCATCAAACACAGACGACATTTCTTTCATCAGTGTTTCTTTCAAAACACTGACAGTATTTGAAAAGAGCCATTAAGTTAATGTAAACAATTACTAAAATAATCTAAAGAAGGAAGTAGAAAACAAATGCACATGATAGATGGATGGACAGATGGGTGGATGATGGAAGGAAGGATGGATGGGTGAGGTGTTTATCTTTCCCAGCACTATTTTCACTATCAAAATGCGCATTCATCTTCCTCTGTAATGTCCAAATAAACCACATAGTGATTTTGTAATTAAAAAGTTAATGTGCGGCGTATACCTATGATGGAATATTATGCAGCTTTAAGACAGACTAAACTTATGAAGCATGTAATAACATGGATGGACCTAGAGAACATTATGCTGAGTGAGTCTAGCCAAAAACTAAAAGACAAATACTGTATGGTCCCACTGATGTGAACCGACATTCAAGAATCAGCTTGGAATATATCATTGGTAACAGAGACCAGCAGGAGTTAGAAACAGGGTAAGATAATGGGTAATTGGAGCTGAAGGGATACAGACTGTGCAACAGGACTAGATACAAAAACTCAAAAATGGACAGCACAATAATACCTAAGTGTAATGTAACTAGGTTGGAACACTGAATGAAGCTGCACCTGAAATATAGTTTTTTGTTAAAAAAAAAAAAGTTAATGTGCTATCAGTCCTCACAAATTGATAAGCTTCAGAATGCCTCTTTCCCTTCCTCTCCAACTCCCTGTGCGCCATTTCCCTTTTCTCTATTCACCCTGGTATACATACAGTAGATGAGACATTTGTCGTTTTGACTATTTTCAAGTGATTTTTTCAAGCTACACATTTTAATCCTTCACACAGAGGCAGGTGTGCAAGAATGATCACAAAACGACTGAGCAAATTCTGCCAACTCCCAAGGCTACCACCACAGCCCAGCTGTAGAGACTTCTATTTGAAACTGTATACACTTGCATCCCTAGATAAATGTTATGCTATGGTAAAACTGGAAAATTGTGGACATTCTTATTATGGTCTTTCATCAGTATGCCAACTCTCTTTCATGAGTGTCAGGGATTAAATGTGATTTCTCCCATCAAACAAGTTAGCAGACACTGGAATCCTAATTTAAGTTCATGTCAATGTGATATATTCTTATCCCTATAACATCCTGACAATTGTAAAATATATTTTTATAAATATGTCTACATGGAGTCAATTGCAATGGATTTTTAAAAAAATAATAAGTTCCTGTCCCCTGCAAGCCCCTGAGCTGTGCTGGCTTTCTTTCCAGCTGAGCTGGAATCGGCTGAGCTCACTTCCACTCAGGAACTCTGAACCTGCCTTTGCCTGTAACTTTGTCCCCCGATCTCCGCATAGTTAGCTCCCTGTCATCACTTAGGTCTCAGCTCAAATGTCCTCTTACCCCATCTATGGTAGACTCTTCCTTCAAGCCTTTTTTAAACATTTTTGCCAGAGTTCATACTACCCCCTAAAATACTTTAAAAATTCATTGGGTTACAGGCAGGCAACAGTGGCTCAATGGCAGAGTTCTCGCCTGCCATGCCGGAGACCCGGGTTCGATTCCCAGAGCCTGTCCATGTTAAAAAAAACAAAACAAAACAACTTATTGGTTTATTGTTCCTCTTCATTCCCACCCACGCCCATGCCACACCCAACTAGAAAGTAAACTCTGTGAGACCAAGAACCCTGGCAGTTCAATTCAACACACTTGTATTCAGGTCCCCAGGATAGCACTTAACACTGTACCTCTTAAGCATTTGTTCAATCATTTAATGAATCTTATGCTCTCCTGTTTCCTCCTTTTGTTGGATGTAATCCTTCAAAAATAACTTAGAACATAGCCAATCCTGGTTATTTTTCCAATTAAAGGATGCAAAAATGGGGGAGCAAGTAGAGAAAACAGGGAATCCTAATATCAGAATGTAGCCAGCACTAATTGCAGAGAACGGACTCAGTGATCAAAGGTGCTGCCTTCAGCCATATAAATCAGCTCAAGATTTTATCTATACATTGTACAGTTTCTATAATTATGACTCTCTAGTTTGGTTATCGTATCTCTCTTACTTCAAAGTCAGCGTTAAAAAAAAAGTCAATGTTCACTATTTTCCATCATTAGTTACTTTATACACTGCTCTCATAGAGTTTCCCAATTTGTTCATCATTTTTCTCTACAGTCCTTTCCTTTCAATCTCATTTATTTCTGTCCATGCTTGAGAATTTATTGGTTGAGCTTCCCATCTGATGCAAATTTTAATATTACCTGTCAGTTAGTGGTGTGATTACAAGTCGAGGACTGTTTCCTAAGTATTCATAGAAGTACTGGAACTGAGCATCACAAATATTAACAAAGCAGTGTTTGCGGGTGTCATCCCACTGGTGACGTAGTTGAGACAGCCAAGCAAAAGCCTGAGGACGAACAACCTAAAATCATCGCACAACCGTTACATGGCACATAGGACACTGACATTTTTGAGCCAACAAATTTAACCTAATCAACTCGTGGGGTCACGTTTTATTTCTAAATTTCTCACAAATAGGAAATCCCTTGAATGCTACTGCAAGTTGTAATTGCATATAGATGTTGAGTACTGAATCAGAGGTACATGTATAATAAAAGTCTTTAATACAGCTTTTCCTGTAAGATAATATCAATTTGTTCAAGTGATCTGTTCCCCTTTTATGAATCACCACAGGAGATTAGATAATTTTAATAACTTGATTGTCATATCACAGAAGTCAGATGAAAAATGCACTTTTAATACATACTCAAAACTTCTGCATGTCAAAGATATAAATAAACTTTCAATAACATTCTAAAACAAGTCTGCATGTAGTACAGAGATTTTCCCAATCATTTTTTATTAAATCACATATTAATATTTTTCATTCCTATCCTTTCCTATCTTAATCCTAACCATTTCTACTCTAGTTTGAAAAATATTTCCCATCTCTTTCAAGGTACATGGGATCCAAAGGTTTCTTGGGAATTATTTGAAGTAAAAATATGTACTACTATTGATTTGTTAGATGATTATACAGGTATCAACCCTGGATATTTATGTACATATTAAATGGTCAGGAATTAGATAAAGTCAATATTTCTTTTTGTACACAATAAGGGACAGATCTTAGATCATAAACTGTCCTACTGCAAGTAAATCATTAGACTGATAAAATATTAATAGACTATATAAGATGCAAGATTATATTTAAAGAGTATTTGCCCATGGTTCATTATCAAAATGAGAATATACAGTAATTGGTATCTTGCAAGAATCAGTCATGGATTCACAGTTAAAGAGCATTGTTCACTAATGGTCCTGAAGCTTGGCTAAGGAATATTTATTTAAATTAATGGCACACACAAAGAAATGGTTGCCTGTACTTTACAGAGAGAATTAAAATTCACTCTGAATCTAGCAGTTTGAGAAGGAACTAGAAAAAAAAATACATCTCAAACAATATATCTTTTAAGTGTGCAAAGAGTTGTACTGATTTAGTACTACTATCCCCTGAAAACAAAAGAGATATGGAAAAAGTGGATAATGGGCCTGATATGTCAAGGTTGTTCAGTTGACAAGCATACTCGACACTTAAAAGTAGGACTACATTTTGGGAAGAATAAGAAAACTCTCCTGTCACATTAAACACCACCAGATGCTGGGAGAGACATGGACTTTTAGAGAAATACGGAAATAAAGTTATTAATATACTGTAAGGGTTAGAAAATAACTTTTCAAAGGAAACTGAATCATCTAGTCATAAAAAGAAAAGACAAGGCATGACCTAAGAAATAACCTAGAATTATGGCCAATATTACTTTCTTCAGGAGGAAATGGATTAAAAACAGAGAGAGATGGTTTAAATGACAGACACAAATTCATTGCTATTGGCCATATACAACACAGAGGCCAGAGGCACCATTCAACAGACCAAGACAAATAAGTATAGAGAAGCCAAAAGACAAAAAGAGATAAACACCATGACTTCCCATGACTCCTCCATCCTGGATCAATTGGTGGGGGGTGATGCGAGGCTCCTAACATGGCAAAACACTTTGGGATACTGTTTGGAATAGCTCACATCAGGATAATATAATAGCTAGCTCAAATCAAGCCTACCCAAAAAAGTATAACTTCTCAGGGCTAACTAAAATGCACCAAATTTTAGACTGGTCCCATAAGAAATAAACAAAGGTTTATTTCAGGTGTTCAAGGGTGTTTCATCATAAGAAAATCAATTAATGTAATAAACTACATTAACAGAATGAAAGGATAAAAATTACATAATCATCTCGATTGATGCAGAAAAGGCATTTGGCAAAATCCAACACCCCTTCTTCATAAAACCGACACAGAAAACTAAAAGAATAGAAGGGAACTTCCACACAGGATGAAGAAACCACAGCTAAAATCAGACGTAATAATGGAAGACTGAAAGCATCACCCCTAAGATAAAAAACAAGACAAGGATGCCCACCATCACCTCTGTTATTCAACACTGTACTGGAAGTTCTAGCCAGAGCAATCAGGCAAGAAAAAGAAATACAAGCATCCAAATTGCTAAGGAAGAAGTAAAATTTTCCTTATTTGCAGATGACATGATCCCATACATAGGTAATCTCAAAAAATCTACAAGAATGCTACTAGAAGTAATAAATTCAGCAAAGTGACAAGGTATGAGATCAACATAAAAATCAGTGGTGTTTCTACACACCAGCAGCCAACAATTTGAAAAAATATCAAGAAAACAATGAACAATAACAACTAAAAGAATAAGGTATTTATAACAACTAAATAACAACTACAAGAATAAGGCATCTAGGAATAACTTTAACCAAGTATCTAAAGGATTTGTATGCAGAAAGCTACAAAACATTGAAAGAAATTAACAAAACCTAAATAAATGGAAAGATATGCTGTGTACATGGATTAGAAGACTGAAAATCATTAAGACCAATTAAAATCATTAATTACCCAAGGCAATTTAGAGATTCACTGCAATCCCAAGCAAAATTCCAACAGCCTTCTTTGTAGAAATGAAAAAGCCAATCAAATTAATACTGAAGGGCCCTAAATAGCCAGACCATCTTGAAAAATAAGAAGTAAGTTGAAGGATTCACACTTCCTTATTTGAAAACTTACTAAAAAGCTACTGTAACTACAAAAGTGTGGTGTTGGCACAAGGACAGACATATAACACCACTTTGAGAGTTCAGAAATAAGCCTTCACACATCAAAGCCATCTGATTTTTGATAAGGATGTCAAATCCACTCAATGGGGAAAGAACTGTCTCTTCAACAGATGATACCAGGAAAACTGGATGGCCACATGCAAAATAACAAATTTGGAACACTAACACATTCTACATAAAAATTTAACTCACAATGGATCAACTACCTAAATGTAAGAACAAAACTACAAAGCTTTTATAATAAAACATAGGGGAACATCTTCAGAGCCTTGTTTAGGCAATGGATTCTTACACTTCACACTAAGTGAATGGACAGCAAAATAAAAAGGAGATAAATTGGAATTCATCAAAATTTAACTTTTATGTATCAAAGGACATTATCAAGAAAGTGAAAAGAACTACTATAGACTGGGTGAGAACATCTGCAAGCCATATATCTGATAAGGGTTTAATATCCAGAATATATATTTTTAGGAACCTAAAACTTAACAACACAAAAACAACCCCATTAAAAATGTGGCGGAGGACTTGAATAGACAGCTCTCCAAAGAACACAACAAATGGGCAATAAGCAAATGAAAAGATGAGCAACGTCATTATCCATTAGGGAAATTCAAATCACAATGAAATCATGCTTCACACACCTAGAATGGCTAGAATGAATTGTGTGTTTAAAAGTGGCTAAAATGGGAAATTTCATGTCATGTATATTTTACAACAACTAAAAAAACATTTTAAAAACAATGACTTTCTTGGAACTACTCTGACAATAAGCCCCAATTTTAGGAAAAATAACAATGAATACATAAAAATACACAACGCACTTGCCTTTTGAGAAATAAGTTTTGCAACCACATCTCTGGCATGGACATCTATGGTACAAATGGTCATGATCTTCTGCCTGTCTCCAGGTGGAAGTTCTCCCAACAACAGTGCAATCAGGGTATTCAACTGAGAAATCTGAAAAGATTTTTTTTTTTAAAGAGGTACAGAATCTAACAACAAAATGGTCTTCCTATTTCTGAAGAGTCTTTTAAGTTTACAAACCAATTTCAAATGTTATCTCAGCTGGTCCTCAAACAACTCTGGTGGTAGGGAAGGAGGAAGGAAGGGGGGACAAATATTCTTATCCCTCATATAGATACAGGAGCTGAGAGGACAGGTGAACCTAACAATAATGGAAGAACCAGGGACAGAGACAAGTTTCCCAGGCTCATTGAGCTATCTCTCTACTAATGATCTAGTTCACAACTTAGCTGGAACCAAACAACTACAAGTCCTAAAAAGTCAAATTGGGCTAACTCCTTTTTAAAAAAAGTGTAGTAAGAAGCAAATATCAAGTTATTTTTTTCTTTACAAAGGGACTCGACCAACAATTAGTGATTTTATTTTGGTAAGAGATAATGATTACTCAGAAAATACTTTAAAATGCCTAGATACGACTATTCTATTTCAATCTCCTTGTTGTCATTCCTATCATTTTTTGAGGTTCATCTATTACTTGGGTCAATTTTTTTTCAGACTTCTGGTCTTTCTTAATAGAATGAAAAGGTATGAAATGGAATGGAATGATATGGAACAGAATGGAATGGAAAATGTTACTTATAATACAGGCAGTGGTTGTACATATTATTTTATGAAATCTGATTTCAGTTTTAGGCCTTTGAGTGTGGACTTCCACGTGTGAATTTTATCTGACACAAAATATTTCTTATTGTGAATTGTGGTCAGAAAGGTTTAAAAGATACTGTCTTAGACAGTTATTTTATTAGCATGCTTCTTTACACAAAAACAGTCTGCTATACTTCAAGGTTTATTTGCTAAAAAAAAAAAAAAAAAAGTCCTGCCTTACTAAAGGGTAGTGTACTATGAAGTAAGTGTGTCCCCTTTCCTCTTTAGCTCTGCAAAGGACAGTCAATTATAAATTGTTAGTGTCTGAGAGTTGGTATTAAGAGAATGTGACAGATCACCAGACACTTTCAAACCTTTGTAACCTACTGTCAAAAGCAGGTTCTCTACAGTACTATTATCACATCCTAGAAAACACAAAATGCTGCAGGCCTCCCGGAGATTGCTGGGCAGCTGAGGACTGGAGACTAGAGAAAGTTACAAAATTGTAGTAAGGATGGAGAACAGTGACAAGAAAATAACCATAACATGCAGAACTTACATTATTTGAGGACAGACAATGCATCAGATACCGACTAACATAATACCTGCATCATCTCAATTACTCTTCACAACAGTTCATTATTATACTGATTTTGCAGATGAGAAAATTGAGTCACAGACATTTTAGTAGTATTTACTGATCAGGAGAGTGGGAATTTGAACCAGGCAGTCTGAATTCAGAGCCTGGACTCTTACTCATTACACCGCCTGGACTCCTTGTACCAGCTCTGCCGGACCTACTTACCATCTTCAAGTCTGAGAATATGGCTGCGTAACAAGCATGCCAGAGACTCTTAAAATCAGACACAATGGAAAGCTGGTCCAAAGGAATAAAACATATTTACTTTAGATATTTAGAATATACAACAGTCATACAAGCATTTAATCTCTTTTTAATATCTGTCATCTATAAAATGTAACCGCATTTTAACAAAAGCATATATGATCATCATTTCATATATGGCATGTTCAATGTCCAACATCCCCTGGATTTTAGGTTTCAAAAAGGCAAGGTCTACATCTGTTTGTTTTTTTTTCCTGCTTTGTCCCCAGAACCACTGAGGAGCTAATTGTCCAATAGTAGGCACTCAATGGGCATCTTCTGAAAACATGAATGAATGTATAAGAATAGTCCATGCACACATAAGTTTCTAAACAAAATTAATACACATGCTTATTTTTTAAAAAGATATTTTGATGCTGGGTATTTTCTCATCTGGTTCAAGATATCCAGTCTTTGCAGTCTCAAAACTTGCACTGCTAACAGTAATTGGTTAAAATGAACTGGCTATAGCCATAGTAATAATATCTTGTGCCTTAAAAAAATATTTACAATATCAAGTGCTTTCACGTGCATTGTCTTGTCTGAGCACCCCCTCCACCTGTAATTGCTACATTACCGATTCATTTTTTATGGAAGTTCAGTCAAATGAAAGATGAATAAAAACACATCTCATCAACATTATCTGTACAGCAACATATGTTGTGGCTTTTAGAATGTCTCTCATTGATGATGCTCTTTTGTAACTAATATTGACAAAAATAAACAGGAGTTATAAAATGACTGCTGTTCAGGTAATGACATCAAACAACAAGAACTCTATCATCAAACTATAGCTGCATACAAGTCTATGGTCTGTGACATGGAAGTCTTTCTTTGACAGCTTTTTTTCTTTTTATTTTATAATGCCCTGCCATGTAACCAACACTTGTTCTTGCCTTGGTCATAGCAACTGTGAGGACCCAGGGCCTGGACCACCCCCTCCTTTGTTATGAGAACAAGTCACTGCACCCAACCACCTACATGACCAGGACAGACATTAAAGGTCAACATACCCCCAGGGGAGAAAGAATGTCATTAAAACTCCCCTTCCCTAATCAAATCTCATGAGACCCTGCTGAAACTCCATTGTCACATCCTATGGACCCACACCTTTGTAAGCTGCTCCATGACATTCTCCTCCCTCTCTCTCTCTTTTTTGTGCAGAACCCTGACTTCCATTTCCCAACTAGCTGCCATCAGGAAGAATCTTCTCATAAATCCCTTATTAAACTCATGGGTAACTCTATGCCAGGCATGTTCTTTGGTCTTGGAGCTAAGTTGGGCTGGAGACCAATGAGCTGCTGGCCGTAAAAGACTCAAACACTGAGAAGGGAGACTTCCTGGGGTAAAGCCCAGGATGGCCCACATCATCTATGTGGGGAAGGGGGCCACCCTTCTAGATGAATGGAGACCACCGAGGAGTATAGGGATGACTGGACTCTCCAGCTGGACTGTTAGTACTCCTCCAGCAGGACACAGAACAGTTATGATTTCATAAGAAAAAGGAGAGCCATCAGACCACCATGGCCATCTCATGGCTCCTGTTAGGAGTTGTGCATTCAGCCACAGAAGAGGCCCTGACCACTAAAGCTACAGTTTACCACCTAAAAGAAGAACTTAAGTTAGGGACTTGCATATAGTCCAGGAAGATTTGAAGGATGCATTGAATGAGAGGCTATGCTGTGTAGATGCGAGTTTTAAAATATTGGCATGTTGACATGTTAGAGTAAAAGCACAGACTCTAAAATATGGGATCCTATTGATTTCTCTTTAGATGATGATAAGCTCCAGTCTGACTGAGATATCAAAAATGAGGAAAGGAAGTTTGTCCTCTGGTTCAACAAAAAGTTAAGTCAGAACATATTCAGCACTGCAGTGGGGGAGGGTGATGCTCAGGGTATGGCTGCAGTTGCCCCAGCATCCCCTCCTGACCAAAAGATCTTAGTTACCATGCAGGACTGCACTGCTGCTGAATTATGTCAAGTTGGAAATCAGTACAAATAAAACATGAAGGAAGTCCTACAGATTGGCTACTACATCGTTGGGACACTGGTGCAGTGGGAGTGTCACTTTCACAAAAAGAAATAAGCAAATGAACCTCAATTACCACATACTCCTCTCTCTGCCAACAAACATATACTCTGGCTGCCAGACCAGAATCTCATTTGTTGCTAAATTGGTTTATAACTCAACATTGAGAAACTTGGCCCAATGTGGGAGACTTGCCACATGCTTCTCCCTGTTGGAATATGTTAGATGAATTGCAAGATGTACTGAGGGGACTTGGAATGACGCATGCTATTTATGCTGTTAATTTTGTTGGACCAGATAATAAAACCTTCATAATAGGCATAAAGGATGCTACCCTGCATAGTGCCCCCATCCCTCATCAGTAGTATGGGACTACTGTACCCATTCTTAGTTCAACAGTAGGGCACCCCACTTCAAAGGCACACACATTGCGGACAATTTAGGAGAATCAGAATGCCTAAGGCACAGAGAAGGCCAGAATAAGAGCCACAGGTTGTGCTCCAAGGGGGCATTATGGTCCAAGCTGTGAAGCACGCAGACGGATATGGGCCCACCTAACAGCCACCAGTGCTAAAACTGAAGATACAGATGGGCAGCCAAACGCAGAACTTGTCAGGCTCTGGAGTAAATTACTCAAACAACAAGGATGTATTAAACTTGAAATAAGATCAGCAGATGGGGAGAGAAACTCGGGCCAAAAGAGCTAGCCCTTACAGTCTCTGGGGCCCTCCGCTTCTCCTGCTGACGAGGCCTGGAAATCTCCTTTTCCCCTCATACAGGGGACTGGCCAAGATCCCCAAGTAAGAGCTGTATACAGGGACACTGGGATTGGAGGCAATCTTGAGTTAGCAATCTTTTGGGCCCCTACTAATGAGCATAGGGTTTTGGCACTCTTGGACACTGAAGCTGAAAGCACCTTAATAGATGGAAAATGGCCATGACCTGGTGGGCCTATATTAGCCTTTGTCAGGTTCAAAATTATTAAAGCAAAACAACAGCAACTAGTAATGCAGATTGGCCAGTTACCACCTCAAGAGTATACCGTGTACGTATCTCCTATTCCAGAATACATATTAGGAATTGATATTCTTAAAAATATCACTTTGCAAACTACTGTAGGTGGATTCTGTCTCTGGTGTCGGGTGGTCAAAGACATCCAAAGAAGCCATACCAATTGGTCACTGGTAAAGGCACCCTTCCCCAGATGCACAGTGGTGGTGTGCCAATATAAGTTATCAGGGGCCATCAAGAAATAACTGCCACCATTAAGGCACTGGAATAAGTCAGCATTATAATCTCCACTCAAGCCTATTTAAGAGCCTAGTCTGGCCAGTGAACAAGTCTGAAGGTGGCTGGTAGATGACTATAGCATATAGAGAACTTAACAAAGTAACTCCTCCTTTGTTTGCAGCTCTACCAAACATAGCTACTTTGTTATAGGACATAAGTACTCAATTAGACCAATTTCACTTTGTATTGCTTATTAATGCCTTTTAAAGTATTTCTTTAGATCCCTCCAGGCAGCCTGTGTTCGCCTCCACATAGGAAGGACAACAGTGGCCATTGACTGTGCTATTGTAAGGACATCTTCACAGTCCCACTATCTACCATGGTTTGGTAGCCCAAGATTTTAAAATGTAGCTACCTGCTTTCATTATATTGATGTTAACCAGTAACTCTCTTGCAGAACTGGAAGCCACTGCTAAGACTATAGCCCACCTTGAGGACTGAGGATGGGCAGTAAATTGGGACTAATTATAAAGACCCGGACGCTCTGTCAAATTCCTGGATGTTGCTTGGTTGGGTAAGACTAAGACTATTACCTCTGCTATTGTTGATAAAATACAATATTACCCCACTCCATGTACACCTAAAGAGCTCAGGCTTTCCTTGGTTTGTTGGGTTATTAGAGACCCCATTTAGCACAGATTCTAAAATCTTATATGCTCTAGTCAGAAAAGCAGTAACATGGGAATGGAATGTTCCACAGCAGGCTGCTTTTGAAAAGGCCAAACAGGCTATCACGCAGGCTCAGGCTTAATGGGGAGCGGGGAGAGGGGTTTGGGACCCAGATATGCCTTGTGAATTAGACGTGGCCAGCACCGATTTGGGTGGAGCTTTTGGCAAAGGCAACAGGCAAAGCAAGTTCCCATTGGCTCTGGTCTCTTCTCTGGGAAAGATCCAAAACTACGATACAGCCCCTTAGAAAAACAACTGTCTGCTGCTTATAATGCCTTATTGTAAGTTGAAGGACTACGTGCCAGTTTGAAAGTATTATGAACTCCAGAAAAGCCATGTTTTAAACCTGATAGAAATTTGTTGGGTTAATCATTGCTTTTAATTCTTATTTAATATTTTATGTAGGCAACTGTCATTAGATTATCTCCACAGAGGTGTGGCACAGCCAATTGTGGATGTGATCTTTTAATTAGAAGAGATGTGACTCCACCTGTTTAAGATGGGTCTTGATTAGTTTGCTGGAATCCTTTAAAAGAGGAAAACATTTTGGAAGAAATTCAGAAATGACAGAGATGCTTGGAGATGCAGACACTTGGAGATCAGAGGTGACAGGGCCCACACAGCCAAAGACCTTTGGAGATGAAGAAAGAAAATGCCCCCAGGGAAACTGTTTGAAACAGAAGCCAAAGACTCCAGAAGATGCCAGCCACGTGCCTTTCTAGCTGCAGAGGTGTTCCAGACCCATCAGTCTTTCTTGAGTTAAGATATATTTCCCTGGATGAACTACTGCTAGTTTGGACATTTTCATAGGCTTAGATTTGTAAACTCATAACTAATTAAATTCCCTTTTTATAAGCTGTTTCTCTGGTATCTTGCTTTCTGGCAGCTTAACAAACTAATATAGACTAGTTCAGAAATGCCCTGTGAAATTAACAATAGCCATTCCCTTACTGGAGTGGATATGGGACACTGACATTAAGCCTCACTCTGGCAGTGCACAATTGAACACATTAATGAAACAGAAAGCTTATCTGCTACAGTGCAGCATTTTTTTAAAAAGCCCTTTATGTGCAGAAATGCATGGTATCTTAGAATCAGTTTCCTACGTGGAAGGACAATGCCTCCCCGTCCCTACCGATCTTCCTGAGGTGGCTGTTTCTGTGGCAGTATACCTGAATCTGACTATTTTACTGATGGCTCAGCACATGGGCAGCCTGCCAACTGGACGGCAGTAGCCCGGCAAACTAGTATGGACACTATGTGGTGGGAAACTGGGACCATACAAAGCAGACAGTGGGCTGAATTAAGGGCTATATGGATGGTCATTGTCCATGAACCAGGAGATGTGTTAACTATTTGCACTGACAACTGACAGAGTACTAGGGCCTGACAGTGTGGATGGCCAGGTGGAAGCAACAGCAATGGACTGTTATAAGCACATCTCATGGGGAAAAGAAATACAGGAAGACATCTGTACTGCTGTCACAAGCAAAAGGTAACTGTGTTTCACATCTCTGCTCATAATACCGATTGTTTTCCTGGCAGTACTGAAGCAGATACATCAGCAAGAATTTGTAGCCAAGAGCTAACATTGCACAAGGCTGCTGAATGGTTGCATAAGAATACAGGACATCGGGCGGGCCGCGGTGGCTCAGCGGGCAAAGTGCTTGCCTGCTATGCCGGAGGACCTCGGTTCGATTCCCGGCCCCAGCCCATGTAACGAAAACGGAGAAACAAAATACAATAAAACAAGAAAGTGTTTAAAAAGATGTTTCCCTTTCTTCCTCTCTTCCTTCCTTCTATCCTTCCTTCCTTCTCTCTGTCTTTCCTTTAAAAAAAAAAAAAAAAAAAAAAAAAAAAAAAAAAAAAGAATACAGGACACCAAGCATACCAAACTGCAGGGAAGGGCACAGCAATTTCAGCTGCCTATCACCAGACAACTGTTAAAGGATGTTGCAGATACCTGCCCCTCTTGTTTTCTGCATACCCAAAGATGCTTCCTCATCAACTGGATCACATTAGCCATGAGCAGATTCCAGTCACTGGGTGGCCAGTAGATTATATTGGGCCCCTTCCTTTATGCGTAGGTGCAAAATATGCCTTTACACATAAACACAGCCACTGGACTGTTGTTGGCCTCTCCAGTATGGAAAGCTAACCAAAGAGCTACAATACACTGCTTAGAAAAGCTAAATACATTCTTTGGGGTCCCCACACATGTGCACAGTGATAGGAGGACCCCTTTATGAGGTAACTAACCCAAGCCTGAGCTACTGAACATGACATTTTATGGACATTCCATTGCCTTAGAACCCCACAGCAGCATGATTAATGGAAAGGATGATGGGTTTTGAAAGGAGTAATTAGAAGATGACAAGCAATCTCCACAACAGTGGACATGCTGGTTACCCAGCCCTCACTAGTCTTGATTCATGGCCCCAAGCAGCTGCTCCCACCCCTGCTAAACTGGTAATGGGGGGGGGGGGGGGCATACAGGTGCTACGAATTCAGGTCAAAGGACCAGCAACCTACAGCTACAAGGAGATAATGAACATAACTGGCTCTTGCCTGCACCACAAGCATTAGAAATTGAGGAAAATAAGGTCAATTGTCCATGCTTCTGACCGATGCAGCCAAGCTGGATGGGAATTCTGAGGTCATAGAGCATTGGGGTGGCACAAAATGTAAGTATTAGAACATAGCTGATATACAAAATGCCACAAGTTGTATATGTAACCGACCCAGGACACTCCACACCTCAAGGCACAGTGTGTATGACCCTGTGGACACTTATTATGCCCAGGCTAACCATGGATTTGACTCCATAAGGTTCCCTGCAAATTGCAGGGAGAAAAGGTGTGGTACCTAAAATTCCTCATAGCACCACTTTTCCAGGAACACTTCTGTCTACTAATGGAAATTTAGCTTGTATTCTGTTAGATCCAAAGATTTGTCTCTCCTAGCTCCCCATAAACATCTTTCTTTTCACCCTTAGCATCATAGCAAACACCTTTGTGCAATAGGCCTCTGCGGGAACCTACATGCACAATAAATCTCAATGCTGATTCTGCACTGAACTGTCAGTTTTGGGTACCCACCAGCCTGCTTGGACTGTAACCCCTACAAATTGGACCACATGGAATATACTGCTGGCCTGGCAGAGTTCAGCACATCAGAAAATCTGGAAAAGAATCTCATTTAAGACTGAAATCACAGGTTTTCCTTACTTTGTAGTGTTGTCATCTCTGTGTGGAGGTCCCCTGGTGTTCTGTTGTCTTTTATGTTGTGGAATAAGGATGCAATGTCTGTCCTATGCTCAGTGTAGTCTACTGTGTGGGGTGGATTGTGAGGACCCTGGGCCCAGGTCCCAGCCCGAGAACCAGTTACTACACGCAGCCACCTACATGACCAGGACAGACATTAAAGGGCAACAGACCCATGGGGGAAAGAACGTCGTGAAAACTTCCCTCCCCTAATCAAATCTTGGAAGACCCCACTGAAACTCATTGTTACACCCTGTGGACCTAAACTTTTATAAGCCATTCCCTTTATATTCCTCTCTCTCTCTCTCTTTTGCATGGAACACTGACTTCCATTCCCCAACTGATCACCATCAGCAAGAAACTTCTCCTGTTCTTAAGTCCCTAATTAAACTCCTGGATAACTCCATGCCAGGTGTGTTCTTTGGTCTTGGGGCTAAGTTGGGTTGGAATAGTGGTGTTCCCTTACGTGCTAGTTTGAAACAGTTGTATGCCCCAAAAGCCATGTCCTTTAATCCTGATTCTATATTGCTTAGGATGGAAACATTTGATTAGGTTGTGTCCATGGAGTTTGACTTGCTCAATGTTTGATTGGATTACTTCCATGGGGATGTGACTCCCCCAGTTGTAGGTGTGGCATTTTGATTAGATGGAGATGTGACTCCACCCATTCCAAATGGTGGATCTTAATTAGCTTACTAGCATCCTTTAAAAGGGGAAACATTTTGGAGAAACCTCAGAAGCAACAGAGCTGACAGAAACACTCGGAGAACAGATGCTTAGAGATGTTCAGCGTGCCAACAGAGAGAGCAGAGACAGGGATATTTGGAACCCAGCAGACGTTGCCATGTTCCTTCCCATGAGATGCTGAACAAGCCAGAATCCAGAGTAGTGTCCCAGAGGAGCTTAGTGAAGGTGCACAGACACTTAGAGGGGAAACCACTGGCATCAGAAGCTGAAAGCAATGGAACTGGGAACAAGGACCAGCAGATGCCAGCCATGCGCCTCCCTGGCTGACAAGTGTTCAGGACCCATCTGACCTTTCTTAAGTCATGGTATCTTTTTCTGGATGCCTTAGTTTGGACGTTTTTATGGCTTTAGAACAGTAAAGTTGCAACTTAATAAATTCCTTTTGTAAAAGCCATTCCATTTCTTGTATATTGCATTCCAGAAGCTTTAACAAACCAAAACACCTTATTTTCTATTGGACCGAGGACTTTGCCTTACGTCAACTAACTATGGTCCTCTGAAACTCAAGCTGCTGCTTTCTTAAACCTTGGTTTAGGTGTAGCAATGGTTACTCCTTGGATTCAGTGAGAGCACAATTACAGAACACATCTTGGACTGGGAAGAACAACAGAGTAAAATCCAAACTCTTCCATCCAAGGGCCACAAGCCTTCCATAATGTCCCACTGCTCTCCCTCTTCCTATCTCACTTCCCTGCTCCAAGCACACTGGTTTTCTCTTAGCTTCTCCCTCATGGTTGCTTCAAGGTATAGTAACTGTTTCAGCTACCTGGAGTCATCTTCTTTCTGCTTTTTACATGGTTGGCTTCTTTTCAACATGTAGGTCTTAGTTCAAATTCACCGGCTTACATTGGCTTTCCCTAGTCACACAATTTACTATTACCATCTACCCAATTATTTTACCTTGTTTCTATTTATTTTCTTCATGATACTAACTAGTATCTGATATCTTACTTATTTCCTTGTTTAATGTTTGTCTCTTCTATGTGACTGGAGCTCTAAAGTTTGGAGGAAGACCTTTATGTGTCTCATTCAGAGTTAGATTCTCATGCCTAATGTACTTGCCAGCATAAATCATGAACTCTGCAAACACTGGTGATATGAATGAAAGAAAGAATAAATGAACAAGTGCTAAGGCAGTAGCAATATACACCAGAACAACATTTTGTTCTCTCATTCACTCATTCATACAATACAAATATGGTTACTGTTTCCAGAGCTTATAGTGCAATGAGGAATGCAGGTAAAAAATTATAATTATTCTGCTAGGGAAAGTACAGAGTACTGTGACAGCACTCAGAAGCAGGATTTTGTGGTTGGGGAAGACATTTTGAAGAAAAGGACATTTAAGCTAAAACCTAAAGAATGATCAGGAATTAGGTTGTTAGGGGTTGGCTCCCAGGGGAGGCAACATTTAAACCACAGGGAACAGGAGGTACGGAAGCCCAGAATGGAGCAGGCAGCCCCATGAGGAAACTGAGAGGAGTCTGGAATGGCAAGAAGGGAAAGGAAGGTGTAGAACAATTCTGGAGAAGGAAACAAGAGCTCAAACATACAGGGCCTGGCCAGTGTAATGAAATGTTGTTGAAGGGCTATGTAAGGTAGTGTGATCACATTTGTGTTTTCAAAAGATTTCTCTGGCTGTAGTACAGAGAATAAATTAGGGGAAACAATACTGGAGGAAAAAAAGATAAGAGAGGTGAGAGAAAAGAGTGCCTTGGACAATAAAAACTGAAAGTACCCAATCGCCACCCCCCAGCAAAAAAAATTGGCAAAAGCCTTGAACAGAGACACTTTACAGAAGAAGACATACGAATGGCCAACATACACATGAAAAGTAGATTAACATATTTAGATATTAGAGGAACAAAAATTAAAACCAAAACAACATACTATTACATGCTGACTAGAATGCCTGTCATCAAAAAATCGATAACATCAAATGCTGGCAAGAGAAGAAGCAAATGGAATTCTGTTACATAGTTGAAAGGGATGTGACAATGGAGAATTGTAGATAGTTTCTTAAATGTTTTAACATACACCACCACTATGATGCAGTAGTTTCATTTTTAGGTATTTACCAAGGAGAAATGAAAATACATGTCCTCAAAAAGACATGTACAACAATGTTCATAGCAGCCTTAAAAATAATAGCCAGAAACTGGAATCCACACATTGAAAGAATGACTATGCAAACTGTAGTACATTTATACAATGAAATACAACTTAGCGACAAAAGTGAGCTACTGATGCAAGAAACAACACGGATGAATTACAAAAATGTTTGCTGAGAACTGTGAAGGGTCTGACATTGTACCTCACTTCTGTGCTAAAATGTTAGGCTACCACAATTTCACTGACTTCCAGGTCACATGTAAAAGACCGATTAGTAGCTACAGCAATAGCTCTGAGGAATATGAGACTATTAGCATTTGCACCAGTTTTCTGATATCCAATGTTCAAAGGATAACCTGAAGAAAGCCAGGTGATGCCTGAGTGCATGCAAGTTAATTGTGTTAGGACAAGAACTCTGAATTTAACACACCTGATTCTTTTATCACAGAGCTAAAGCATGCCTGACTTATGCCCAAGAGGAAGATACTGTTTATTATTTTGGCCTTTGATGCTCATTTGGAAATATGATGTACTCCAGAAAAGTCAAGTTTTATTCCTGATTCGATCTTATGGGGGCAGTTATTTCTTTTAAACTCTGATTAAGTTTTGATTAGATCATCTCCATGGAGATGTGACATGCCCGATTGTGAGTGTGACATTTTGATCAGATGGAGATGTGATTCCACCCATTCCAGGTGAGTCTTGATTAGTTCACTAAAGTCTTGAAAAGGGGAAACATTTTGTAAAAATCTCAGAAACAACAGACCAACAGAAACTTACAGCAGAGCTGACACAGATACTGACACTTGGAGAACAGAGACACAGGTGCATGGAGATGCTTGGAGATGCCTGAGTCCAGCAGGTGTTACTATGAGCTGTTCAACAAGCCAGAATCTGGAGAGAGCCAAGGGAAGCAAAGAGATGAAAGCCAGTCCTGGAGAAGCAAAGTGAGGAACCCCAAAAGAACAGAGGCTGGAAAGCAACGGAGACCAGGAGGAAGGGACCAGCAAGGGACCAGCGTGCCTTCCTAGCTGAGAGAGGTGTTCCAGACACATTGGTCTTTCTTGAATTAAGGTATCCTTCCCTGGATGCCTTAGTTTGGACATTTTTATAGGCTTAGAACTGTACATTTATAATTTATTAAATTCCCTTTATAAAAGCTGTTCCATTTTTGGTATATTGCATTCTGGCAGCATTTAAAAACTAATACACCCAGTAAGCCAGCCTGCCCTCTGCTCTGGAGGGAGACACTGTATCTTCTAAGGGTGTCTGCTATATAAATGTCCTTGAAATGACAGAAAAGAAAGGCAATCATTACCTCTGCTCACAAGATGTACAGAAATGTAAGACTATGAAGGATTGTCTCTCACCAATACAAAGGAAAAAAAGACAAAAACAAGTATATGATGTTACTCTAAGATTCACCAACAGAACTTTCTTTTGCATTTTTTCTTTGTCTAGTGTTTGCATCAATTTTATTACAACGTTATAAAATGAGTAGAGATGCTTACTACACTCTATTTCTGTGGTGTCTACTCAAATTTTCCACTTTATTTTGAATCAATTTAAGAGAAGAATATTCCTAGAAAATATGCATTTAATCTAGATAGTCAACTTAATTATTAGCATAAAATCATAGGTAACACAAAATCATAGGTAGTGTTATCTAGTCATTTTCAAATCTCTTATTCATAAGAGTTGTTTCCTTTCCCATTGTTGTCTATTTTTGCTTTTTCCTCTTTTTTAGATCTGAACTTCAAATATTTATCATTGTCTTTGAACAATGTCTGTTCAGAGAATCAACTCAGGGTTTCATGGATTGGCTTGATGCATGTGGTATATACATGGATAACACATCCTTTTTTCTCCTACCTCCTTCTGTCACTGTGGGGATCCTGACCATCTCGGGATAAGTTCTACTTATTGCATCAGAGTGGGGCTTGACAAACTACAGAACTACAGCCCAGGAGTGGAATCCAGCACACCCCTTGATTTTGTAAATAAAGTTTTACTGGAATCCAGCCGAGCCCATTCATTTGCAGCTTATGGTTGCTTTCCCCTTATAACAGCAGAATTGAGTAGTTGTGACAGCAGAGGCCATATGGCCCACAAAGACTAAATATTTACTATCTGACCCTTTGCAGAAAAAGCTGCCCAATTTCTGCACAAGTCAAGACATAGTGGTGATAGCAGAAGACTTCCACAAATGGCTCATTTTGTTAATTAAGTACTTCTTAGGACTTTATCCTGGAGATAAACTTCCCTGCCTATAGCCTGGGATGTACAGGAGAAGATATGGGTTCCAATTATCTAGCTATTCTACACTTAATCCTTATCACCCCCTAGGGACCCCATCATTTATTTTTGTTCAATCTGAGTTTGTAGTTTCTTTCAAATTTCATTGGGATAAGCTAGGTTTTAGTGTCACAGTAGCTTCCTCTTTCTTGTATTTTTGGACAGTGATTGTGCTCTTATTTATCTGTCAGTTCATTTTTCATCTGATGTCTAATATCCAAGCATTCCTCAAACTGGCCCAGTATTTCCAGGGATACTATGATTTTTTTCATCTCTCTCTCTCTCTCTCTCTCTCTCTCTCTCTCTCTCTCTCTCTCTTACAGTATAATTTCTGCTGTGAGGGGAGGGAGAGGTTGTATTCTCCACTTATGATGGTGTGGGGTCCTGCCAGATTGTGATGCACAAGGTTCTCAGATCACACTTTTATATCATATAAGGACAAAAAATACTTAAAATATCATGTACAATTCATGTAGACTGTGGTATATACATGCAATCATGCTAGGGTAATACAGAAAATGAAAAATGTTCATTACAAAATGGAAAATTTTCTGTAAAAAATAATTACATTTAATTTTACTAAAAACAGGAAAGGCGTTCCTTCATAATAAATTGTGCATACAGTATTTGTTGGTTACCTGCAACCTCGACAGGCCTCCCTCCTGCAGTGATAGGAGGTGGACAAGATAAGAACACTGTCAACATTATATCCAATTCATTTTCCCAAAAATGTTTCAGTCAGTGACTCAAGGTCAGGTCAAAAATTGGCTCTGAGGAGTAAAAAGAGGTCCTTGTCCTACAGAGTATTTCTGACTATGCAGCGGGGGTGGACGCATAGCTATGTGAGAAAAGGTGTCATACTGCTTACTTTGAGACTTACCAAAAGTGCTCTGGGCAATGCCCCAGGATGCCAGAGTTATTGCTTTTTTAAAGTCCAAAAATACTTGCATCTCTCAATGATTTTCACACAGCTCAATAATGAAGGGGGAGTACAAAAACTTCTTACCTCCCAAACAAAATACTTTTGCCAAGGAGCCTTCAAATCTGAGAAATTAAATGTATTATATTTGACATACTTTCAAGGATGCTGACAAGACAGATATATATCCAAAATGCAGACTTTTTTCTTAAACTTCAATTCTAACTAACATATCTTAACAATAGGTCTCAGAGAGAAATAGAATTTAAAATAGTTATATCTTGGTTTATTTATCCCTCTACAATTTGAAAGCAGAAACTAAGGAAGTAAATGACATGTTCAAGTAGATCATCAATTATAGCCAACTCTGATCTCATTTTGTTCAAATTAAGGTATTTTAAAAAGACAAAAGTTAATTTAAAAACTGCTCACAGTATTAGCAAGAGTACCTTTAATTAAAAACATACTGCAGCAGATGGCCCCATCCATTTTTAAAGAGTAAAAACTCAAGGGGTTTCAATTTAGATGCATACAGTTCCCATGAATCCAACCACAGCTTTAAGGGGTTCAAATGTTGGTTTCTCTAGCACACGTATTAGTGCCAGTCACAAACCTGAAATACTATACTGAACACACCCCTTCCCTCTACCTCTCATCCAACATGACATAAAGCATTATATAACTCAACAGAATGGACAACTTTAAATATCTTTTAAGACCAAAAAGGTAAGTTTCCTTGATTAGCTTAAGGAAGCTTAAGCTCTTGGGATGAGAATAACTTCAGCTATAAGAATAAGAGGGAAAAATACATCCCAGTGTTGATGATGGGGGAGGGAATAAACAGTTCTCATTGGGAAGGCAAATATGGTGCTATCCTTCAAAGACTTAAGAAAGGTATACTTTGACCTAGTATTTGTGCATGTGGGGAATTATCCTGAAGAAATAAAAACATGTACACCACGTGAGTATATACAAGGCTACACACTGCAGTATTACTGATGATAGCCCCCCAACCCCCCAAAAAGCTAAATAGCCAATACTAAATAAAAGTACATGATTTTGCAATATATTAGATTAAACTGGCCTGGACAAGTCCTCTATTAACAAAGAGGAATTTTTAATAAAATAAAACATGTCCACATGCAAAGTATAAAGACAAACTCGAGAGAAAGATCTTTCTTGGTACGAGAAATGTGCCTTGAAGCTAGAGCAGTAGAATGAGGCTCAGGGGCCAATGCCATGGCAGGATAAAGTAGGATTTGGGTAGAGACCTGAACACTTAGGGACTGAGGTCTAAATGACCGCATGGCAGAAGAATATTTCTGTTTCCTGCCTTGCACTGTCCCTGGGCAAGAAAGAGAGCTGGAATTGAGGTGCTCTAAGATGATATACTCAAAGTGTTACCAAGTCTGATAAAGAGTTCTACAAAACCTACTCACAAGCTCAAAAGAGCAACAGGAAAGCTTGAAGTGTTTTGGGATGTTGGACCGGAAAACAGCTCCTTAAAAGAAATCAAAATCTCAAGTCTATGTTATGTCAAGCTGTGGCATGCAGACTCACCATGCCAATGGGATCTGAGAATCCTAAACAGAGAAATTAACCATAAAAATTAATCCAGAACTAACAAAATCTGTGGACATCTAGATGAAACAAGAAAATCCTTTAGGGACATTTGTTCAACCCAAGGCACACAGAATTCCTACAGAAAAAAAAAAAAACAAATTTAGATAAAGATAAGCTACAACAAATGAACATAAAAAAACAAATCCAATTTAAGAAAACTGACCCCAAAAGAACTAACAGAACAATCTAGTGAAAATTATATAAAAGTCTCTTAATAATTAAAGAGTAACCATAGTGAAAAAACAGGTTATTATAAACAGATTTTTAAAAGTACCAAAGAAACTTAGGAAAATTGAGATACAAAACTGAAAATAAATTCATGGAATGGATACATATACTGAAGATGTAGGGGTAAAAATTACTGCTGTCTGCAACTTCCTTTGAAATGCATCTTAAATATAAGATGGATTGATAGATGGAAGGCTAGAAAAAGGACAGATATGTGATAAAGAAAATTAAAACAAAATGTTATCTTTAGAACATTTGGTGCATATGTACATCACTATATAATTCTTTCAACTTTTCTCTATGTTTGGTCATTTTTTATGAAATGTTGAGGAAAAAACTCATTTACGGAACTAGTCATCACATCAGACACCACAGTCACTGTCATTGTCGGCATTATCACCATATTTAGTGACAGCAATACCAACACTTATTTAGTTGTTCAATTTTGCCAGAACTTTTTTTTAGCATTTTTTCATTGTGAAATTTAAGATACAGACAAAACAGCAATAAATTTCAAAGTACATTGTATTAAACAGTTAGAGAACAGATTTCAGAGTTTGGTAGGGTTACAGTTCCACAATTTCATGTTTTCCCTTCTAGCTGCTCCAAGACACTGGAGACTAAAAGGATATCAATAAAATGATTCAGCAGTCATACTCATTTGTTAAAATCCTATCTTCTTCTGTCATCCCCCTACATGGGACATGACTTCTAGGGGTGTAAATCTCCTTGGCAATGTGGAACAGGATTCCCAGGATGAGGCACAACCCAGCATCAGGGAACTGAGAAAGCATTCTTGACGAAAAGAGGGAAGAAAGAAATGAGACAAAATAAAGTTTCAGTGGCTAAGAGATTTCAAACAGGGTTGGTAAGTTATTCTGGAGGTTATTCTCATGCATTATATAGATATTCCTTTTTAGTTTATGGTGTATTGGAGTGCCTGGAGGGAAGCACCTGAAACTGCTGAGCTGTGTTCCAGTGGCCTTGATTCTTGAAGACAATTACATAAAGATAAAAGTTTTACAGTATGACTGTGTGACTGAAAACCTCGGGTCTGATGCTCCTTATATTCATGGTATGGACAGATGAGTAAAAAAAAAATGGATTCATAATAAATAATAGGGAGGATAAAGAGTAAAATAAATTGGGTAGATGGAAATACTAGTGGCCAAATATTAGGAGTAAGGGGCATGGTATGCATGATTTTTTTCTTTTTATTTCTTTTTTTTGATAATGTTCTCAAAAATTATCATGATGATGAACTGACAAATATACAATGATAATACAGTGAGCCACTGATTGTATGGAATGTATGTATGTGAAGATTTGTCGGTAAAAATTTAAAAAAAAAAAAAAGGAAAACACAGAGAGAGGGCCACAAAATTCACAAATACATAGAGGCTAAACAACACTCTTATACAACCAGGGGGTCAAGGAATAAATTATAAGAGAAATCAGTAAATATCTTGAGATAAATGGAAATGAAAATGTAACATTTCAAAATTTATGGGATGCAGCACAAGAGGTACTGAGGGGGAAATTTATTGCCTTAAAGGCCTATATTAAAAATTATATAAGGAAAAGCAAAAATCTAGGAATTAACTATTTAACTAGAACAACTAGGGAAAAACAGCAAACTAACCCCAAAGCAAACAAAAGGAAAGATATAACAAAGACTAGAGCAGAAATAAATGAAATTGAGAATATGAAAACAACAGAGAAAAATCAACAAACCCAGAAGTTGGTTCTTTGAGAAAGCCAATATAATCAATGAACACTTAGCTAGGATGACCAAAAAAAGGGAGAGAGGATGCAAATAAACAAAATAAGAAATGGAAGAGGGAACATAAGCACTGACCCCACAGAAATAAAGGAGGTTTTCAAAGGATACCATGAGCAACTATGTGCTAATAAACTAGACAATGTAGATGAAATGGAAAACTTCCCAGTAAGTCATGAACAATGAACACTGACTTGTGAAGAAAAGACAATCTCAACAAACCAAACACAAGTAAAGGGACAGGATAACTTATCAAAAAGCTCCCCTAAAAGAAAAATCCAGAGCCACATGGCTTCACATGTTAATTCCACCAAGCATTCAAGAAATAATTAATCACTGGCTATTAGGGAAATGCAAATCAAAACCACAATGAGACATAATCTGACACCCACTAGAATAGCTGTTATCAAAAAAACAGAAAACAAGCGCTGGAGAGGATGTGGAGAATGAGGCACACTTATCCACTGTTAGTGGGAATATCAAATGGTACAACCACTTTGGAAGGCAGTTTGTCTTCAGGAAACTAAGTATAGAATTACCATATGACCCAGCAATATCATTGCTAAGTATATACTCAGAGGATATGAGGGCAAGGACACAAATGGAAATTTGCACACCAATGTTTATAGCAGCATTATTTATAACTGCCAAGAGATGGAAACAGCCCAAATGTCCATCAACAGATGAGTGGCTAAACAAGCTGTGATGTATACATACGATGGAATATTACACAGTTTTAAGACAGAAAAAAGTCATGATGTATGAACAATGTGGACATTATGCTGACTGAAATTAGCCAGAAACAGCAGGACAAATACTGTATGGTCTCATTCATGTGAACTAATACTAATGAGTGAGCTTGGAAAATTTCGGTTAAGAACACAGGTTATTATGAGATAGAAATAGGGTAGAGACGGGGTAATTGGTGCCGAAGGGCTACAGATTGTGCCACAGGACCCATTGTAAAAATTCAGAAATGGATAGCACAATACTACCTGATTGTAGCACAATAATGTAAGTACACTGAATGTGAGAATGATAGAGGGAGGAAGGCTGGGAGCACATACGAAACCAGAAGGAAAGATAGATGATAAGGAACGACTGAGAAGGTATAATTTAAGAATGCCTAGAGTGTACAATGACAGTGACTAAAGCACAAATTTAAAAATGTTTTTTGCATGAGAAAGAACAAAGGAATGTCAATACTACAGGGTGTTGAAAATAGATGGTCATTCATATTTTCGAACTTGAACTTCTGTGTGAGACTAAAGCAAGAAATGTTTATTTGGTACAAAATTTACATTTTGACTAGAGCATTTCCTAATTTAACTTATATGGACACTTTAATGGAACACCAAAAGTACATGGAACCTTGAATAGTACATGAGATTATGTTGCTTTGTCCAAGTTAGTGTGATGCCCCGATAAATCCCTGAATGAGCTGAACAGCGAATAAAGAAGTATTTACAGGGTCCCCTTTGGGGAATGGGGAGAAAGGGGGAAAATTCAATTTCACCATTTGGAGAATTCCTGATATTCTTGCAAGCAGTGGGAATAGCCAAATAAATAGGCTGAGCCCTCAGTCTTGTGGTTTGCCCCTAGGAACCTTATCCCTACAGAGGATAGGCTAAGCCTACTTAAAATCAGGCCTGGGAGTCACCCTCCAGACAGCTTCTTTTGTTGCTCAGATGTGGCCTCTCTCTCTAAGCCAACATGGCAAGTTAACTCACTGCCCTCCCCCCTCTATGTGGGACATGACTCCCAGGGGTACAGACCTCACTAGTAATGTGGGACAGAAATCCTAGGATGAGCTGGGACACAGCATCAAGGGATTGAGAAAGCTTCTTGACCAAAAGGGGGAAGAGAGAAATGAGACAAAATCAAGTGTCAGTGGCTGAGAGATTTCAAACAGTTGAACGGTTATCCTAGAGGTTATTTTTACACATTATATAGATACCCCTTTTTTAGTTTGTGGTGTGTTGGAGTGGCTAGAGGGAAGTGCCTGATACTGGAGAGCTATGTTCCAGTAGCCATGTTTCTTTTTTTTTTTTTAATTATTTATTAACTAAAAAAAATTAACAACAAACAAAAATATTAACATATCATTCCATTCTACATATACAATCAGCAATTCTCAATATCATCACATAGTTGCATATTCATCATTTTTTAAAAGTATGGAACGCTTCACGAATTTGTTTGTCATCCTTGCGCAGGGGCCATGCTAATCTTCCTGTATCATTCCAATTTTAGTATATGTGCTGCCAAAGCGAGCACCAGTAGCCATGTTTCTTGAACATGATTGTACAACAACATAACTTTTGCAATGTGACTGTGTGATTGTGAAAACCTTGCTCCTTTGATTTATGGTATGGACAGATGAGTAAAAAATATGAATAATAAACAAATAATAGGGGGAACAAAGGTTAAAATAAATTGAGATCGAAATATTAGTGTTCAATGAGACAGAGGGGTAAGGGGTATGGCATGTATGAGTTTTTTCTTTTTTCTTTCTTTGGCTGGAGAGATGCAAATGTTCAAAAAGTGATGATGGTGATGAATA
This sequence comes from Tamandua tetradactyla, assembly GCF_023851605.1. Taxonomy (NCBI): domain Eukaryota; kingdom Metazoa; phylum Chordata; class Mammalia; order Pilosa; family Myrmecophagidae; genus Tamandua; species Tamandua tetradactyla. The sequence continues at coordinate 102,274,202 of NC_135327.1, forward strand.
CACAACTATGTGATGATATTGTGAGCCACTGATTATAACCATGTCAAGAATGCTTGCATGTTCGTTTGTTGTTTACAACAAAAATATTTTTAAAAATTGACAGAATCTACAATGATGTCAAAATAAAAAGTTTCATTTAAAAAAAAGGAAAAAAATGAAAGAATTAATACCAAACCTGATCAAATTCTTCAAAAAAACCGAAGAGGAGGGAAAGCTATCTAACTCATTCTATGAAGACACCATCACCCTAATACCAAAGCTAGACAGAGATACTATAAGAGTAAAAAACTACAGCACAATCCCTTTAAGGAATATAGATGCAAAAATCCTCAACAAAAACTTGCAAATTGGGTGGGCCACGGTGGCTCAGCAGGCAGAGTTCTTACCTGCCATGCTGGCAACTTGGGTTTGATTTCTGGTGCCTGCTTATGCAAAAAACAAACAAACAAATAAACTTGCAAATCGAATCCAGCAGCACATGAAAAGAAATATGCACCATAACCAAGTGGGATTTATTCCAGGTATGCAAGGCTGGATCAACACAAGAAAGTCAATTAATGTGATGTACCATATCAATAAATCAAAAACCACCTGATCATCTCAATTGATGTAGAAAAGGCATCTGACAAAATTCAACATCCTTTCTTAATGAAAACACTTCAAAGAATAGGACTAGAACAGAACTTCCTCAACATGATAAAGGGAATATATGAAAAACACACAGCTAACATCATCCTCAATGGGGAAAAACTGAAAGCTTTCTCTCTGACATCAGGAACAAGACTGTCACCATTGTTATTCAACATTGTCCTGGAAGTTGTAGCCAGAGCAATTAGACAAGAAAAAGAAATAACAGGCATCTAAATTGGAAAGGAAGAAGTAAAACTCTCACTGTTTGCAAATGACATGATACTATATGTCAAAAATCCTGAAAAATCTACATTAAAGCTACCTGAGCTAAATGAGTACAGCAAAATGGGAGAGCACAAGATTAACACCCTAAAATCAGTAGCATTTCTATACAATAGTAATGAGTAATCTGAGGAGGAAATCAAGAAAAAAATTCCATTTACAATAGCAACCAAAAGAACAAAATATTTAGGAATAAATTTAACTAAGGATACAAAAGACTTTTACACAGAAAACTATAAGAAATTGCTAAAAGAAATTATGGAAGACTTAAATAATTGGAAGGTCATACTGTGTTCATGGATTGGAAGACTGAATATAGTTAAGATGTCAATTCTACCCAAATTGATGTATAGATTCAATTCAATACCAATTAAAATCCCAACAACTTACTTTGCAGAAATAGAAAAACCAAGAACCAAATTCATTTGGAAGGGCAGGATGCCCCAAATAGCTAAAAATATCTTGAGAAAGAAAAATGAAGTAGAAGGTCTCATTCTAATTCACTTTAAAGCACATTATAAAGCAGTGGTCAAAGCAGCATGGTACTGGCATAAAGATAGATATACTGACCAATGGAATGTAACTGAATGTTCAGAAACAGACCCTCTCATCTATGGGCAACTGATCTTTGATAAGGCGGTCAAGCCAACCCACCTGGGACAGAGCAGCCTCATCAATAAATGGTGTTTGGAGAACTGAATTTTCATATGCAAAAGAATGAAAGAGGATCCATATCTCACATCACACCCTATAGAATAATAAACTCAAAATGGATCAAAGACCTAAACATTAGTGTTAAGGCCATAAAACCTGCAAAGGGAAATATCTCATAAATCTTGTAATAGGAGGTGGTTTTCTAGACCTTATACCCAAAGCACAAGCGATGAGAAAAGAAATAGATAAATGGGAACTCCTCAAAATTAAACCTCTTGTGCATCAAAGAACTTTGTCAGGAAAGTAATAAGGCAGCTTATGCAATAGGAGACAATATTTGGAAACCACATATCAGACAAAGGTTTAATGTCTAAAATATATAAAGAGATTCTATAACTCAACAACAAAAAGACAAACAATCCAATTAAAAATGGGCAAAAGACATAAATAGATACTTTTCAGAAGAGGAAATACAAATGGCAAAAAGGCTCATGAAAAGATATTCAATTTCATTGGCTATTAGGGAAATGCAAATCAAAACCACAGTGAGGTATCATCTAACACCCACTAGAATGGCCATTATCAAAACAAAAAAAACAGAAAACAACAACTGCTGGAGAGGATGTGGAGAAAGAGGCACATATGTCTACTGTTGGTGGGAACATAAACTGGTGCAACTGCTCTGGAAGGCAGTTTGGCGGTTCCTCAAGAAGCTAAAATAGAATTGCCACACTGCAATCACATTACTAAGTATATATTCAGAGGAACTGAAGGCAAGGACACAAATGGACATTTATACCCTGATGTTTACAGCAGTATTATTCACCATTATCAAGAGATGGAAACAGCCCAAATGTCCATCAAATACAGTTGAGAAGTTATCCTGTTATTCGTATGCATTATATAGATATTCCTTTTTAATTTATGGTATATTAGAATGGCTAGAGGGAAGTACCTGAAACCGCTGTACTGTATTCCTGTAGCTTTGATTCTTGGAGATGACTGTATATTTATATAGCTTGTACAAGATGACTGCGTGATTATGAAAGCCTTGTGTCTGATGTTCTTTTTATCCAGGGTATGGACAGATGAGTAAAAAAAAGAAAAACTAAGGACAAAAATAAGTAAATAATAAGGGGCGAGGAAGTAAAAAAAAATTGGGTAGATTGAAACACTAGTGGTCAATGAGAGGGAGGGGTAAGGGGTATGGGAATGTGTACGTTTTTTCTCTTTCTTTTAATTCCTTTTCTTGGAGTGATCCAAATGTTCTAAAAACTATCATGGTGATGAATACACAACTATGTGATGATATTGTGAGCCATTGATTGTATACTATGAATGGACTGAATGAGCATGAAGATATCTCAATAAAAATATATATTTTTAAAAAGTAAATGGTACCAAATTTCTTTGGCTAGTCAAAGGATTGTGTGGTCCCTATCCAGGATTAAAAGAGCAAAATTAAAGGGAAAATTCAACATACTTTACAACTTAAAATTCTTGTATATATTATCAATACAAGCACTTCATTATCTGAATTAGATGTGCTGCTAGTTCAGGCGAGGCGAGCAAGTTCGGTGGCACTGGCTGCCGCTGCCACCGTCAGGTGCCCTAACCTGCCTCGTCACGGTGCCCAGAACACGTGCATCACCAACGACAGAGCCCTCTCTGACCCCCGTTCAGGAATGAATTCAAGTATTTCCAAAGAATGGCTACAACCTCCTCGGCAGAAAGTAAACAGAACTTGGTGATTATAGGTAAAAAGCCCTGGTTCTCCATCCCTGAGAAGAACAGCCTTTAAAGGACAGAATTAATTTAGTTCTCAGGAGAGAACTCAAGGAACCCCCACAAGGAGCACATTTTCTTGCCAGGAGTTTGGATGATGACTTAGCACTTATTGAAGCAACTAGAACGAGCAACTACAGCAGACACGGTTTGAATAGTGGGAGGCAGTTCTGTATATAAGGAAGCCATGGGTTAGCCGGGCCAGCCCAGACTGTTTGTGACAAGGATCATGCAGGAATTTGAAAGTGACGCATTTTTTCCAGAAACTGATATAGAGAAATATGAACTTCTCCCAGAATAGCCAGGTGTTCTTTCTGATGGCCAGGAGGAGAAAGGCATCAAGTTCCAATTTGAAGTGTATGAAAAGAATGATTAACATGAAGATGTTTTCTGACTTAATTCAATTTGTTTCCTTCCATCCCCCCCACCCAGAAATTACATATTTTTACATTAGAAAAAAAAGACTTTTGTTAACTTTAAACCTATAGATAATTGTTTCTAAGCATGGTGATTTTACTCTCCATTAATCTTTAAAAAAAAAATTTTTTTTTTTTTTTAGGTACATGGTCCAGGAAGCAAACCAGTGTTTCCCACATGGAAGGCGAACATTCTACCAGCCCCATTAATCTTTAGAGTGTATCAGATACCATTTGTGAAATAGTTCTTGTCACAGCTGCTTTAATGCCTATCCCTTAAGAGCCAGGGTGAGGTCCCCAGTCCCTGCCTGGGGCAGCATGTCAATCAAGACAGCCCAAAGCTGAGAGCCCCTGGTAGCATGAGCTGAAACCAGGACCCAGGGAGAGAGGACAGACTGGGCCAAAGGGCAGGAAGGGGTTACAAACAGAAGAACTACAACTCATATTCTAAAAGAAAATTGGATCGAAATGGGGCTATAAATTATTCTGGTTATATCATCCTTCTGAAAAAAAATTATATTCACTCAGATAGGAAATTAGTGAACTGAGAGCTCCACTACAGGGAGAGTAGAGATAGGTAGGAGACTAATTTTTTGAGGGTTAAAAGATGAGTAAAAGTTTGAGACCTTTAAACACTCTGTTACTCATCATCAGTGAGATTAAACGAGTTGTTACATGATAGAAATGAATAGGTTGCTCTTTAAAGAAAGCTTAGGCTAATAACAGGTATAATGGGTAAAATTAAACTCAAATATGTAATGAATTTAGAATGGATAGTGTTAGAAGACAACGTTAGTTCATTAGGAAACAAGCCTCACAATGTTAAAAAAATGAAACAATATTTTTTACACATCATGTTAGCAAAGATTTAGATTATTATGATATCCAAGAAAATAACATTTACTGCCTTATAATTTGGCACAGCCATTTTAAGAGTGTATATTAGCAATATCAGTTAAAATTCCAAAATGTTCATATCCTTGGAATTCAGAGCTAACATTTCTAGAAATTAATCCTGAACTAAAAAAAGGGCCAAGAGTATTCTTTGAAGACTTTTTTTAAAGAGCAGTTTGGAAACAGCCTAATGTTGATCGCTAAAGAAATGTTTAACCAATCTATAGAATGCAATATTCTATAGCATTTAAAAGGACTGAGGTACTGAAATAGGAAAATGTCAAGGATTGCTAAATGAAAGAAGCAAATTGTATATCATAGCCAAAATTTTTAATAAATATTAATATGTATAAGAAAAAAAAAGCATTGCTAAGGAAGAAGACCAGCGCAGGGGAGTAGCGTGAAGTATGCTGAATTCAGTGCTGGGCAGAGGAATTTCCTCTGCCAGTTCACTTCCAAATTCTGCAATGTTGGGAAAGTCAATTCATATCTCTGGATTCAGATTTTATCCACTGAAAATAAGAACTGTAGCAAACAAATATTAACTCCTTTCCAAACCCAGCATTCTCTGAATCTATAAGCCAAGAGAAAAGCCATATCCTTAAACCATTCCTCAGCTAAGAGCACACCTTCAAATAGGAGGCTAAGGGGAGGACCTAGCGTAGCTGAGAAGAATGAAGTAGAATTCAAAATAGATTTTATTTTCCAAAATTTTTCATCTTTCACTATAATTAACAGAAAAGCAAAACACTCTGAAAATCTTTGCCTTTGTTGAAGAGCCCTCCACTTTTTTGAATGATGCAAATGCGGAAAATGTACACATATTTTTTCACAAACACATAATCAGCCTTGAGAGTCTTACATAGAAGGGAAGGAATAGGCACAGAGCATCAGTATGACTGATATTCTAGAGCCTTGAGGGGAAAAGACATGATGGACTTTTAAATACCCATGTAGAAAACTAGAAGAGGGTTAACATAAAGGTAGAAAATTCAAAGTTGAACAACTGATGGCTAAAATTTTCCTGTCATGGTGTCTTGCCCACAGAAGATATTCCATAAATGATGGGGAAATGAATAAATAAAGCTTACCTCTTCAAGTCCCTCCAAGTCTAGAAATCGTGCATCTATAAATACCTGTTTCTTATGGAAATCCTTTAGAGCTGTTTCATAGCCTTCTTCCAGTCTACTGAAAGCTATTCCCACATCTGTAGTCCACCATATTTGTGAGCTAGTAAGAGCAACTTGAGCCGGGAAATCAAAAATCCACAGTTCCCTGGGTTTTTCTTCATAGGCTGCAAGGGCTTCTGCGATAGAATGTCGCACTGTCTCTTGCATGGTTTGTTCAAGTTGCAGAAGCCACGTTTCCACCTTTGAAGTGAATTGAAAAGTCATAGCATGGGCTTAACTATGGAAGAGGGATAACTCCATCCTCCCACGAGCTCTGAAGTCCTACAGGGGAAGGTCAACAGAGGAAACCCACGAATGCATTTATTCCAAACCCACATCAAAACCCAGAGCAGGGAAATTCAAAGACGGAACATGAACAACTGAACGCTGAAGTCTTTTTCCTACACGAACCTGCCTCCTCCCAGGAACGCTGCTCATCTTGTCTCATGTACCAGGAGGTAGCTAATAGCTTTCCACACCGTAAACAGGAGAGATTTTTTTTCGGATTTGCAGACAAGGGGGTTCTAGACCAATATCCCTCCCTCTGTTAATACATTTGTGTTTTGAGAAACCAAATGTGAACAGACACCTACAGAAGACTGAGTGACATTTTAAAGCTGTGGGAATAAAGAGAAATTTGATTATTTTAAATATATCTTTTGATGATTTTTAAATCTACTAGAATGTATTCTCTAAAATCTTTATATTTTTTAGTCTTAAGACAGTCTTTTCAGCAAGTTATCTTAATTATATTCCCTACTGGTTCTCATCTTCTCACATGTCAGAAATTAGACAGCAGGAGAGTATAAGAGATAGGACAACTGCTGACTTGTGAAAATTAATCCATTTTAAAAAATTCATTTTGTTGTTGCTTTTTGTTTTGTTTTGTTTTTGTTTTTTTGCATTGGCAGGCAACGGGAATCAAACCTGGGTCTCCGGCATGGCAGGTGAGAACTCTGCCTGCTAAGCCACTGTGACCTGCCCTCCAGTTGTTTTGCTCACACAAATACATATCAGCCAGTTTTCCATCCTATTCCAATATGCTTTAGGTTTATCCATATATATGTTTCAATGAGATATTAACATAACTAAAAGGATGCATATACAAATAAATATATGCAAATAATTGACCATAACTATAATAAAATAACCATAATAAATAATTCCAAGGATCACATGAGATGCTGAAGACCAATTTCTTTCCTTGTAACTGTGGAGATGGCAGCTGCATTCCTAGAACCTCTCCTCTTGAGAGCTGGGAAGGGGTACTAAGTGGTCAATGAGCTGACTGCCTCCCCTCCTCAAACAAAAAGGGAGTGCCAGGCTGGGCACCCGGTACATGGCTCCAACATCTTTAAAAAGAGTCTTCTTCTCAGTTCATAGCTATGCTTTGTTAACAAGCACAAGTTCAGGGTCTCTAACCAAGAGGGTCCTGCATCTCTGTTCCATCTACTAAATACAACTGTTACTGTCACCAGGTGTGGTGGCTTGAACCTGTTGTACATCCTAGAAAAAGCTGTGTTATTTTAATCTAATCTTATGGGGCAGACCTATTGTTGGATAGGGCCTTCTGATTACATTGTTTCCATGGAGATGTGACCCCACCCATTCAATGTGGGTCTTAATTCCACTTGCTGGAGTCCTTTAAGAGAGCCCAGAGTTGAGAGAAGCTAAGAAAGAAAACACCCCAGGAAGAAGCAAGAAGGATCCATAGGAGCTGAGAGTACCGTTTGAACACAGAAGCCAGGAGGGTAGGACAGCAGATGTCATCAAATGCCTTCCCAGGAGACAGAGAAACCCGGATGCCAGGTACCTTTCCTCCGAGAAGATATCCTCTTGTTGGTGCCTTAATTTGGGCATTTTCACAGCCTTAGAATTTTAACTTGTAACTTAATAAATCCCCTTTGTACAAGCCAATCCATATCTGGTATATCGCATTCTGGCAGCTTTAGCAAACCGCAACACCAAGCAACAAATTCCCTCAGTAAATCAGTCAGCTTTTGAAGGATCTCCCAGATACTCTGGGGTCAGGTCTGTAATATGGCCACTTGCCCTGAAGTCTTCCCAGTCCATTTGGAAAGACCAAACTCAAGTGCAAGTCAATATATCAGATCATTTTCAGATAAGTATCCCAACAACTGCAGCTTAATTCAGTGTGATCTGAGAACTAAACTCTGATGAGTGTTTCATGCCCCATCCCCTTGGTATTTCAAAACTTTCTAGCTGCCCCTCCATAATAGTCATTATTACCTTCCATTATCACTTATTATGTACATATCCTCCTTAACTAGCCTAAGTAATCTGCAAGGACACTTTGTCTCCTTCATTTCTGGATCCCCAAGATCTGACTCAGCATATGGTACATAGTGGATGCTCAATAAACATTGGCTGAACAAAATACAGATGCTCTACATTAGGAAGTGAAGAAATCATAAAAGTGAAGAAAAAGAAAAAAAGGATTTTTTATAAAAATGAAGGCAATTAGAGGGTAAATGTGGTATATGCCTAAAAGTCTTTAGCATAAGTTGCTTATGTAGAATTAATTACAGCAGTATAAAAACTTTTAATATCAAAGGTCCCTGACAGTGACAACCACATCTGTCAACTGGACTCTCCTCCTTCTGGGCCGTATGCCAGTCGGCCAGCAGTCTGCTAGGGAGGCAACAGACAGTAACAGACTTTTGTCAAGATAGTTTATGGTGACTTTTTCTAATCATCATCATAATATCCTAAAAAGCCCATGAGATCAAAAATATATTTTAATCAAAGTATTCCACCATCTGGTTCCCCTTCATTTGGCAGGATTTTTCTGGAATGATATTAAAAACCAACAGAGAGGAGTAAAGAAAACTCCTGTAAAAGGACTGCAATCACATTTCTGCAAGGCATCTTGAAGGAACCCCCTGCCCCAACCCAAAGGTTCTCTAACTGAGGCTACTGCCTCAGTCACTGAGGATTAACCCAACTATACAAGCAGCACAAAAAAAGATGCAATTTCTCTAAATCACTGGGACACACCTAGAGCTCCCTCATAAACTGTAGTGAGACATTCTTGTGGGTAAATGCTCAGAATATTTTTGAGGTATCTGGCTGTGAGAGAAGAGAATATGCAACAACTATCTGTGCACTTGGTAATTCGGGTATGTGACTAGGGCGCAGTAGACACAATCAACTTTATTTGTGAGCAGCCATTTGCAACATTCACTTCAGAATACCGAACACAAAGCCTCTCTGATGTGCTTTACTGTAAGGTGCTGCTTCACTATAACCCTTCCCTGTATCCTTGAAGCCATGGTGAAAATAACATACGCTTTGTAGAACTGAGCCGCTTGCTTGCATTTGTTTCTAATTCTGGGACTCACTCAATCTGTGATAGTCCTTTCTCTCTAGTTCAACTCCCAGCAGCTTGGAGACTCAGCTGAGTGTTGAAGCCAGATGAACAGAAACTGGGAGGCAGGGCAGAGTGGCTGTCTGTCCTATCTCTGAAAACAAAACTCACCTCCACCCCCCGCCCCACCCAGAGCCAGATTTGACCTGAGTTGATTTGTTCTTGCTCAACAACTTTAAAAGAATATCCTAAAAATATTCCCATAGTACAGATAACTTTACAATCAAATCTTACATGGCCGATGCATTCACATTCGGCTTGGAATGAGACATATTCCTTTTCCTTGCTGTACATTCCTACTGCTGTGTGCGCAGAAGCACGCTGACTGACCTCAAACCGCAGGTCTGCGACGCTGTCAAAGAGTTTGGCAAGGTGACGCGTTACCTGAGACAAAATAATTAGAAAAGGTGAGGGTGTAGAGACATTCTGGCAATCTGGGGATGATGCTATATGAATTCGCAAAAATTTTCTTTATGGAGTTAAAGAGTTGTCTCATAATGTTTTTCCTCAAATTATAACATTCCTAAAATTCCAGGGTCTGGAGCAGTGGCCATGCCATACAAAGCTACCGATTTCCCCCTGAAGACGGGAGGTTTACTGACTTCTTTCTGCGCTGTACATTCCTGTACGCTGTCATCCTGCTGGAAATTTTGTGGTCACGTTTAAAATTCAATTTATATTACAAATCTATACCATTAAAAAGCCATGCTAAAATATCTGAAACAAAAATGTAAATTACATATCATCTCTTTCGGAGTCTGGTGCAGCGCACTTGCTTCAACACTTACTCGGGCTCCACAGCAACCCTGTCACATAAGAACAGGGATTTTCCCATTTTCACTGATTAGGAAAACTGGGGCTAAAATATTAGGTGACTTTTTGAAGAGGGTGTTGCTAAAAATACATGATCAAATTTAGAACCTATAATTCCAGGCCATGTCTACAAAGTTCAAATTCTTCTGGGCTCATAATTTCTTATCGTAGGTGCTGGCTTCTCCAAAGGAAGCCCCAATAAAGAGCACGCTGAACTCTTTCTAGGTTCCGGACAACTTGAAAAATCAAAAAAAGCCCTAAAGTGAAAGACAAAATATCAGCGTCTGTTCTGTTAGAAGCCTATTTGAAGAATACAGCATAATTGGCCTCCAAACAGACCCCCAGGATCAGCAACACTTATCCACCCAGGCATGTCAGCACAGATTGCAGGAAGAAAAGGAGAAGACGTACTTTCTGTACATAGACCTTCACCCAGTTAAGTTACTCTGCTCAGCCCACCCTAAGGGGGGAAAGGAGCAGAGAGCTTGCCAGCGGAAGTATCAGAAATGGGAAGATGGGACAGGACATCCAGGAATGAAAGTTTCCCTGGCAGTGTGGGAGACGACGCTCAGGGATCAACAATGCCATCCTGAATAAAAGGAGAAAGAAGTGTAACAAATAAGGTATCAGTGGCCGAGAGAGTTCAAATAGAGTCGAGAGGCTACTCTGGAGGTCACTCTTACACAAGCTTCAGTTAGACACTGCTACTATCATAACTTGCCAAACCCCAACCAAACCCATTCCTGCCAATCCTAAAGAACACCTAGGGCATTATATAAGATTCTACAAAGATTCCACGCACATAACTTTCCAGAAACCTACAATCTCCAGATGGATCTCTGGACGAGATAAGTCCTGAAATGCAGAGGGGCCAGCCCTTCCAGAACATCAACTAGTTCCATTCCCCATCCCATATTATTGACAGTCCCTTCCAACATGAAAAATTTAGAATGGGCCCAGCCCAAATACCCCTAAAGAGTGAGAGAAAGATCAAAGGTGATGGTGGAGTTATACAGAGAAAGTAGAGTTAAACAAATGAGTATGAGTGCTGAATCAGTATAGTGATATTTCTTTTAGTCTCCAATACCTTAGAGCAGCTAGAAATAAAACTCTAAAATTGTGAAATTTTAACCCATACCAAATGCTAAAATCTGTTCTACAATTAATTGCTGCAATGTACTTTGAAATTTATTGCTGTTTTATAAACATTTTTCACAAAAAAAGAGAAAAAAAGAAGGAAGAGTGTAGTAGAGTAGACAGGATTTAACAAATGAATATGACTGCTGGATCAATATATTGATATTCCTTTTGGTCTCCAGTGTCTTGGAGAAGCTAGAAGAAAAATACGAAAAATCATGGAACTGTAATATACCAAACTGTAAAATTTGCTGTATAACTACTTGTAAAATATACTTAGGAATGTATTGCTTTTTTGTATACATATTATTCCTCACAATGAAAAAATGTTAAAACAATAAAATAAAAACATCCAGAAAAGTTGGGGCGGTGTAACAGTGGCTCAGTGGCAGAGTTTCTCGCCTGCCATGCCGGAGACCCAGGTTTGATTCCCGGAGCCTGCCCATGCAAAAAAAAAAAAAGAAAGAAAGAAAGAAAAAAAGAAAACCATACAGAAGGAGATGGAGATAAACCAGTCTATACTAGTGAACAAGTGTAGATTGGCAGGGTCAACATACACTTCTTTTCAGGTACACCTGAAATATGTGAAAAACTGGCCATAATCTAAGTTACAAAATGAGTCTTCACAAATACCAATCAAGGAATCAGAGGTACACACCCAGAGAGGTTAAGAAAAGCACATGTGTTTACACAACACGAAGTAGCATTCAATTTACAAAAATTAAGCAAACTGATATAATCAAGACACTAGAATATAACTCACCAAGGCCAGAATGGGGAGCAGGGACTGAGGAGTTGGTACGTAATTGGTACAGAGTTTCTGGTTGGGGCGGTGGAAAAGTTCGGTAAAGGATAGGGGTGATGGTAGCAAATACTGCAAATGCAATTAACAGCACTGAATTGTGTATCTGAATGTGGTTAAAAGAGGGAAATGTAGGGTTGTGTCTGTGATACTAGAATAAAAATTAGAAAAAAATACAAAACTGTGAACCCTAACATAAATGATAGACTTCAATAGTACAATTATAAAAATATTCTTTCATCCAGTGTACCGAAGTTACCAAATTAATGCAGGAATAGGAGAGTATATGGGAAATCTATTGTCTGCATGATTTTTCTCTCAACTTACAACTTCTCTAACTTGTAATAGCACAATGCTTGGCTTGTAATTAGTGGCAAATAAAGGGCTACTGGTTCATAAATTAAAAAGTGGGAAGACGTTTTCCCTCTTTACACATGGTGCCCCCCCCAAAAAAAAGCTGCTGATACCCAGAAGGCGACCTGAAGTTGCATAGCATTTTGAAATGAGTTTTTCTTGAAATGCAGTGTAACTGGACTTGAAACTAGAGGGAGAGCAGTTCGAGAGTGGAGTTCAATTTCTGTGAAAAGTAAAATGTTGGCAAAAACAACAGCTACATTTCCTACAAGATGAGGCTGATACCAATATTGGTAAGGGACTTCTTAAGATTCACCCCATCTTTATAGAATTTAGTCTTTAGATTTTCTCTGTATCTGCAGTTTTAGCAGTACAGAGGAATACAGGAAGGAAGTGTTCTGAGTTTAAAAGAGACGAGCTTCTGATACTCTGGGTTACTTCAAAAGTGGACAGAGTGGTAGCAGACCAACCATGGTTCGGTTTATCTTATTCTCCTCCTTCCTTCTATATTACTCCAAGGACATTCAGGTGCAGAAAGCATCTCCAATAATCTAACAATCCACTATCCCAGCTGAAGTGGCAGGGAATGGCACAGCTATAGTATGGCTTCTACTGTAAAATGAGGCTAAATAACATTCAGGAGAAGAGCTGCAGTATAAACAAGACCTGCCCGAAATACACCCTCGCACTTTATTACTTTGTGAGAAAACAGTCTCAAAAGAACTTCTGGTGCTATCATCGTTCCCCTCCCTGTGCCACAGCCTGGAAACTCACAAGTCAGTGGGCGGGGACAACCCGAGGGCTCGCCCCAGGTGTTCCAGGTCTATCAGAAAACACTGTCTTCTGCTGCCTGATGTCCAGTGTCTGGAAAGCCTTCATTTCATACATTTTGTCAAGGTTTTCGGAAGTTTCAGGCAAGAGGGTAAATCCAATCTCCATTACTCCACCTTGGCCAGAAGCAGAAGTGTATCTCTCATTGTGGTTTTGATTTGCACTTTTCTGATGACTTACAAAGTCGAGCAACTTTCCGTGTATTTACTGGTCGTGAGCACATCTTGTTTTGTGGATTTCTGCTTAAGTATTCTCTGCCCACTTTTCTATTAGACTGTCTTGGGTTTCTTTCTTTCTTTTTGGCTGTAGGAGTTTTCAGGCATTCTGTATTTGAATCTTTTGTTTGCTTAATGCATTGTAAACATCCTTTCCCACTTTGTGGCTTGCTTTGTTAGTCTCTTAATTGTATCTTTTGATAAGTCAAAGCTTTTAATTTTAATGTAGTCAAATCCATCCACCTTTCCCTTACACTTAATACTGTCTGATTAAAGAAATTTTTGCTCATCACAAGATCATGAAGATATTCTCCCTCATACTTTCTATATTGTTTCATTGTTTTACCTTTCATTATTAGATCTACATCCTCCACCTGGAATTGATTTTTAGATATGGTAAGCAGTAGATTCTTCTGAATTTTGTACCAAAATTTATATCAAGTTGAATTTAGAATCATTCACTATTATTGTTTTCAAAGTCCACATTTATTTGGGTTTACATATATACATACACACACAAATATACACATATCTACAGATATAAACATACATATATACATATACGTATGTATATACATATACAAACACATATATTTAAATATACATTCTTTAAGTATTTTGAAGATGTCACTTCATTGTATCCTGGCTTGGAAAAGTTAGCTTACTGTTGGCTCCTTTGAAGGTAATTAATTATCTGTCTATTCTTTTGCTTTTTTTTTTATGCAGGAAGTCTGCTTTTATTAGATTGTAGTTAACATAGAGGTTAGTAATATCAGTGATAGGAAAAGGTAAAACCAGTAAAGCTGAGAAGACAGGTTTTATAAATCTTTGGAAATGGGTGTGCATCAGCAGATACAGCACTAACAGGACAGGTAACTCCTATGATAAAAATTGCCTTATCTTCTAGATCCTTCTGTAGCCAATCTATCAGCATCTTCATTGTCTTGGATGCCACAATGTGCAAGAACATATTTCCTCAATTGAGTCTCCATTCCTTATGAAGCCTAATCAATCTTCTCAAAATTTGCTCTGTTGACAACATCCCTTCTGGAAGTTGTTTTCCATTCATTTTCTTTCCAGTTACCAATCTATTCTGTCATGGCTTTGATAACAGACTTGCTATCTGCTCCAATAATAAGTTTATTCAGGTTTTGGCTGTTTGTTTGTTCAGTTGCTATGTGGGCTGCCTGCAGTTCAGTTTTTTTGGTTTGTCTGCCATCCAAAAACCCTCTCACTTACATTGAGAGGACTGCCAAGTCCCCAGTAGACTCCAAATCCTGCTTTTGTAATATCTCTTCAATATTTTTTTTATGGTTTTTTTTTTCTTACATGGGCAGGCACAGGGAATCAAACCCAAGTCTCTAGCATGGCAGGTGAGAATTTCTGAGCCACTGTTGCTAACCCCTCTTCATTATTTTTGCATCTGCATAAACAGTTGGAGTGTGGTCTTGGGCCCTGCCTGAAGCCTTTGTCAGTTGTCTCCAGGAGCTCATGTCAACCTTTTCCAATCAGATCGCTCAGTGTCATCCCAGTATCCAGGTAGGGGGTGTTTTTGCTTTTAATATTTCAGTTTTTACTTTGCTTTTCAGCTTTTTTACTACAACATGTGTCAGTATATTTTTCTTTATATTGATTCTTCTTGGAGTTTCATAGCTCTTCTTGAAGCTTTAGACTGATTACTTGATTAATTTTGAAAATTCTCAGCCAGGGTTTCTTCAAATTTTTTTCTGTACTACTCTCTCTCTCCACCTACCCCCAACCCCCTTTTTATTTTTGGGACTCCAATTGTTGTATGTCAGTCTTCCTCTTCAAGTTCAAATTGTCACCATGTCCTATTCTCCTTTCTACATTTTCTATTTTCATTTATTCCTCAGTCTATACATTCTATTCATCAATTTTCTCTTCAGCAGTGTTTAATATGCTTCTATCCTTAACTTTTAAATTATTTATTTTGATTATTTTATTTTTAGCTATAAAATTGCTATTTTATTATTTTATAGATTCAAATATCCATACATCCTTTCTTGTTTTGAATTTATTAATCAAAATTATATTATATTCATGTGTGAAAGCATTACTATCAGGAGCTCCCATGGATCAGTTTCTGTTGTCTCTTTGTTCATTCAAACATTGACTTTCCGAAATTGTCTCCTTATAAACCTGGTAATTTTTTAAATTTAATGGTAGACATTGTTTATGAAAGGTTGAAGAGATAATTTGAATCTCCAGTTGATATCCTTTTTAGGGGGACTGTCATATTTATTGCAAAATTAGATTTATTATTTACATGTCATATCTGAATACATAAGTCCACTAGGTATTGGGCTGCCTTTACAGAAAGGCATCCACTCAATATATGAACTATTCATAAATTATGCCAAGGAGAGTTACTCTCACTAGTTCCTGTGACAAACTACACTTTCATGAGCAGTTTCTATTTGTCCTTGCTCAGTTAAAGGTAAATAGAGGCAATGGCATGATGGGCAAAACCAAGACTTTTTTTGTGTCTGTGTTTCCATTTGCTGTCTCTTTCCCATTCCTTCTCCAACCTCATTCTAAACTCTAAATCACTTCCTTCACTTTAGGTACTTAATAGCCAACCAGTTTTCTACTTCCTCTAGAAAAACTGGGATTAATGGTTGATGCTTTTCTAACTAAAACTCATTCATCTTTGCATGCCCTCAACTCACCATGCAGGTGAATCTTTTTCCTCCTACATGTCCAAGAAGGACATCCCGCTACCAGTGAAGGTGACTGTGAGTGATCCACTAGGTGTGACTGTTGAGCTCCCTCAGCCTGATTCCTGAAATTCCTGATTCCTCAGACACTTTACTCTATCAAGAAGATTAAAAAAAAAAAAAAAAACGGAAGCACTATATGAAAACAGACTGTGCTTCTGGGAATGCTGGGTCCAGATATTTTCCCCTTTAAGATTGTACTTTTTTATCACCTAATATTAAGACCAAGTCTCACAAGCACTTTCCTGAATGCCAATCTTTACAGTCTATTAAAGGAATCAGCTTCATGTCATCTGTCTCATAACTACAGTTTAAAAGATTTCTCAAAAGACAAGATGGAAAATTTCTTTTTATGTAGAATTTGTGCTCGTGCTCTTGGAGGACATTCCTTGATGCAAACAAATTAAACATCCCTAAGTATAAATATCCCTGATCTTGCAATATGGGAGAATGCATTGTGGTCTCAACTTATATAGTAGAGATTTCCAGTAACAACATTAAAGCATATAAAAAAGAAACAGGTGAAATTAATTTTAACATTTATTATTTAACCTAATATATCCAAAAGATTATCATTTTAAAATGTAATAAATGTAAAAATTATTAATGAAACACTTTATTTTCTTGAAACCAGGTGTGCATCCTATTTCTACAGCATTTTTCAATTTGGACTTTTGAATTTGAAATATTTGATATAAATTTAGATCTCAAAAAATATGCAATTGCAAAAGTAGATTTATACTAAACTGTTCATTTTTCAAAAGTGGAATAAAATATTTTAAATTTAAATTTAAATTAATTAAGATTTATTAAAATTAAAAATTCAGTGCCTCAGCAGCCACATTTCAAATCCTCAATAGCCACATATGATCCATGACTGCCTCTTAGCATAGATATAGCTAATCACACTGAAGGTTGGTTTGTACTTCTTTAGTACAACTTCATTATAGAGAAGCTTCTTGTAATCAACACATGTAGGATAAGAAAGAGAAAATGATGTGCAAAAAAACATCTTTCTGGTCATTAAGAATCAGTGCCTAACAATATCTTTACTACACAAAGTTTTATCAGCTGTCCTGAAGTGCTATAAAACAAGTTGGAAGTGCACAGTGATAAACTGATGTCATTTCATTCCTAGTTCACTTAAAATACAAATGATTCTTGTCCTAAGAGGGGAAAACAAAATCAAAGAATCTAAATACTGAATCACATAAGAACTTCAAACAAGTTGCACTTTAACCACTGTACCATGCTAATTAATCCTGCAGGTACCCTTTTAAGTTTGTATTCCCATAGCAACTACCAGATACTTTCTGACCACTGAAGTTAAACAGCACCTACATCTACAATCCTTTAGATAATCCATGCCTGGTAATTTTCGCCACTGTTAGGTCAGAGTGAATTCTGGGGGCACAAAGTCTTTCAAAACTTGACCTTAATCAAGTCTACCAACAGCTCAATGAAGGTATTCAAAACACAAACATTTCATCATTCTGACATTCCAACTCAAGTACCTCAAATTGGCAATTTCTGTTTGTGAATGGAGGTTGTAATGATATCAGACCTCCCAAGCTGATGTTTTCAGGCCGGTAAATTCCCACAATTAACTACAAAAACTCTTACTTTGACCAGCACTCTTAAAGTGAAGGTGAGAAGAGGAGGGTCTGAAGAGTTCAAGTCATTCACAAGATGTCAACATGAGTTATTAGCCCACAAAGGCTGCCTATTATGGGGAAACTGCATTGTTATTCCACAAGCTGCGATTGTCATTTTATCTCCTTATATCATAGGCAACACATTCAGAAATGTTTGCACAAAGGCATGGCTGTGTCCGATGGTCTGAAATGGGTTCTGAGGATGAAAATATGGTAAGGGAGAGAGCAGTAAGGCCAGGTTGGTCAGCATAACTGCCCAAAGCAGTACTAATCCACAGTAAGTGACTAAGAATTGAGAACACATACCCATACTGACCTTGTGGAACCATCTCAAGAAAAGAAGCTGCTTCACTCAAACTACCCTTCACTCCTTCTCATTCCACAGCCGAACCAAATAAGTCCTGGATGGTTATTTGTACCACAAAGGTTGCCAAACAGTTTTTTTTTTTAATGGATCTTTATGTTTTAGCATTTTATGTAATAGCATTTTATGTGAATTTAAATTGTTCAAAGTTTGGTTAATGTAACACAAATTTCATAACAAAATAGCATTCTAATCACTTTTTTTTTTTACATATAAATATTTAAATTTTATTAGAGATAATATGGGTTTACAGAATAAACACGCATAAGATACAGTTTTCCATAAACTACACCAACATCAATACCTTGCATTGGTGTGGAACATTTGTTATAATAAACAATAGCATACTGTTGTAATTGCACTGTTCATTAAAGTTCATGGTTTAACTTTGGTTCATTGTGAAGAACAGTTTCATGTGTTTTTTTTTAATTTTAATTCTGTTACCATATATACAAGCTAACATTTCCTCTTTTAATTATATTCAGATATATACTTCAGTGCCGTTAATTATGTTTACAATGTTGTGCTACCATCACAAAACATTTCTATTGTTCTAAATAGGAACTCTGTACATTTTAAGCCTTAACTTTCCATCCCCTATCCTCATCCCATCTCCTGGTAACCTCTATTCTAGATTCTGACTCTATAAGTTTGCTTATTCAAATTGTTTCAATAAAATGATATTATACAATATTTGTCCTTTCGATTCTCACTTATTTCACTCAACATGATGTCTTCTAGGTTGACACCTGTTGTTACATACATCAGGATTTCATTCCATTTTACAGCTGAACAATATTCCATTGTATGGAATTATCCATACATCAGCTGATGAACACTGATTTCTTCTGACTCAATGTTCTATCCGTTATTGGCAGTGGTATGCTAAAGTCTCCTATTATTGATATATAACCATCGATTTCTCCCTTCAAATCTGTCAGTAGTTGCTTAATATATTTCAGGACTCTGCTGTTAGGTACACATATATTTATAGTTGTTATTCTAATCACTTTTTGAAATAACAGGAATCTTCTCAAAATTTTAAAATGTATGAAGAATCTAATCATTTCAAAGCTGGAAGTCCTGGAGAACTGGGAGCCACATGGCCAGACCATCTTATCTGGTAAGCAGAAACACTCACTCTCTTTTCTCAGGGCTGTGCACACAGCCCTACTGCTGGCATTCATCTGAATGTCTGGGAGGGTTTCAGAGACCAACATGCTGCTATTTTAACACCCATCCTCACTATAATTTAATGTCTCTTCAATGTCCTATATTATCTAGTCAAACATTATGTAGTGGTACACTAGTGAGTAGTGTCCTGAAATTCAGGAGTCGAGAGCTTACAATCAAAATACCATGAGTGAGGTAGATGAGAGGACTGCCAGACAACATAGGAGGCAGCATTCTGTAAAATATTAGAAATAATGCGGGAAAGTAAAAAGGGCATAAGAAGGTACACCTTCGACTTTGAAATTTATCATGTGACTGAGCAAGGGTAATGGGATAATAGCGTTGATATCAGGGACGCATATAATTGTGAGCCAACATGTTGTTTGGCTAGACTAGCATATGAGGCATTATTTAATGATTTGAAATGAAAAGAGGTAGTGACAATTAAGTTAAGGAGACAATGAGCATCAATCTGCATGTTCTAGAGAGAGAGAGAAACAGCAAGCAACAGAAGCTCCCTCCAGACCTTCATAAGACACGTCTCAATTCCCCTACCCTCATCTACTCCCATAAACCCTTTCTATGGAAAGCATGGAAAAGAGAAAGGGAGAAGAGGAGGCGACCCACACATCCATGAGTTATCAAAGCCCAGAGGGGTTGGCCGTGGATGTCCCCGACACCTTGTAGGGAAGGTGAAAATTGTGCTGCCCCCACCTCCACCCTAAGGTCATGTGAGAGGAATTAAAGGAAAATCTCCAGGAAGCAGTGGGGGAAGAGGCTGGGTTATACTTCCAAGGGCAAAACTGGAGGAGCTGAGGTAGAGTTGGCTCTGCCATATGTCTCCCTGCCGGGATTCCCCTCATCTCCTGGGGACTTGCACGTGGGGTCCACAAGAGAGCGAAAAGATGGACGCCCACATTTGAGGCTGAGGACTGACAGTTACTGCTAACCAGAAAAGCAGGAACAACCATTAAGAAAGGGCAACAACTGACATGTTATGCACTACCCCTCCATGATAAATGGACAGGGAAGAGGAATAAAAGAATCACTCTTTCCCTCACCTTCAAGTTCATTATGTGAAAACCTGACCTTGACATGGACATGAGACTGGAATTTTGAACTAGACAAGGCTGAGCTATTTCTGAGTTTATGTTATGATTTTTTAATAAGAAAAAGGGACTAGGAAGTTACAATACTATCCAAGATGTATAAAGGGGTTGAATGCTCACCATAAAGAGATTCAGGAAGGCACATTAGGGATTCAAGATGGCAGAAAAAATAAACTGTTTCACGTTTGCACTTCATGGAGTTAATACTGCTCAATAACCCAGTTACATATGTGTTTATTGTGTTTAAAGAGCATAATTAAAAGAAAATGCCGTCATAGTTACAGATTTCTGCATCTCTCTTCTAATTTATATATAAAAAATTATTCCCAAGTTATAGGCATTTTGGCTTTGCCAGATCTTCAGGAACATGTTTCTGGAACATCTTGAGGCCTCTGATAATCAATCACTCCAGGCAAAGGTTCCAGCCACTGGCCGTGAGGATGCCCTCAGGGACTACTGGAGTGGAAGTATAGGTAGAACCATGATATCTGAAACTAGCTGTAAAAAAAAGCATCTACTATGAGCTACATATATAAGTTGTGAGATGGATACACTGGGCTTCTGGTCAATCTAATTAGAAGGATTTTATTTACAGAGCCACTTGGGAGAATAACGGATGAAGACATGGAAAGTATCTGTGTGATGACTCTGAAAATGTTGCCCACATTGACCAATAATCCCATTGTCAGTACCCAGTCTGCACTTCTATTATAAAGACAAGAACAGCCATCCAATTGAATGTATGTCCAAAAGGAAATGATGAATGAAAGAGAAACGATTAAGAAAAATATTGTATCCAAAGAGCAGCAGAATTCAGGAAACTACAGTGTGAAGACACATACCCCAAATAAAATGGCATGAAGATATCTAGTGGAAGGGTTTTTTTCCACAACAATGGAGACAACCCCACAATGATCAAGCACAACATTTAGCTTCAAAATAATCTGCTACATACAACCAACTCTAGGAGTAACAACCTATGTCAACTGTAATAACTGTGAGATGTAAGTGAATGTGAACAACTAAGCAGACATAAGTGTAAGGCTGTAGCCTCTAAATCCCTTTAGAAAGGGCTTCTTTGGGGTTTGTACAGTGTGTCTCTGATCAAAGCTCTCAGACTACAAAAGATACTTCTGCTTTTATTCACTTTAAATATTGACACGGGGAACAGCAAACGTGGTGCATTAATTTTGTATAGGTGGGGAAAATTATAGATTTAGATAATGAGCCTGAAACTGTACGAACGCAACCTAAGACCACTGATGCCTAGTCCAACGTAATAATCATGACTGTTACTCTGGAGTTGAGGGTGTAGTAAGAAGGTCTCAGCAATTATCTTGTCCCAGCCAGGGGTCCATTCTCTCCTAGCAAGCTGCTAACCAAGCAAGGAATGCTCTAGCCCTTGTCCTAGAATCCTGAGGGTGGGGGGGGTGGGGGGTGGAGACAGTGATTCTTCCCTCCACCTTCTTTCAGGACCTAAGCCTGGTACATTGAACGTTCTTTCCCTTTATTGAAGACCAGGAAGTGGACCTTCCTGTTTCTTTAATCATAGCCTCTGACATGCCCTTGTTGCTGCATCAAGAATCTTAACTGCAGCTGTTCTGGTTTCCGGTACATGAGAGATGGTGGGTGGCATTTGACAATAATAGAGAAAATGTGACACTCCTTAGCTAACATAGTAAAACATGAGACTTTCAAGAAATGTATTACCTGTTTAGGTTGAGCTCCCTTTGAGAGAATGTCAAGTAAGTCAGCAGAAGAGATGAAATAGAAGCGAGGAAAAGCTACACGCTTGGTCTCCAGATATTCAGCAAGAGCTTTTTCACAAAGAGAAAGCCTATATGAATGAAAAATCTTTTTAAAGCATATCTTGCCCATTGACAGTTTTTGCAAAACTGCAACCAAACAAAACCCAGTGCTTATTCATCACCACATTTATCACAATAAGCTCACTGTTTAACAGCTCACCTACTCCTTTTTCTTTGACACCATCATCTTGTTGATGACAAATGTACAAATCATGTTAACACACACACACACACACACACACACACACACATGCATGCACAAATAGTTGAGGCTAAGTACAAATCAAAATTAAGTTTATGTCACTCGGGGCTTTTCTTAATGACACTCCAAATCAGCAATGTCTTCCTTTTCCCACAGAATGTCTGCAAAACACAAGTGACTTCAACACTCTTAGGTATTCAGAGGAGCCATGAGACCCAGAGTCATTTCTACTTTACGTTATTAGCCTAGCAGAGATGGCCCAGAGGCAGAACCCCAAATGCCCAAAAGATCACTGACTATACAGAAATAATTAACTTCTGTAGTAATTCACCTTTGAAATTTATGGCCATCTTTAACTCTGAAAAATTTTGATTATAAAATAATTTTGCTTACATAATAGATTTTTATCTAGATGTTTTTCCTACCTTGCAATAAAAAGCTCTCTCAATTTCAAACAAACCTCTCCTTTTCACAGGTGATCTGCCCATTTTGAACCAAAAGCAAGAATATTCTAATGACCACTAGCTGCTGTGGAATTATATTTGAAAATTATTTCTAAAATGGTTATTAGAGCAAGAATTTCAAAAGTGTTAATGTGTTAAGTATAATTCCTAGTAAAATGATACTATACAAAAATTAAGGGGCTCAAAATAATTGAATACAATTCCAAGTCTTGGAATACAGAAGGTGCCCAATAAATACATGTAGGAAAAGTTAATGGATGAATTGATCAACCATTCTCTTGTTAATAAGATATTCTAATTATATTATTATGAGAGTCCTTTGAGAAAACTGAAATACATTTGGGTTCACTTACATTTACACAGAATATAGATGTACCACCTAATGCAGGCAAGACAACTAGATAATAATAAGCAAAGTTATAAAATAATTTAATAGAGGTAACACCTGCAATACCATAGTATTAAATACTATTAGATCCTTGAAATAATTTTCTTATGATCACAAAAGATTACTTTAAAACTTTATTCTTACCTGTATTGTAAATCTTTAAGTTTTTCATAAAGATTAGGCCTGTACGTTGCTTCTAAAACATTTTTTATTTTAGCTGTGTTGAACATTAACTCCTGTATGAAAATATAACATGAAGCCATTAATATTTGAAATTACTTTTCTAAATTTTGTATCCATTTGAGGGATTATGAAATGAAAAATAAATGGATTATGAAGAAGCAATGTTAAGGAGACTTCTAAGACGCTCTGATACCAAATCTTTTCACTTTTTCTTTTAAATTTTAAGACGAAAATCAAAACAAAGTATAACCATTTTTATACTTTGGTTATACTTTGTTAAAAAAGTATAACAAGAGAAACTCAATGGGCATTACCACCACTCCTGGGTACATACAGAATTTCTCTTCTAACCCAAACAAGGGCGGGGAGGGGGAGGGAGATTCCAAATTTCATTCATGTACGAAGAGGAAACAAGTGCTAAGCAATTTATTCTTTCCTCCTCCAAAGTTACAAAAATTAGAATTCCTTTGGAGTTCTGCTTTATATAGGAAGAAGAAAACATTTAATCCCCATATATACATATATAAAGGTACAGCCATTATTATTTGCTGAAAGTCTCTCAAATCATTTATCATTATTATGTGGACATCTCCATTTGTTCTCTGTGGTTCTTGGGGGGAAAAAACTGGTGATGTTACTTTGTTACCCCTCCTCAGTGATTTACTTATGAAGATGGATCTGTCTAATCAGGCTTAATTGAAGTGTTGGGAATCGACAGTCAATGAGCCAGATCTGGCCTGTGGTCTGGCTTTGTATTACCCAGAAGCTAAAAATGCTTTTTACATTTTTAATGATTGAAAAAAAAATCAGAAGAAGGCAATATTTCATGATACATGAAAATTATATGAAATTCAAATTTCAGTGTCTATAAAGTTTTATGGGAGCACAGTCACACTTGTTACTTTCTGTCTATGGCTTTTTTCACACTATAATGGTAGCAGTGAATGGCTCTGACAGAAATAGATCATATGATCTTCAGAGCCTAAAATATTTGCTATCTGGCTCTTGATGAAAAATGTTTCCCAACCCCAGTTTACTGAATGCAAATATATATAATCATGTTTATATATATGATGCCCTGAATCACTTTTCTTTACAAAACTTTCATGTTGTTTTAAAAACTCTGCTAGGATAGATTACAGTTTGTCTTCTATCAACCTTAAATTCAGCATCTATTCCATCAAATCTTCTAGCATCTTTCAAAAGCTGGATTCGAATATCTTCTGAACAAACAAAGATGCTTTCCAGGCGAGACCAAGTTCGCTGAACTTCCATCCAAGTAAAGATGACTGAGTCTGCTATGTTTAATTTGTTTTGCCAGCCTAAGACTTGCTCCATGAAATATTCCACGTACTTGCTTTGTAGAAGTGTCTGCAACTGAACCTAAAACAAAGGCAAAGCAATTAAACAACAGCTGATTTGGTGGCCCATAAGCTCCAGAAGGGAAGGACTTGATCTATTCAGTTTATTGCTGGTTTCCCAGGACCTAGAATGCAATATCCACAAAAGGCATTTGATAAGTGTTTGCTAAATGAGTAGATTAATGGTAAAAATTCATATTAGCATTTTTTCCAAAAGGAAAAAGGATAAATATAAGCGGCTGCGTTTAATATGTCTTCTACGAGAAAGGCATGCATCTCTGTTGCAGTCAGTGAAAAAAAATTAGGAACCAGGTGCAGCTTTAAAAATGAGACTTTAATCTTTTATCTTTTCTCACATTCCCTGTTTCTTTGCCTAGTAATCATTCCAGATTGTTGTGGGTTTTATTTTTTCATCTCAAAAAAAAAGAAAAAGAAAAGAAAACAAATTTCCCTCCAGTCCACCAAACCATCAAGTTTCCATCTCATTTCTACCAAGCTTCTCTCAGCACCATGGTTTGCTTTAATCCCATGGAAAGTCTCACCATTTTTTCACACAGAAATCTCAGAAAATCACAGAATAAAATGGCTTTTTTCTGGTCTTTCTCCTCCACCTGTAAGCACTTAACACACTTGGCTCTACTTTCCTTTCCAGGGAAAAGCCCGTTGCTTGGTTCCTGTGATACTGCTGTGCCCTGTTGCTAATTTCTCTCTGGCCTCTCTCTCACTCTGCCTCTTGTGCGACTCCTCTACTTGCTCCCCCAATATAGACTTTCTGAGGCTAGACTCTCAGCTGGTTTTTCATCCTTACCTCTCATTAACTAGCTCAGCCATTCTGAAGATATCCATAACCATACTGCGAAGATGACCTCCCACTCTACAATTCTAACTAAACCTTAGTGTTGGGCTGATTTCTGACTTTCCACTTTTACACAAATGTCCCTTACTCTAGACACATCAAAAATCTAAAATCATAATTTAAAACAAAAATGTCTGTAATAAAAGTATCGATCTTACTTGGTTGTGCTCTAGAGTTTCAAAAAGTTGCTCATCAGACCTTAATAATGGAATGCCGGTCCGGTAGTGAACTTCATAAGAAAACTCCATGGTCGCCCAGGTATGACTGATTTCAGTAATAACCTAGTAACCAACAGTATAAGTTCAATTACATGTATAAAAGTTTAATTAAGGATCAATATATCTAAGGAATTATCTAGAATTATTTTTTTACTACTTCCCAAAAAGCAGAATATCAAATATCATAGGCCTATCTTTTTATCCAAATAATTCACCGTAATTAGGTTTAGAGAAGCGAATCCTACCCATCACACCCAAAGAACACACATCACACCAGCATCAAACATCTACTGGACCTGAGTTTTCCATCCTCCCCAGAAGCAGACTACTGCGGCGGGACAGGATTGAAAAGGTCATCTACAGATTTGACAAATGCTGTTCCCAATTCAGCAGCACGGGGCAGGTAGTACTCAGAGTGCCTGAATGGGAATCCCAGCCCCCTGTTTGAACTGGGTTAGTTTACTGCCTCTTTGTACCTCAGTTTCCTCATGTGTACAAGAGAGATAACAGTATAACCTGCTTAAGAGGATTAAATGAGTTTATATTAATAAATAAAGCATTCAGAACAGTGCTTGCTACAAAGTAAAGGACATCTACATGTTTTCTGCTATCACCAGCATCAACAACTGGACCAACCTGCTAGTTTCCCACATTCCCTGTGGCTCAGAAGGGTGACGTTGCCTGCCCAGGTCACACCCAACGAGCAGCACAGAACAAACCAGGACTCAGGTCTCCACACTCCAACGGCCTCAGAAGGACCTTCCTGAGCACGCTTAGATGCTGATGCACAAAATTAGTCTCAGCAAAAAAAGAAATAGCCCCGAGATACCACCTTTTCAGTCCCCAGTTCCTTCACTGCTTTGTCCACAATGCTTCGGATAACATCTTCCACCCTGTGTAATTGCAATGCTAGCAAATCTGCCAAAGTTGTGGCTTCATTTATTGAAAACTCCATCTGATCAGGGAGAAAAAAAGGTAGAATTTTTAATTCCACATATATTAATGGTCATTTTTACCCAATGACCAGAGGAATGAATTAGAGGTAAAATATACTCAACTCAGCACTAAATAGGCTTTAGTTCTGAAAGGTGTGGACAATCAAAGATATTCCTATGAACTCACAATCACTGAAGCATCAGCTGCACGAAGGGGCAAGATTTAGGCCCTACTTTCTTTTGTTTCATATTCTTCCCTTGTCAGCTCGTTTCTTATCTTCTTAGCCCAAAAAATTCATTTTTAAAGAAAATCACATTGTTCATTTGTGATCTGGTTAAAATCCCAGGAATCAGATAGTAGCTCATTTATCTTTTCTTTCTCAAGTACCCTATTTACTGAACACAATTCCCAAGAGTTTCCTTGATTTAACATAGTTTTATCACTAATCTTAGTTCCTTCTCATTCCAAATGTCATTATTCATATTTACCATGTAAAAAAACTTACATTTATTTCTCTATCATCTTGTTAACATTTTCCCCCTCAATATGTGCTGAGAAGTTCTCAATTCTTCCTAAGTACCCAACTCACCTGTGTCTCTTGCAAAGGAAAAGCTGACCCAGTCAGGCTGCTGCAGGGCAGCCACTTCCTTTCCCGTTCCTGCTAGGAATAGCCAATCCCTGATTGTTCAAAGCAAAGGCCCCTTCTGGCTCTCCCCAGGACATTTCTCACTACCAGCCACCTTTCCGCATACAGTGACCAAACCCAGAGCATCTGCCCAGGACTGAGGGGGTTTCTGGGACATGGGACTTCCCGTGCTCAAACCAGGACAGGACTGGGCAAGCCAGACAAGTTGGTCACCTCCTCTCTGTATCACTTCTGACCTCACTTTAGAGCTGGTGGGAACCAGGCACCCAGGCCTGTATTAGAGAAAAAGTGGGCAGGGATGCATACTAGGGCCACCCTGACTAGCTGTGCAGTTCGTGCACTGGAGAGGGACACCTGATCCAGGTGACAACAGGAAGTTGAATTCTGTTTGGCAATTCTCTCCCTGGGACTCAGCCTGCCCCAAGATGCCTCGTTCTAAACCATCTGCCAGAGCAGGTGCCTTGTTCTGAAGTGCAGAAAGATCTCACATAAGCAGAGAGAGACCCTGGTGAAGAGGAGACTTTGGGGGAATATGGGGAGAGTGTGAGGCATGGGGCACACAGTCTAACACAAACCAGAAGACAGAACAGAGATTTTCAAAAGACCCTATAGAAAAAACATTAACTTGAGCCCTTACTGCATGCTGTGGCATACACATGCACACATACACACCTCCAACTTGTTCACCATTTCTGAATGAAAAGCATTATTTTTATTTCATAGAAGGGACCACTGAGGTAGAAAGTACAGGGAATTTGCCCCTAAGGATTCAGGTAGGACCCATAAGGCCAAGTCTGTCTCCAGCTCACTAGGCTGTCTCTTCCCCCGCCTCCATTCTCTGCAACTCTTAAAAGCCTTTCTCCAGAACATAAAAAGAAGAGATTCACTCTCTAATATTTCTGTCAGTTTAAAATTCCTTCTACATTTTTTGACTTATAAAGGTCAACTTATCGGAAAAATAAAGTGCAAAGTTTGTATAGTTGCTTTTAAATAGATGTTGAAAGGCAAGAAATATAACCTCAAGTGGCACAGACCCATGAGAAATAATTTGCTATTTTGCTATACAGTATAAGGTCATCAAAAAGAGATACCATTATTATATGAATTGAAGGGAGGGATCACAATTTCAGAATTTCCTCTTCCCTTCAGGTCACTTCTATAACTCCCATCCTGCCCACAATAAATAAAATTTGTTGCATTCAGTTGGGACTTTATAAAGTGCATCATTTTATTTGAATTCTTACAGTATTCCTCTGATATAGGAAAGCAGATCACATTCCTCTCATTGTCTAGATTCAATAAAAAGCAAAATCAAAACAGAGAGGTTAAGTGAGTTGCTCAAGGTCACATGACCGGTAAGAGATAAAAGGGGCCAGAACTAGGATTTTCAGATGTGCAGTCCACTGTTTTTATTTCAAAGAGCTGGCATCTCACATTTGGCCGAAAAGATCTTTTCACAAATCCCACTTCATCCCAGACTGCATATATTAAGGAATGGAATTTCAGAGTCACAAAAAAATTCAGCCCATGAGACCCAGGACACTGACCCCCATGGCCTGCATCAGCTGGCGCCAGTGCCTGTCCCTGAGGGCAGGGCTCTGTAGCGCCGTCACAGCTCTCAGGGAGGTCGCCATGTCCTTCACTGCACCTTCCAGGCCTGTGTAAGCATCCCACATGCGGACTTCCTTGTCTAGTGACCAGATTTCCTAAAGGAAAAGTGAAAAAAAAAAATCAAAGTTTCCCAGGTATAAAAATGCACTTTATGTTTCGCCTGCTTTTAAAGATAAAATGGGGCGGGCCATGGTGGCTCTGTGGCAGAGTTCTCACCTGCCATGCCAGAGACCCAGGTTCGATTCCTGGTGCCTGCCCATGCAAAAAAAAAAAAATGTATTTCCCCATTCCTGGATTAGGAAAGAGAGGCACAGCATTTATATCCCTAGCTGAGGACACAACCAGATAAATGGAAAGGAATACACTCATACAGATAAAACAAACCCACTATGCAAGCCAGTTGGATGCACTGGTGTTTTATTCGAGGGCATAACTGGACGTCCCGTGAGGAAGCCCACGGGACGTTGGGGCAGAGGAGCAGTCAAGTTCACAGGACCTGTGCAGTGCATAGTGCTTCCTGTAGAAAAGTAAGTACAGGGAAAACTGAGACTCTTATCTGAATTAAAAAGATGTCCTCCAAATACACAAACCCTTTGAGGGCTTAGTTCCTTGGAACTCACTATCTCATGGTTTTAAGACTATTGAATAGGGTCCTCAACTTAGCTGGCCATGGAACAACATTGCAATCGTGAATTCAAAAACCCATTATGAAACAGCTGGATCTTAGCACAAAATAAAGGCCAATGCCAAGTGTCCCTTAAAAAAATAAAAGAGCTTCAGCTGAGAATGGGAGTTATGCTGTCACCATGAAGTGAAATAGCTGAAGGGTATAGGAGGTAAGCAGGAAATTATCACAAAAATGAGGTAACCAGCAACCCCATAATATTCAAAAGGAAAGGGGCCTTTTACTTAGGGTCTTTGGGACCAGAGTGATAAGGGAGGAAGAACTGGGGACATTTAGAGTAGCTGAGCAGAGATTTGAAGAGCGGGTCATGGGCAAGAATATACGGGGCTGAGAAGAAAGCAAAAGGTCTTGTCACTTTTTAACTGCCTTTCACTGCTATACGTTTTGGCTCTGCCCCAAAAAAGTTCAAGTCTCTTCAAGACCCATATGACTCTAGAGATTAGATATCAAAGCACTAAATTCAAGAAGCTAAGTTTGGTATGTATTGAGCACTTTGGAATACTGGAATAACCAAAAATAACATAAATATCATAATATCCCATATATTTCCAGAAGTGTCATACTCTTATTAGTTGCTCCAAATTCCAGAACCAAAAGCTTCATTTTCAGATACAAAATGCTTATGGTTGCTAAAAACAGATGTAGGGAGCTCATGATTATAGCTGCTACTCTTAGATTCATTAGCTCTAATGTGCTTTTATCAACTCATTCACAGAAATACAGGCTTGATTTGAAAGGCAACTGGCTGAGAGTGAAAAAAAATACTGTCTCATATCATTCTATATGAAGTAAATAAGGACATGTGCCCAACATACCAGAATATGAGATTAGGGAAGATGGAAGGAGGTGGTGCCGAGAAAGATAAATTGTTGAAACAGACAGTTATGGAACTTGCCTTGGCAAACCTTCTGAGTTCTACATCCATCTGTTCCACATTAATCTGTCTCCACTGGGTTTTAGTCCAATTATCAATGCTTCTCTGAAACCGCACAAGCAGATAAAAGTGTCAACAACATTTGGTGAAAGCAAGTCTTTCACCAAATATATAAACTCATGATACACAGTGACTCCGTCATCCAGTGGGAAGTGAATTATTTAAATATTAACTGCACTTATCAGAGCTTCCCTATCACCAAAACAAAAGCGTTGACAGACATGTCAAATGTAAGGCTAAAACATTATGATGTATTAGTTTCTAGTAACAACAACAGACTCCATACCCATACCACCATTATCTTTTAATACTACTTACTTTGGATAAATTGATAAGTCTACTGGCATTAAATAACAGATTTTTATAATGCTCTATGTAACATAAAATAAGCCTTCAAAGACAATCTTCATCCACTGAAAACAAAGTTCTTATTAACTATATCTTGGCCATAGTCTACATCTTAATACATGCCCATATAGCTTTCAACTAATCTCAAAGATAATTACAAATAATACTTGTGGCCATATGTCTTTTTCTTAGAACTTATTATTACACTTCAGTTTTCAGCTTATTTAACCACATATAAAATAACTTTATTTTTAGTAAGGGCCCATTTATATATGCCACCAGTATAAGCATTGGTGTATACATTTGTTTGAATGTTCAGGTCACCATATATGTGTAATACATATTTATATATTCATTTTTATTTATATTCTGTATAATCTTCAAAAAGGATTTTGAGGCAGTTGACTCATACAAAATCTTACCTTGATCTAAAAACAAAAGCAACTGATACTTAAAGAAGAATCTTCTACTAAAAGAGATATATGGGGTCAAATTCTGAGGGAAAATATTTAATGCTCACATATTTCAAGACATTATAAAATTCAAGGAGAATGACCCATACACGAAAAAATTGCATATTTATACAAAAAAAGAACAAAAAGAAAAATAAAAGCATGTTTTCATAAAGCAGCCATCTTACTCTGACATAATTAATGACATCCCAGAGTCCTTTGAGCAATTTTATTTCTTTACGACACTGTTTCATTGGCTTGTACTCTGGGAGTGCCACTTCAAAAAGACACATCGATTCCTGCATCTGCAATAATTCTTCTTCTAATGTCTCAAGCTCTTGGTTTGCCTAAGGAGAAAACATGCACAGACACCCTTAAGAGTCAATGAGTTGTCAGAGAAGGAAAATACCTACCAACGCCACAAAGCCATGGAGTTATGATATTTCAGCACTTAGAATTAATTTTTCAAAGAAAACAAAGAAATCTGCAGCATAACTACTGGCAAAATGTAGAAGGCTTTGGATTAGCAAACTCACAGCTACTTGAGAAGTGAGAATAGACTGTTAATGAATGCAGAAACATTATCAATACCTTCCATTTAAACATATTTCAGCAGATTTCTACGAATACAATTTTTCTTGATCTTTATTGTACAGCTAAGGACTTTGCTAAGGAGAAAAAGATGGGGATCAATCTATCTACCTACCTATCTGTCCTAGCTATCTAGTTATAGTTTACTTGATAACCTTTTTGATAAGCACCTATTGAAAGGAAAAAAATAAAACAGCTTGCAACCCAAGACAACTTTCCCCAGCCTCCCTCTCCAGCTCTTCTGGGTGCTGCGTCCCGAACTCTCAGCTCTGTGCCCAAGCTGCTCTTTCTTGATTTATCAAGTTGAAACGTTACCTATGGATGACCCACTTTGCAAAAAAAGGATTTTGCTTTATTTTTTTCACTTTACGTTTTCTCCTATCCCTTCTCAACATCTACCAATTATATTATGTTAGTTCTTTTGATTTTTTTTAACCTTAAATACCCATATTTAATCCTTTTGTATCCAATCAACTTTCAACTCTCCATTCCTTATTTTATAAATGGGAATATAAGCACCCTGCTTTAATGTTTACAAGCTATGTATTTATAAACAGGAAACGCAATCATTTGACTTAGTTTTACAAATGTTTCATTATGAAAAATGTCATACACATAAAAGGGAGAGCGTGTATACGCGTGCAGGTTTATATGGGTACCCACTGTCGAGCTTAGGAAGTACAACTTTACCCATAACTCTTAATGCCCTTCTCAATATTATCTCTTTCCTTCCCAGTAAAAATTTAACCACCAAATCAAATTTGTATTCACTATTCCCTTGGCTTTTTTTTTCACATTTTCACTTCATATGTATGTATTATAAAATGCTAGAGTGTTAGAATTTATTTTTTAAATGTATATGAATAGTACTTCAATTATTATTTTGAGTTGTACTCATATTCATAACGATATATGTGAAGTTCATTCATTTCCACTATTATATAATACTAGATTGTATTAATATACCACAATTAATTTATTTATTCTACTTCTGGTGGTCATTTAAGTTTTTCCAATATTTCACTATTAGCATTAGTAATGCTATGAATTTTCACATCCCCAGATGCATACTGTTTATGGAGGGTTTCTGATATCTTTTTTTGGTATGCTGTATGGTGGAGGTCACATTTCATTCTTTTTCCATGTGAATATCCCATGAATACAGCACCTTTTTTGTGGAACGTTTTGTTTTGTTTTTGGAGTGCATGGGCCAGGACTTAAACCTGGGTCTCCTGCATGGCAGACAAGAATTCTACCACTGAACTAACCATGTACCCCTCTGATATCTTTTAATGGATTAAAAATGTTATCTTCTATTCCTAGTATGCTAAGAGTTTTACAATGAAAGCATGCATGTAAATGATATCTAATGATTATGAATGTTGAATATCTAATGACTTTTGTGCATCTCTTGAGATGATCTTATGATACTTTGTTTTAATTAGTTAATGTGATGTAGTATGTAACATGAATTTTTAATGTTAAATCAAACTTGTTTTCATGGCATGAATTCAACTGATTTACAAATTGGTATAATTTGTTTTGTTTAGTGCGTTTATATCTATATATGAGAAAGGCTGCCCGGTAATTTTTCCTTTCTCATATTATACTTTTACCAAAGCTAAACAAGCTTTATAGAATAATTTTATCATTATTCTTCTGTCTACAGAGTACTATGAATGAGATCTGTTATCTCTCAATTTTTTGACATAGTTTGGATAAAATATATATACTTTTCATTTTCCAACTTCTTGTTAATTGTGTTCATTATCTTTTGAATTTCTGTTCTGTCTGTACTATTAAACCCTATTTTATTCCTAAGATTTTTTATTTTGTTTTTTGCTTTTTTTTCTCCTTGATCATTCCATCAGAGATTTGTCAATATAATTACTCTTTGCTGAGAACCAAATTTAGCTTTATCTATCTCTTGCTCCTCAAAGTACATATCTTAGAAGTTATTTTAGTGATGATTTGCTGGTAATAAACATTCAGCTTTTGTTTATCTGAAGAACCTTTATCTCATTCTTATTGAAATATGATTTTATTTGGCAGAATTTTGAAGATATCATCTGCCACCTACTGGCTTCCATTGCTGATAATTATGAAAATCAAATCATCATTCCTAATGAGTGAGCTGCCTTTTCTATCTAGTTGCTTTGAAGAACTTCCTTTTATCTGTGGTATTTTGCAGTTCACTATGATGTGTCTAGGTATTGATTTCTTCATATTTATCCTGTTTGGCATTTGGTGAACTTCTAGAATCTGCTGTTTAATGTTTTAACCAGTTCCAGAAAAGTCTCAGCTATTATTTCTTTGACAAATGTTCTGTTTATTCCTCTTCCAGGAAGTCTGAATTGAAGATGGTACACATCATTCTAAATATTTCTTCCATGTCTCACAATCTCTTTTATGTTTTCCATCTCTTTATGTACCTATATGTTGCATTCTAAGTGATTTCTTCCAAGTTCACTTATTCTCTTTTCAATCTCATCATTTGCAGTTCACTAATTCTCTCTTCAACTTTAGCTCTCAAATCCATTCACTGTGACTATTTTAACCATTATATATTCCATTTCCATAAGTATTAGGCTCTTCTTCAAATTCAGCTAACCATTTTTGACTGTCTCAATTTGCTCATTCTTTTTAATATTACTTTTGTTTCCTTAAATTAATGTCTTCCAATATCTGAGGTTTTAAATGGGCCTATGACTGTGGTTTGCTATCCCTGATTACTCTTACTCATGATAGTGTGTTCACTGACTTATTATTGTGAACTCCAATTCGACTGGATTTAATCTGTAGGAATCCTGAGGAGACTGGACTGAGAAAACTCTCTTCTAGAGAAGATTTGGGTTTGCCTCTGCCAGGTTCTAAGAAGAATTTTAATTTACTAGCCTAGAGATACCCTACCACAGAGGTAGTATAAAATTGAACCATATAGCCCAGTAAGAACAGGCCTATGTTTACAAATTCCCAGAGGATCTTCTTCCCTTTTATTCTCTCCTACTCTGAGAATAATAGCAAGGACTGACAGATAATCTCCCAGGCTCATTTTGCAGGCTGCAGATTTTCCCCAGCCTACTCTTTCACTGAGGGTGTCAACTCTTAAGAGCATCTCACTTCTTGGCAGAAGAGTTAATCACAAAGTCCTAGATTTCTTGCATTTATATTTGCCACTAGAGCAACACAAGTATCTGTGTTAGCTTCTGCTTTCCTTCCTAGTTTCATGTATTCTCCCTGTTTTCTCTTTATTTTCTTGGGAACTGAGCAATACATTGCATGTTTGTGAACATGTATTCAGCTTCTATTTTACAAAAGAAAATTATTCAAAATATTTAGTCAACCATACTCCCCAAACCCAACATCTCTTATTTACTTTTAATTTTATTTTTCCTATTACTCATTCTAATTCTATTAGTAATAGGAATATATACCCAATTATGTTTATTCAAATGTTTACTGTATCTGTGGCTTTGAAACAGCACATAATCCAACTTCTAGGGAATCTCAGTATAAAAGGAGAAATTCACCATATTCTCCCCTTGTTCCTGGAAGGTCAATGATTTTTGTCTTTAGAGGGAGGTGTGTGGAGTATTAGGGCCTGCCATACCAGCCCAGGACAATCACACACACACGTTTCAGGGGGAGCCTAACTAGACAAATATTAAATATGCCTGCAGAAGAAACAGACCAGGGAGATCAGTTCAAGAAAAAGTTAACCCACGTCTACTACATTCAAAGACCCTTCAACACATTCTGTAGGTACAAGGATAAGCATCTCTGACTTTTAAATATGCAACTATATGAAAATGGGAAAATTCAATAAATAACTGTAGTAAATGTTTTCACACAGCACATCGTTTAGTCAAATGAAAATGTCTCCCCACCCACAATCTGTTCAGACCACCTGCAATTCAGACACAATCTTTTAAAAAAGAAAACTCTATTAGCATGTCCTAATCTACTCCCTTTCAAGTAACATATTAAGAGTTAAACTAACCAATTTTCTTCAGCCAAGTGAAAGACAAGACCTTATGCTACAGATGGGTGTTTTTCAAATGGGTTTAAAACAACAAACCTAAATTTGAACCAAGTTTAGAGCGGTGAGTTGTGTCTGTTTGCATGTTTTACAGCAATCTGAGGAATAAAGATTATTTCTAGTATAAAGTAAAAGCAAGAGAAAGTTCACAGAAGTGCAGCTGAAGAAATCAGATTCCCAGCTCCTGAACCCAATCTTCACAAAGTGATTTTATCATTTTGGCTGATAGGTTAAGAAATCCAAAAGAAGCAAAGATACTATTTTTCTAAAAGAAAAAAGTTCAAGACACCATTTTGAGTCTCATGAATCACATTTTCCTCATTCAAGAATTTGGATTATTTGCCCACTGAATTCATTCTATAAGTCAATGATGATGATGATGTAGTTCACGAAAGACCAGGGTAGACTCAATAATATTCGCATCCAGGATTAAGGATGAGCATGGGCTTTTCTTATTATGGTTAAAAGTTACTAGCCTAGTATCACATGGGAAGCAGTATAGTGGTTAAAGTCCTTGAATTTTTTTTTTTAAGAATTTGGGCGTGTGACTCCTAGTTGAATCCTAGTTCATCACTTACTATGTAACTTCCAACATGGTACTTAGTCATACATGCATGCTTCCTTATCTGAAATAGGGAGAATAGTAGTAGCTACTTTGTAGGCCTAAGGTGAAAATTCAAAGAAATAACATAAGTAATATGATTAATGGAGGTCTTGACATATAGGAAGTGCTCAAGAATTAGCAGTAATGGTAGTTGCTCTTTCACTAGGAGGATAACTTTGATGATGCTGGTGGTTTTTGGAAGACATGATTTAATCTACAATATGCCGTACTTGGGGGAAAATTTTTAACATTGGGATTTAAATAGTTGATTCTCAGTTTCTATTACTAATGGCAAAACGAAGGTAAAATAGCAGTATCTCAGTGTCTAAACATTTTTAAAAATAGCTATAACAATACACACAAAATATTTCAGGTCTACTTTACCTTATCAAGCACTGTGTATGGATTTTCTGCATTAAAGCCAAAAGGAACATAGCGTCTGAATCTCTCTCTGAATTCTGTCTGCTTTCCCTGATCAGGACAGAACAAATAGAAAGTGAATCTCAATAAATAGTTTCAATTATCTTTGTAAAAATTTTCCTTTAAAAAAAAACTTAGTAACTAGCTTACATCAAATAAAATACATTTTTTCCTTAGAAGAGCAACTTCTGCATTATGAAGAGGTGAAACTTCATGTCTGACAGTTGCAGCAATCTTTTTGGTAGTTTCCCACCTTTCAGGTAATTCCTGCAAAATCAAAGGTACAAAGCAGTAAATTGCTACAACTCCTAAAACAAATCAACTCCATAGGATTAAAATTCTAATTTCTTTATACCAACTCATGACATCTTCTCTTTCACATAGAAGTTAAGGAATTTATCCAAAAGATTAAAGTGATCAAAAGGCTTAGAGCCAAGGCTGAAGTACTAGTTGACCCACTGATACCTCTGCATTTGTATCTTTCTGGCATATACCATAGTTGTTCTCATCTCAGAACAGATGAAAATCTTTTCAAAATAAACATCACAAATTGGTTTGTCAGTGACAGAATAACATTAAAGCACTCCAGAAACCACTTACTGATCTCTTAACAACTAGAAACTGGAAATGCAAGTGAGCCAGTGATTTAGCAAAGGAAAAAAGATTCTTTGAGTCTAGTGGGACAGGGATGGAAATGTGAATCAATCTCATCCTCCTGCTTTTCCTTTAGCTCCCAAATCTCTGTGTGCACTCTCTCTGGATGGAGAGTTTGAGTGGTTGGGTTAGGTTAGGTTCATTTTAGTTGAATAGGATTTTTGAAGTGAGAAGGGAAGTGCAAGTTCATTCTTATATGATATAGTTTAAAAGAAGAAATAGTTCAGTAGAGATTTAACTCTGGCTCTCCCTCCTACAATGCAAATAGGACAAAATTATTTTTTTTGACGAGCACGTGCATAATTTACTGTATCCAGCATTCCTTGTATCCAGACTAGTAAAGCATTGTTTCTATGGATCATCTCCTAGGACACTGAAATTGCTTTGTCCTACAAACCCACCCATGGTGATAGGACTATCTGCGTAGCTCAAGTGCAAAAATTAAAGTTTCTAAAGGCCGCTTTGTAACTCCTGACAAATGATTGATGAATGACTAAGTAACAGCCAATTAGGAAGAGGACAATTTGCTAAGTACGAATTGCATCTATGACGGAGGAGGTGCTACATCAGTAAAACACATTCTTTGACTTAAATTATTTTATAATCTGGCAGAGATTCTATGTGACAAAATGTGTTAAATTCCATAAGGAGGTCATGTGCTACAGAATCCAAAATATATAGGAGGCGACATGTCAGGAACCCTAAACCAGGCAAGGAACCAGGAGAACTACATTCTAAACCCACTTGTTCTTCCATCTTGTATTTTGACCCTCCACCTCCTTAAGTTTCTGTGTGTTCTCACCTGTACAGGAAGAGTCTCACTTTGGGTTTCCAATTCCATCCCACGGAACCTAACTACCCCATGGAGTTCCTACAGGAGCCAGCCCTGGGAAGCCAGGGAGAAGTCACATTGGGAGCTCATGGCCTTTAAGCCTTTCCAACTGCCAGTAGGTCTGCTGGGACCTGCTTTATAATTGGGGATTCCAAATAAGTTTGCACTTGAGGAAAAAAAGATCAAATTATCTTCAAAATCTCTCTAACTGGTAAGATCCACTCAAGGAGGGAGTAACATTGACTAAGGCTCAGAGGAATGATTAGATTTCAAGAGGCAGAAATTAAAATGAAACTTCCTGAAATCCTTCTGGTAAGGTAAAGCTATCAGAGCAGGGAGGGAAGGGATGTGTGTTTTTATGGAAATTAGATAGTACATAGGAGGATAAGGGCAGTCTGAAGGATTCTGGGCAGGAAAAAGACTTGGTAAGACCTGAAGATTAGAAAATTCAATCTAGCTGCAGAACATATGGGAGATGAGGTGTGAGGGATTTGATGAGCTAAGAAGCAACAAGAACTGGATCAAAATGAATAAAACAGGAGTGGAAAGGAGGGAACTGACTGAAGATACACTGTACCAAGAGACCATTTTGCTGGTGGTAAACTCCCATGGCTTTGAGAAAATAATACTTAAACTTAGTAGGCACAGCCACATCATAGTGTTTTTTTATCGTATAACCAAGCACAGGCAAGCATTTGGAAAATGCTAGAAATGCTAATAAGAATAAAGGAGAGTAAAATTATCTCAAGTTGATTAAATAAAATAAAATTGAGGCACTGTCACCCACCACATGCAACTTGAACTGCCTGTGAACGTTGCTTGTTTTCCTGCCAGACCTTTGTCTCCGAGCTCCTATTATGTAGTTTCCTGACCTGCCTCAATTACTGATATGGTAACATACACATAGCTAAGAGTTGGCCGAATATTTTCAATAGTGCCATAATCTCAGACAGTGAGTCAAACTTTCATAATGCAAATTTTGGAAGCCATAGCTAAGATTCCACTTATTGATTATTTCAGTTATGAATTATTTCTTTTATGCTAGATGTTAGGATCCCTGGACTCAAAGAATACCAAAATCTTTCTAAAAACAAAAAATATTGATAGTGGGTTCTACCGTAACATCTACATTTCGTCCCTCTATCTCCATCTTGTCAACTCACTCCATGTCCAACAGGATTTTCAGCTCTAAGTTCAGCTTTCACTTAAAGAGAATTGAACAATTCACATGAAGAAATGACTCACATGCCTCCTAGTCAAGAGAACACTTAAAAATAAATACAATGTTGCATTTAATTCTCACAAAATAAAATGGGGGTCTAGAAGGACCAAAGAGGAAACAAAGAGGCAATGAGAGGTTAAGTAACTTGCCAAAGCAAGTTGGATGAGATGGACTCCTGCAGTATTTGAAAATAAATCTAAGTCTAGGTTCCAGCTCTGATCACTGATCTAGAACCCCATAAAGTTTTCTGGTTAATGTGTCCACTGATGACATTTGGGAGGTTAGAGTAACCATAGCTTGGAAACTGGTGGATGATGTATAAATATACAAACAATCTACAGAACTTCAGTGTGGGGATAGAAGCCAAGCCTCAACTGTAAGGTCTTGGTACAGGGTTTTAATTTATATTTGAAAAGACTTTGTTGGTCATTCAGCACATAGCAGCCACCAAGTCTCTCCAGAGCATGGAAAGAGGAAGCTGGCATGAAGTTCCGTTTAGGAAACACAGCGATTTCTCCATACAAATCAGGCTTTCTCTAATAACATGTCCATACTACGCTTCTAAAGTCTAGACAACTTCCCAACTGGCAGGCAGTTTGGAATGAAAAAGAACTTTGATGTATTTCAGGTGTGAAAGTAATGATAAAAGTGGCACCCAAAAAAGCAACCTTAAGGTTCTCTACTATCTGAACGCCTTCTAATAAGAAGGCAGTGGAGCACAGCAGTTAAGGACGAGTATTTTGGCAGGAAACACACCTAGATTATAGTGTTAACTGGCTTTACTACTTGCATGACCTTGAGAAAGTTATTCAATTTCTTTAAACTTCAGATTCCTGACCTCTAGAATGGAAACATTAAGGTTTACTCAATAAGTTGTTACGATGATGTTAATAAAAGGATGCATGTAAAGTGTTTGGCTAAAGAGAGCCTAAATATATGGTAATTATTATTATTTCACCTCTACACTTACCTCCAACTGAATATGAACTTGCTCAGGCATCTTCTGGCTGTAGCTTTCCAAAAGTGCAATGGTTTCTTTTAGTGGTTCAAAGAGTTCATCTGTAGCTTTCTGTCGGCTTCTCACAGCCAGAAGATGTCCCATGATGTCAACTAAACCATCATGATCACCTTCACTTAATTCTTTCTGCAGTCCTGTGTCTGTCTCCTTTATAAACTCTTGTAGCTCATTCAGACTATTCAAGATATTTGTGTACATATACGCAAGCACAAACACAAATTCAAGTTATTAAATTTTAGTAGTATGAGACTTCTGATTGAAAATTATTTTCATTAT
Organism: Tamandua tetradactyla; assembly: GCF_023851605.1. NCBI lineage: Eukaryota > Metazoa > Chordata > Mammalia > Pilosa > Myrmecophagidae > Tamandua > Tamandua tetradactyla. The sequence goes on from NC_135327.1 coordinate 102,315,359, forward strand.
GTACCTAATCAAACATTATTTATTATCTCTATTATAAATTGGCAAGTTGAATTCAAGTCTTAAAATATCCCAATTTTAGAAAGCAATAAGGTGCTACAAGTTACAATTCCAAACATCAAAGTGCAAAAGGCTACCTGTCGACGACAAATCTCAAAAGATGCTCCTGAAACACCCAGCTCCATTTCTTTATAATGTTCAGCAAGCTCACTTTGAAAGGCTTCATGTCCACCTTGAACCAACCATCAAACACTCTGAAGTCATCAAACTTGCTCATCTGAATATACAAAGCCTCATAGATGTCAATCTGTAATTGGAAAAGAAAATCCCACTAACTATAACAACGTAAGCAGATATCAATGGCTACAGCAAATGTTCAAGTTTCTCCTTGCCTGTTCCTTGAATTGTTTGATAGTTGGAGGTTGTTCAGGGACTTTTTCATTTGCATGTGCATCCATATCCTCAGATGACAGAGTATGGCCATAAAGGAGAAAATGCTTCATAAACTCAGCTCGGTCATCCACCCAGAGGTAAGCATAAGTCTCCAGTGTACTTCTGAAGTCCAAGACCTTTCTGATGACCTCCGCCACTCTTGTCATTATCTCCTGCCTGGCATCCACCAGGCCCAGCATGGTGTCCATATCATTCTAAATGAGAGGAAAAGCAAGCAGTTACTGAAACCAATCTTGTGTTGTCAGTTACGTGAAACATAACATCCTCCCAGACAACCGATCAAAGGGAGAGTAATTGGCAAAACAAAAATTTATACTGTTTGTTCCAACTTCTCCTTTCCTTGTTCTCCCCACTACAATTTATTTTTGCGTTAATATTAAAGCTAATCACCATTCACACAGAAAATACCTGATAATTTGCTATTTCCAGATGTGATGCTACTCGTTTCATCTGAGCAGACATTCTAAAACTATTGCATAGCATTTCTTCTACCAGATCGTAGAATCCATCACCAGCCTCTTTTTCTAAAGAAGGTTTAAACACAATCTCAGGGGGAATCAGGATCATTTGCGCTTGAAAAAATGGTGCAGGCTTCAATCGTTTCTCTGTATTTATCAGAAAGAAATCCAAGTCATGCAGTATAGCCTGAAAAAAGCCTTCTACCACAGTGTCATCAATGAATTCTACATAAATCTTCCATGTATCCAGAGAAGGATGGGCTTTGAAGAGTTTCCTATTTTCCTAGAAACAGACAAGTATTAATAAATGAGTATAAATAATAGAGCGTAAAATGAAAGTTTTCCATTTAAATGGTCTGTTAAAGAAGGGACTGCGTTTTCGCGAACAACACAGGAACATTCAAATGCCAGGTTGCAGAAACTTGTGCTAGATGGCTAAGCAGGATTTAATGACATTAAGTTTATTTCTGTAATAAAAACAAAAGCAATTCTTTAAAGGAAAAATCAGTATGAAGATTGCTATCCTCAAATACTGGCAGGAAATACATTAGCTACCAGTAATTTCCAGATGCACTGGACCTGGGCTCTAGTTCTTGCTCTGCCCTTCACTGTATGTGGCCTTACACTTTGTCCTCCTGGATCTTTACTGTAAATTAAGTGATTTCCTAAACTGGTCCTTCACAGAATCATGTGTGCAGATAGCTGATGATCACTAAGTCGGAGAAAGGCTGCCTACTCAATGCCACTTGAGACTGGCAGGGCAGCACCCACTATCTTAAAGTTCACTTAACTCGCCTTAGCATAATTGTTTCCAAACCTCATTCAAACATACAGATTTTCGTTTGTTTGTTTGGCAAGCCACCTTCAAACAACATGTGGAATAATAACTCATCTTGGAAACAACGGACTAAGTGAAATCTCAGCTCCCTTTGTGTTCCAACCATCTAGGGTTCTAACTCAAAATTTCTAAAGGGGATTGGTAAAGTTAAAGGGCAGGTAAATGGGACAGGATGAGGCCATATATGAGATGGGATGGGTTAGGGAAGGATGGGAACTGGGAACACATAGTGGGACAGGCCTAAAAATTTTGGATGGGAAACAAGGTTGATTCCAGACAGAATCTGGGTGACAAAGGTTGCATGGTCTACACAGGCCAGAGGACAGATGCTCAAGGCAGAAACCATAACTCAAAGAAAAGGAGACACTAGAATGAAAGCTTTGAGTATTCCCTATAGTAGATATATGACCCAAGACTCAAGGGTGTATCCTTTGTGTAAGAATTAGAACTGTAGAGATGAGTCCAGCTCCTGATAAGGCCCCTAGAGCAGAGATGACAGAGTTCTAGGGCTGTCTTATCCTTGAACAAATTTAAGACCTGTTCCTTTCATGGATGCTGGGTTGCTCACCTCCAGAGTTGAACCATTCACATCTGTGTAGGCTATGTGACCTGTTTCCCAGGAGTTGTGCAGTGCACATGCTGGATGTTTTAGTTTGTTAAAGCTACCAGAATGCAATATACCAGAAATAGGTTGGCTTTTATAAAAGGAATTTATTAAGTTACAAAACTTATAGTTCTAAAACCATAAAAATGTCCAAACCAAGGCATCCAGAGAAAGATAACTAGGAAGGCACATGGCTGACTTCCAATGGTCCTTTGGGTTTCAAACAGCTTCCCCAGCGGTGTTTTCTGCATCTCCAAACATTTGGGTCTCGTGTTGGCTCTGAAGCTTTTTCCAAAATGGTTCCCTCTTCAAGGAGTCCAGTAAGCAACCCCACCTTGAATGAGTGGAGACACATCTCCATGGAAACAACTTAATCAAAAAGCTCTCACCCAGAGAAAGATCAAAGGTAATGGTAGAGTTATATCGAGAACGTAGGATTTAACAAATGAATATGATTGCTGAATCATTATATTGTTATTTCTTTTAGTGTCCAGTATCTTAGGGCAGCTAGAAGCAAAAATCTAAATTGTGGAATTGTAACCCATATCAAACTCTGAAATCTGTTCTACAACTAATTGTTGCAATGTGCTTTGAAATTTACTGCTTTCTTGTATATATGTTATTTTTCACAAAACAGAAAAAAAAGTTGATTGTGATGATAAAGGCAGAACTACATGATGATATTGTGAAACACTGATTGTACACTTTGGATGACTACGTGATATGTGAATACATAATACATATCAAAAATAAATTAAAAAAAAAAAAGCTCAGCCTCTCCAAGAACACCAACTAGTTCCATCCCTCATCCCATATTATTGACACCCTTTTCCAATATGAAAAAGTTAGAATGGGGCATAGCCCAAACACCCCTAAAGAGTGGGAGAAAGATCAAAGGTGATGGTATAGTTAAACAGAGAAGTTCGGGTTTAACAAATGGGTACTGAATCATTCTATCGATATTTCTTCTAGTCTCCAGTGTCTTGAAGCAGCTAGAAGGGAAAACTTGAAATTGTGGAACTATAACCCATACCAAACTCTGAATTCTATGCCCACTTGCTACAATGTACTTTGCAATTTATTGCTTTTTTGTATATATGTTGTATTTCCCAATAATAATAAAAAATGTTTTTTAAAAAAGATTCCATCCAACAGTATTGATCAGGATTAAAGAATATGGTTTATCTGGGGTACACAGCAGTGTCAAACTGGCACAGTGGGTGACTGTACACAGCAGGCCTCGCTCCTTTGTAGGAAGGAGAAGTATAGATCGTAGAGCTGGAAAAATCCTTCAAGTCCATCTCATCCAGTCTTCTCATTTTAAAGCTATGAAAACAAAGACCTAAAACACTTCCATTGTCATACTAGTAGGAAGGTAGCAACTAAGCCAGGATTAGAGAAAGCCCTCCTAACTCCCAAGGGTAGGTTTGCAACGCATTGAACTGATATCTCTGTGGTTGCCTCATTATGGTTTATGCCTTCTCATACCAACAAACCCAATTTATGTCACTGCAGTGGTGTTTTAAGAGATGTGCTTTCAACAAATAAAGGAAAAGAAAAGAGGGCTTTATGACATCAAATATTTTCTCAGGTCCTTACATGATGCTGCCCTTCTCTCTTTTCTCCACCTTAGACTCTAACCCCAGACTACACTGAAACCCTATAAAGCACAGAGGCTGTGGGGTGAGCCACACTCTGCTGCATTCCTACAGTTTTCCCCAAACCACACTCCTCCCTGACATCCTGAGGAACCACGCTCAAAATCATATGCCCATAACCTAAGGGGAAACGCCACCTAAAAGATACAACCTATAAAAACAATTAATGATATAATTTCTATTTTAAACTCTGAAACTCTCCTCAGATCTCATATTATGAATGGTGATTTCAAATCTTTCCTAGTTTTTGACTTAAAGAAAAAGACAAGAGGGTCGATTTATTAGTAGAACTATTTCAACCTTATTTGCTGAGATAACATTGTAAAACCTTGTTTTGCAATGATTTCTAGTGATTATTGTATTGGTAATATTTTCAGTACACTTTTAAATCAGGATTCATTAATCTCACTGGTCTAAAATCCTCAGATTAGAGTTTAGGAAGTACTATTTTTTTTTTTATCATCCAAGAAAATGTAACAGAAAAACAAGTTGTCATCCATCGTCTGTCCTCATGAGACAGATTCTAATGTATAAATAACTCCTGAGGTATCCTAAAATTCACAGAATAATTCAGAGCATCCCAGTAAACAAACAGGAATAGTCAATGGTATGACAAAGTTATAGTACTGAAAAAAAAAAAACCCTAATTTCCAGATAATAGACCTTTCTCATGAGTCAGAACACCCCTGAGATCCTTTCAAGGCTACGCAGGACTTCGCCAAAACTACGTCTGTGGTTCTGATTTTGGAAAAAGCATAAGCTGAGAGAGCTAGCATATTCACCAACTCAATCAGAAATCAAAGAAGGCAGAGAACAATATCCCATCCTAGCAAATTCCTATTGATAGAGAAAATTAAAACTTTCTTAGAAATTTCAGACAGCCTTAGAAGTCAACAGAAACTTTGACATCAATGTTATTTTCTGCTTCTCTTCCTCTCCCTCTTTCTCCTCCACACAATATAGCACATTAAGTACACCACACCTTATTTCTTGATAAGAAAAGTTTGTAACTCTTTAAGCACTTTCTTCTCTTGCCTTCCAAGACATCAACCTTCACTAGTTCTCCTCTTACTGTGTTGGTTGCTCCTTCTTTATAACTGCTGGTTCTTCTTCTTCTCCCCAAGTATGAGTCTCATCAATTTAAATTGACTTAGGCTAGAACCACTCGACATATGCACACAGTGCAAATGACACAAGTCAAATGCAAATGAAAAAGTAAACTTTGACCAAAAGTTACTAATTTATTGAATAACCCTAAACCAAAGTTAGTATTAGCATAGGAAAAGCTGCACAGCCTGGTAGAGACGACCACAGCTGTGCCTCTGTCTTCAGTTCTCTGACATGCCACGGGCTTTATGATGTATGGCATTCACTAAGCCTCATGAGCTTCTGTTCGGTCCGCTAGAAAGCAGGCGGCGGCGCTGACTGGTGCCAGCTGAATGTGTCCTCACCAACCTCAAGCGGGACCTCAGAACTGCCTCAGAACTGCCCTGGAACCATACTTCCTGCCCCTTGTCCATTTACTTTCCTACTCTAGAAAAGGGTGTCACGCTTTCTATGCTCTCTTTAAACCTCTAACACCCTTCCACAGTCTCACTTTCAGCCACTAACATTGCTCCCCTTTTCCTTTAAAAAAAGAAAAAACAAAAAACAGGAACAAAACAGAAAATGACAAGTGCTGGAGAGGATGCGGAGAAAGAGGCACACTTATCCACTGTTGGTGGGAATGTCAAAGGGTGCAACCACTGTGGAAGGCAGTTTGGCGGTTCCTCAAAAAGCTGAATATAGAATTGCCATACGACCCAGCAATACCATTGCTAGGTATCTACTCAAAGGACTTAAGGGCAAAGACACAAACGGACATTTGCACACCAATGTTTATAGCAGCATTATTTACAATTGCAAAGAGATGGAAACAGCCAAAATCTCCATCAACAGAAGAGTGGCTAAACAAACTGTGGTATATACATACGATGGAATATTATGCAGCTTTAAGACAAGATAAACTTATGAACCATGTAATAACATGGATGGACCTAGAGAATATTATGCTGAGTGAATCCAGCCAAAAACTAAAGGACAAATACTGTATGGTCCCACTGATGTGAACGGACATTCGAGAATAAACTTGAAATATGTCATTGGTAACAGAGTTCAGCAGGAGTTAGAAACAGGGTAAGACAATGGGTAATTGAAGCTGAAGGGATACAGACTGTGCAACAGGACTAGATACAAAAACTCAAAAATGGACAGCACAATAATACCTAATTGTAAAGTAATCATGTTAAAACACTGAATGAAGCTGCATCTGAGCTATAGGTTTTTGTTTTGTTTTGTTTTGATTTTACTATTATTACTTTTATTTTTTTCTCTATATTAACATTCTATATCTTTTTCGGTTATGTTGCTAGTTCTTCTAAACCAATGCAAATGTACTAAGAAATGATGATCATGCATCTATGTGATGATGTTAAGAATTAATGATTGCATGTGTAGAATGGTATGATCTCTAAATGTTGGGTTAATTTCTTTTTTTCCGTTAATTAAAAAAAAAAAAGAAAAAAGAGAAGGGATAATTGGAGATGAAGGGATACAGACTGTACAACGGGACTGGATATAAAAACTCAGAAATGGACAGCACAATACTACCCAATTGTAATGCAATTATGTTAAAACACTGAATGAAGCTGCATGTGAGGTATAGGTTTTTTGTTTTTGTTTTTTTTTCTTTCTATTATTGTTTTAATTCTTATTCTGTTGTCTTTTTATTTCTTTTTCTAAATCGATGCAAATGTACTAAGAAATGATGAATATGCAACTATGTGATGTTATTAAGAATTACTGATTGTACATGTAGATTGGAATGATTTCTAATTGTTTTGTTAATTCTTTTTTTAATTAATAAAAAAATAAAATAAAATAAAATAAAATAAAATCAAGGACAAAAAAAAAAAAAAAAAACAGGAACAATGAGAAATCGACTTTCCTGTGCTGCCCTCAGAGATCTGACTGTCAATCCCAGTCCTTAAATTCGGGTCCTAAGTGATTGTGGGCCAGCGTTGCCCTTTCCCTCTTTCAGGAAACCCCTTTACTTGTGTGAGGGTTAGGTTCTGGGGTCAACTTGGTCAAGTGATGAGATTTCAGTCCCGGGTTTTCAGATCACAGGCTCCTCCATCCAATTAGAGGCAGGTAAAAAAAATGAAGTTTTCTTTAGACACAGCCTTTGCTGATAAGGGGCTAAAGATGATCAGAAATGGGCATTAGCATCAAATGAACATATGGAGAAAAAAAGATGTAAAGGAAAAACCTTTGAGTTTAGCAGGTTTACCTCTTATTTTACTTTTTAAAATAAAAATAATAGGACATAGCAACTGGATTTAATTTTTAATTCAGGAAGAACTTTATGTTTGGGAACTGCTGCAGGGAATCCACATGTCCAAGGAGCTGAGCCTAGTGGGCACTCAGGGCAGAGAGGCAGGAGGGCAGAGACCCTCTATGATGGGCAGGTTCTGGTGTCATCTTGTCCAAGTGATAATGCCCAGTTGTCTGGTCAGGCAAGCACTGGCCTGACGGTTGCTGCAAGGATATTTTGTGGTAGGTTGATAAACTGGAAGTCTGGTGTATTAAATCATCAGTCAGTTGGTTGCATCTGTGTCTGATTACATCTGCGATCAACTAAGGCATGTCTAACAACAATGAGATAATCCAATCTGTTGAAGGCTTTTAAGGAAGGAGAGAGACTCACTGCTTCTTCAGTCAGTGAGCCTCTCATGTGGAGTTTGTCCAGACCTTTCATCGGAGCTGCCAGCTTCACAGCCTGCCCTAAGGATTCTGGACTCTTCCATTCCCACAGTTGCATGATACCTTTATAAATCTCATATTTATAGATCTCTCCTGTTGGCTCTGTTTCTCTAGAGGACCCTGACTAATATAGTTGGTTTTCAGGAATCTCTCTCCCTGGATAATCCCCCACCGTATTGGCCTCTTTTTCAGTATCCTGGGCTGGATCCTCCTGTCCTCTCTGACCTTAGGGAGGACTTCAGGGCCACTCCTTGGACCTCTTCTCTATCTACAATTAATCCCATAATCTCATCTAATTACACAGCTTTAAATATCACAGCTATGCTCACAGTTCTAAATTCTCTGTTATTCTTCCAGGCCTCCTCCCCTGAACTCTAGACTCAGATTCACAACAGCCAGCTTAACTCGAAATCTCCCCATGGGCAGGCAACTCCAACATTCCCCAAACCAACTCTAGTTTTTCCCTGTAAGATCTGCTCTGAGGTAGCCTTCCCAGTATCAGTAAAGAGAGACTAGTCTTCTAATTGCTCAGACCAAAAATGCTGGCATCATTCTTGACTTCTCTCTCCTCAGACTCTCCAGTTAGTCCTGTTGGCTCTATCTTCAAATTACAGGTTAAAAAAAAAAAGACTTTTTATCCCTACCACTCTGACACCAGTGATCAGCATTTCTCACCTGGATTATTAAAAAATAACTCCTGGGTGGGCCACGGTGGCTCAGCAGGCAAGAATGCTTGCCTGCCAGGCCAGAGGACCCGGGTTCGATTCCTGGTGCCTGCCCATGTAAAAAAAAATAAAAATAAAAAATAAATAAAATAAATAACTCTTAATGGTCTTCTTTGCCAAACCCCCCACACACACACTTCTGTGGTTTATCCTCAACAGCAAAAGCCTTGAACAGCTTCTGACTGCTTTTTCCCCTCAGAGCAAAAGCCAATATCCTCAGAGTGGCCAATGGATCTCATGTGATATGCCCTCCACCTTTCCCCCTTGCTCACTCTGCTCCAACTATACTGGCTCCCTAAAGGGGCCTTGGACAGGTCATGGGTGCTTCTACTGCAAAGCCTTTGCACTTATCTCCACCCAGAACATCCTTCTAATACCCACATGGCCCATTCTCTCCCTCTTTCAGGCTCTGTACAAATGCTACCTAGTAAAGAGCCTTCCTGACCACCCCACTTAAAATACCAACCCCCAACTTCCTATCCCACCTACTCTGCTTTATTTTTCACCATTGCTTTTATTACAAACTGATATATTATGTGTTTATTTTCTCTTTGCATCTTCCTTTACTAGAATGTAATCTTAGTATTTTCCTGTCCTTTTTTTTTGGTGGTTTTTTTTGGTTTTCTCTCTTAAATTGATAATCCTAAAATAGGGTCTGGTACTGTTCTGTTTTGTTTTTTTTTTTCAAAGGACACACCTTTTTGTTTGTGATACAAATGTTCTTTTGGGTGATGAGAATGAGCAAAGTACTAAGTACTAAAAACAATAGCTAGCTCTTTCTTATTGTTTCAATTAGCTCTAGGGGAGAAGGAAGAGGCTAAATGGGATCTGAACTGTTTCTGTCCATTAACTTCCAGCTTTTTTAATTGGCAGCCTGATGCTTCTTCAGCAGGACTGCCCCAGTGCTGGGGGATGTGGTGACAGTTCAAGATGGAGTTGGCAACATGGAGAATTCAACATGGTCGTGCAGCTCGGTCTGATGTCCCTGTATGTTCTCTAAAATTCCATATATGGAATATCCAGTCAGAGCTGAGAGTAAGATCAGGGTGCTGGCCCATCTCTGCTCTACCGCCTCTCTGATTCTGCCTTACAGATCACTGGGGTCTCAAAGGCTTCTGGTTGCCTTCGAGGGAAGGAAGGCTCAAAGCTTCTGAGAGCTGGGGGCGGAGGAACTCTCTCAGCAGCTTGCTGGGCTAACCAGCTTGTATCTTTTGATCTTGAGCCTCTCAAAGTTCACGACAGACATGGGCACCCTCACAGTGTCAGGTCCATTTACCATCACCTCACACCAGTGCTCACCATCACCCCCGCCATGTGATGGACTCTTCCGGTAATTTTAAAGAGAGTCCATCACATGGTACTCTTTTAAGAACTCAAATATTTGTTAAAAGGAGAGTAATTACTGTTGCTTAAGAGATAGTTGAGAGGGTTACATGAGATGATGTAAACAAGGTGCCTGGCACATAATGGTCTTTGGACTAACAGTGGCAGCTATTAATAGCATCCAAAAGAGGACGTAACTATGACAAAGTTACTGTGCCCACCTCAGGCCCTTTTGCTTAATCAAAACGTCTCATATTCTAATCTCTTGCCTTAGGAAGAAGTGCGGTGAAGACTAAAGGAAACCAAAGCAAATTCCTCTCTTTAAAACAGTTAACAAAACTACATGTAAAGCTCTTTCAGGCCTGATAAAAGAGCCCCATGTTAAGGTAATTTAATTTTTTTAATTTAATTTTTTTCTTTTCTCTAAGTTAAATGAAAATGTTTTCTTTAGAGCTTGAGATCTTTAAAGAATTACCTCTACCAAGTCGTGTATCTTGCAGCCATCTTCTTGGATTAACTTGTATTTTTTTGTAAACAAATCTCCCCTGTCCTCGAAAGTAAAGGCAGTGTCCTTCCTATGCTCCCTCCGGGGAAGGCGTGCACCCTCAGCCCAGGCCCGCAGCATCCGCCGGATGGTGCCAAGGTTGCCCTGTGCCTGCTGAGCCCTGTGCTCCAGCTCACGGGCCGCCACTGTCACCCTCTCGATGGAGTCCCAGCAGTCATCCCGCCACGTGAGCGAAGTTGCAGCTTCTTCTAGTTGATCATCAATAGCCTTCAGTTCAGCTTCAATCAGAGGATATTCAACTCCCAGAAGAGTTTGTTTCAGCTTATTATACCCTTGCACCAGAAGTTCAAGACTTCCAACGTACTGAAAGAGGCAAAGACAAATTCCAAGACAAAAAAGTGCAAAATATGTTCAGAAATTTTTCTCTATCCTAAAGACATAGAATTATCATACGTCCATGCGTTACTAAGTGAAATTCAAAATACCTGTATTCAAAATATCCCCTAATAGCTAACACCACAAACCTTTAAAAGAGTGTTTCTTTTTTCAAAGATGGCTAAGGCTGAATCTGGTATGTCAGATTTCTTCAACATTAAAAGGTATTTCACTTCTCTCAACACAGCCACTAGCTATCAAAAGAAAATGAAAAAGTATTACGTACTTTAAAAATATTATTCCATCTTAATACAAATTTAACTTAACATACTTAAATTTTGCCCATTCTTATATTTTAAAATGGTCAATGTAAAGAAGCTTTTGTCTTCTCATATGTTCTTTTAAAGCAAAAATCATACATCCCATAATGTAGTAGGGGTACAAATTATAAAGACATAAATCACTAACTCGGGCCCACCATCAGAGATTTTGACCAAAAGATGCCCATTGGTACAGAGAATGGAATGCCACAGTAGACTTTGTCTTTCACTAGTATCATCATTTCTGTTATAAAGCTCGCTTTGAAAACACAAATTTCTGCCAATACAATTGATATATTAAGGAACAATCTGAACATCCTACAAATTTCACCTTTGCTTATTTTCAATTTCATCAGGAAGAAACACTAGGAGAAAGTAAAAAAACTGCCCCCAACTGAGCCAGGCTTAGGAATATACCAAATGCACATATTTATACCCCTCAAACACCCACAGCCACCTGAGCTCACTGGTGTGTGAGGTGTGTTACACGCCACACCGCCACATCTGTTATTTGTTTCTGTCTGAAGCCAGGTCCCCTTCCTCCCGTCCTTCCACAATAACAACCCTTGCAAACACACTTCCACAAGCAAACTTCATTCTTTGTCAAAGCAAAGTGCCATATTTATTGTAATAGTCACGTATATCGAAACCATTTAGAAAACACAACTGCTTTTATTAGGTTCCTATTTTTTTTTTCAACCATCACTGACAGAGTTTTGAGTTCTACACTCCAACCCTACTTTTTTTCACAATCCTTGTGCTTTTTTTTTGCAGTCTTTCATAGTGCATTGATTTTTAGCAATGTATATGCTACACTGCAGCAAAACTGACTGCAACCCTAACTCCTACGTTCTGAAATACCACCCAACACGCTCGAGGAGATAAGCTAGTTGACTGCTGCTAGAGCTCCACAGGTTAACCAGTGCAAGACACCTTGCATGTTCAAAACGCCTTTAGGCAAAAGCCTATAATTTCTCCCTAAAACATCTCAGAAAGCAAGTTTTTATAAATTGGTTTTATGAAATCAAAAAGGAAAGAGAATCCTCAATTCTCTAAGTCATATATTTATGTATGTGATTTGGGCTGTATAAATGAAATTAAATGATGCTGTCCTTCAACATATTTTAGAGAAAAAGATCAGAATTAAAGTGCAGATAGCAACTATCAAACTCACTGAAGTCAACTTTCCCCCTACTAGGCATATGTTTGCACTGCCAAGAGAGACTCTGGGTAATTGAAAACCAAGCCAGAGGTTTAAGCTACTTCTAGCTTTTTTTGTCAGGGTAACTTACAATTAGATATTATTATATTCTTGGACATATTTATATTAGAAAAATAGAAAATAAAGTTATTTGTGCCATTTATCTAGCTAGCTACCAGATTTGGAGATAAGTTGTTTACAATACTACAACTATACATATTTATTATGTATATATAAACACATATTATATTACATATGAAGACATACATACACATACATATATAATTGCTAATACAGTTTCTGTACTTTCATTAGTATGTAATATAATAAAATTGTGAGAAAATAAAGACATTCAGAAAGTACATGAAATTTTGCTGTTATATGGCTTATTACAGAAACAGAAAAAAGCCTATTCAATAAAGATCTTCTGTATCCTGAATATTATTTAACTGTTAATAATATTATTTTGGCTATTAAAATTTCATTCAAAAATCCTACCTTTGGGTCAAAGTTGACACTCAGAAGTCCATTTATGGCACTGGATTTAATCAAGGGTTGATTCAAACTAAATTCACAAATTTCATCCACAGTACTTTTCCATTCATTGTACATATGATTTTCAAATTGGCATAGTAAAGTTGTCATTTCAACATACTTCTGATAAACTAAGGCATCATCAAGATTTTCAGAGAATCTGTAGGAATATGATTTTTTCTACTATTCTACATATAGATTTGGGCTTTACTGCAATACACAATATAGTATAAAAACCTCTACTATGATAATACAACATAAACAATTAGGAAGAGTAACAGTAAATCCCAGACAATGCTTATGAATTGTCTCTGCTTTTTTTTTTTTTTTTTTTTTTTTTTTTTAAAGGAAAGACAGAGAGAAGGAAGGAAAGACAGAGAAACATTTTTAAACATTTTCTTGTTTTTATTGTATTCTGTTTCTCCGTTTTTGTTACATGGGCTGGGGCCGGGAATCAACCGAGGTCCTCCGGCATAGCAGGCAAGCACTTTGCCCGCTGAGCCACCGCGGCCCGCCCTGTCTCTGCTTTATAAGACAGAGTTAAGAAACAAATCAAACTCTAAAGTTTTTATTGACTGTCCAAAGCAATGAAGTTACCAATTCCTACAGAAGAAGAGAAAGGTAAAAAATGTCTGCAAAAAGAACATCATTTATTGGAGAAAAGAAAAACAGTAACAATGTAAAAATTACAAACATAGTGTAGATGAAAAGGAAAAAATGAAAAGAAAAAAATAAGGACATGAAAATATAGAAACATATGAAATTATAAGTATCCAATTAAAAATTCCCAAAAATTATGAACCTGAGTCCTTTGGAATAAGCCCAACCAATGAAAGGAGTTCGATAAACTAATGATTCTTTAAGTGCTAATATGAACAGCTCCTTGCCCTACATAAAAATTGCCTGAACCATAATATTTTTTCCATGAAATAAGCCTAACTACTTACAGATAATGGAGAGATGCAAAGTTTGACCAAAACATTTGAAGCCGTTCAAGGACCTCTTTGGCCCACTTGATATTTCCTGAGGTAAATGGCATATTCTTATTGAGAATGACCTTCCCATGTGCAATCTGCAAGGAGATATTTAGGTGAAGAGGAAGAAAGGGAACATTGAATCGGCATGCCTTCCAACCTTATAAGCAAGTATTCATTTTAGTACTTCTATAGTAGAACTAGATAAAATGTATGTTATGCAACTTGATCATCAGAAGAGTTTCTAAGCTATTCTTCTTCTATAAGGAATCCAATGAAACAAAAGCATAAAAGGTTTGGTGTCTGTGTCTAATGTTTAGGTATCATTAAATACAGTTCTGATTGACAGCCATTACCCACAAAAGCTCGATCACAGAAGTGTTCAATGTCATCTACCACTTACCTCTTTCATGTGTTCATTATACAAGTGCTTACACGCATCCAATTCTGCATTAAACATGTGCACTAGTGTGCTGGAATGTGGGCTGAAAATTTCCATGACAACTGGTTTCTCTAGAAAATTGCCAAATATGGTCAAAAGCTATAAAAATCAAAGTTAAAGAAGGGTTAAGAACTAAGGATTTTTAATACAAACAACTCAGATCATTATTTCCCCCATTAAAACTCTGGAAATAGAGCAAACATTTAGACCCAAAAGCATCCGGCAATGACTCAAATGTTACACATATTTTTACATCTAATATTGCTATATACCCAATAAACCAAATTCTAGATGTATGTCATTTCCTTCCTCAGCAGTAGGTGAGAGGAGTTAAAATGAGCCATTGTCTGTCAGTAATCCCTGCCCAGAGCTAATACTACTTCCAACTGGGTGCAAGGAAATGTTGTAGAAAATACTTTGTGGGTGTAAGAACACAACAAGACCTCTGCACTCATTACATGTTCTCCCCTACCATGTGTTCATTCTTTAGATATGAGGCTGAAGCTGCAACACCCAGGAAGTCTTTCTTAGTAACAGAGTCAAGGCATGGTAGGCTAAATCCATGCCCACAAAAGGTATGAGGAAGCAGAATATAACTAGGAAGCAGAGGAAACCAACTATAGTAGGACAGAACAAAGCAGAAACATACTGAAATGGCATCGCATTACCTGCAGAGCAGAAGAATAAATGTCCACAAACTCCATTTGCTCAGTCCATGATGCCCCATAGATCTCAAACTAATCTTCACCACCAGTTCTCAGAAAGCTTAGCTATTCTGGGAGCCTAATGTTGGATTCCCACATAAACTCCCCATTTTGCTCACTGCCTGATGCGGATTCTTTTGTGTGCTAACTTCAGAGAGCTCCTCTTCCTTCCAATATAAATAATTTAACTAAATAATCTACTTTTACCTAACAAATGTCTATGTGCCAGGCACTATATTTTAAGGGCACTAAAAAAAAAATGCATAATCACATTCTCCATATGCCGTGTGATGGTTAAGTTCATGTGCCAACTTGGCCAGAAGTTGGGGTCCAGTTCCTTGGTCAAGCAAGCATTGGCCTGATTGTTACTGGGAGGATATTTCATGCATCATTGGTAAGTGAATTGTATCTTTAGCTGATTATATCCACAACCAATGAGGAGCCTGCCTTCAGCAAGGAGGGAAGTCTCATCCAATCAGCTGAAGGCCTTAAGAAGAGAAGCGATGATGTCAGCAGTCAGAGGGGAGAATTTCTATCTCTACCTCAGCCAGCCAGATTCTCCTGAGGAATTCACGGAAAACTTCATCACAATTCCCAATGTTCAGCCTGCCCTAAGGAAGATGGATTTGCCCATCCCCACTGTCATGTGAGCCAATTCCTATAATAAACCTCCCAATATTTATATAATGTGTGCATGTGTATGTATCTCCTGCCTGTGCTGTCTCCCTAGAGAACCCTGGCTAATATATGAGGAAACTGAGGTATGGGGGGAAGGGCCTTGTCCCCAGTCACACAGCTAGGGCCAGAACAGCAATTCGAAACCAGGCATCCGGCTCACATCTGTGCTTTACTCTCGTCAGTCACCAGCCATGGATGGCACCACTTCAAGTTATGTTATTTTGTTATTTCCTTAACCTTTGTAAGCTTTGTAATTCTTTAGTTATTAGACCTGTTCGAGGGATATTTTATTTAAAATGAAAGACATCTCCTAAAATAGCTAAATATATTCAAGGTGGCAGAAAGCCATATACAAGGCTTGTGTCTGGTTAGCAATGTGCCCAAGGAGATTGCTTTGCTCTTTCTCTTACAGAAATAATAGTATTCCTCCCCCCCCCCCCCATTGCGTTCTTTAAAGAACAGTCTGATCGTTAACCTTTTGCAGACATTTCCATAAACTACATTCCCTGGGGAGGGAAAAAAAGCAACATAATGAAAAAATCATACAAACTAATATCTAACCATATTTTAGGGGCCACTTTAGACAATTTTTTTTTTCTTAAAACTTCAATCATAACCACTGGAGAAACTGCTAAATATTTTTAATCTGCTTCATTAAGCTGCTACCTAGCAAAATGTAAATTATTAACTTTCCTCTCACAAGCATTGTTTTGTTGAGTTTAGACTTCATGTTAAGATCCAAAAGTAAACATTGCCTCCTAGACTGAACAAAGAGGTATATCCCGACAACAGTAGGGAAATATGTTTCAAACACTTATCGTATAGACCACAACTGCAAACAAACACCAGAAGCGTCCTGGCTACATCTTATCCAGCCTACCTCATATGCCTGGTAGGATTTAAATCCCAAAGTATAAAAGAAGAAAGGCATATAGAAAACATTCTTTTGGGGGAGGATGCAAAGTCAAGAAACTAACAGTAAGCAAAGGTCCAACTTTGTAAATAGTAAACATCATCATCATTAAACACCACAGATATATAAAATTACCCTCTGGGATGAGAATGAAGGTCATTTGACCCTCCCATTCCCTTAGAGCATTAAGAGCTATTTCATGAAGAGTAAAGATGTCTTTCCTCAGACGAACCACAAAAGATTAAAGTTTGATTCCCATCATATTACTTCTTTCTATCAATATTCATTTGAGATCTGTCAAGTTCACCTTAATTTTCTTCTACTTCTCAGTTTCAGTCTGTAACATGACTTTTCTCACTATGTTGCCACTGCTCAAAATAGTAAATATACTTCTTTTTCCCTTTTCCCTTTTCGAAGATGATTTTATAATCTGCTGCCACCTTAACCTTCATATTGCACAATTTTACTGTATGGTCCATAGGGTCTTCCAGACACTTTTCTCACACACACTTCAGTCTACCTTCATGTAGAAACATTATAAAGTTTTGAGCGTCCTCCATCAGGGTTTTCATTTTGTTTTGTTTTTAATAAATGCAAGCACACCAGGTTTTGTACTAAAGCAGGATAACGTTTAATTCTAGCTTCCTTCCTGGTCACATCGTTCCCAAAAGTAGGCATTTTGTGATCTTCAAATAATTTTCCTTGGGACCAGTAAATGGTTGAAATCATGTTTCCCCCAAAACACAACCCCGTGGTGTTTCCTCTGCCACTTCGCCTCTAGGACTGCCCACACTGGCTGTCATTTCAACCCCACGCTGCCTGTCCGGCCACCTGAACTTCAAGCAGGTTTTAAGTTCCTGCTTTACAGGAGGCACTGCACAAGGCAATTAAGTACAACTATGAAGAAGATGACGTCCTGCTCTTGCAGAGCTTGAGGTCAGGATCTCATGCTTTTCAATAGATAAGGTACAAATGCAGGAAAGTTAGAGACAAATACATGACAATTAGGTAAGAGGAAAACTTCATTTGGAAATAATTAAACATATTATAATTAAATACATATTAACGGTTATTCTCAGTGTCATCTAAGAAGGCTCTTTAAGTAGAAGTAGAAAGACCTGCATGTAAAAAGGCAGTGGCCTCTGTAATTGAGATTTCATTCTCCATTCTTTTCTTAGAAAAGCATTAAAGAAAACTAGTTCGAATATTGTTGAATTCTGATATAAAGTCAGGAAAAGAATTTACGATCCACTGCTAAGTTCAAAAGGCTACAAAAGAGGATTGAAATCTATCATTTTTGACAAAGAGAAATATGTGAATATACCTATTCGAAGAAAAATACTGGCAGTATAAAAGGCTAATAGCAAAAAAAATAAAAATAAAAATAAAAGAGGGTACACAGGTAGTTCAGTGGTTAGAATGCCCGTCTTTCATGCAGGAGACCTGGGTTCAATTCCCGGACCATGCACCCCCCCCACCCCACCCCCAAAAAAATCACTAATAGTAATCTAACAGATGGGGTTATAGGTGATTTTATTTCACAACTATATATTTTGTCCCATAACACCATAGTCTCATCAAAGAGTTCATACAAAATCAAAGAAGCATCTGATCCTCATAATTTCTTTCTATTCAAATGATCAGCTGAGGTGAGAACCACGAGCACCTTCACCAGCATCTGACCAGTTTACTCTAATTTGAAGGTTAAAATCACATATATAAATATTTTTTAAGTAAAAATAGTTTAGTTACATTATTTAGCTTTCAAGGAAGGGAAGCTCTCTCACCGGAGCACACAAAAGAGTCCACAAGGGCAGCAAGCAACTATCCTCTGAGGCTGCTGCATTCTCTGCACTTCCCTTTTCCAGCAGGTTATACCCACGGTTACCTAGCTGGGTTTCTTTTGACATTGAAGCCTCAGTTCGTCTTTTGGGGGTCACATAATTACAAACTTACTTGATTTACAATTCTTTCCTTTGATCAGCAAGTTTCACACAGTGTCCCTGCTCCCCAGACAATAAGTTTCCACTTGGGAGAATTTCAAGGTGCTTTTCTTTTATGCAACTCTTAATACACATGTACTGTACTTCATCTGCTCTAAAACAAACACTCCCTCATATTCCAAGATCTCTGAACTTGGAATGAGTTATACAATCAATGGCATCATAATTATTTGGCAACATATTTCTTTACTGATACTCAAAATAATGACATGCATAAGTAAATCAATTGTGCCTTTTACCTGATGAAATACAGATGAAAATAAATTTCTATTTATTTGAGTCAGTCAGAATAAGAAAGAGGGCAGGTGAACCCGACGTGTGTAAACAAAAATAAAGAACATAATTTCCTAAATTAAGAGATGTTTCACTTTCTACTATGGCTAAATATTGAGTTAATATTTCATAGGCCAGGCCAAACATGCGATAAAGGTAATGAGAGCTAAAGCAAGAAAGGATTGATAGTTATATGTCCTAAAAATGACCTTGTCCAAAGTAGGCTTCATTATCCATCAGTGCTACATTTAAAGCTTATTACGGCTGAATTTGAAGGGAATGTGACTAGTTAATACTCGACCTGTTTCAGAAAGGAATGTACTCACCCCTTTCATCTAACAGTATAAATCATTCATGAGTAAAGGTATTTATGATAGATTTTTCCAAACTAACCTTAAATGCAGCTTCCAAACCATTGCAGTTAAAGAAACCTTCACAAAGAATGGTCCCAAGCCTTCTGTCAAAATCCAAAGTTTTGAACTTAAATGTATCATAATTACTTTCAAATTCCTATAATATGCAAAATAAAATAATAGTTTACAGGAAAGAATCCCACATTGAAAACAGCAATGACTTTAGTGTGAAGTAACTTACTTTCTCTCTCCCCTTCCTTCCCTCTCCCTCCCTCCTTCTTCCCTGCACCCAAAGGATTTATGTTTCACAGGAGGTTTCCAGAAAGGGGCAAGAAAGAGCTATACTGGGCTGACCTTCATGTGGCAGCTCCTTAGAGGAGCAATGAATTCCTTAGCAGCTCACATTTCAGAATCCAGAATACTGACTAGTCCCATACAAACTATTAGGGCTATGGTCCGTCTACTCACACATGAGCAATCCATCCTTCTCCTCTCAATCTATATTGAGTATGAATGAAAAAGCAATTTTTCAGGAAAGAAAGCCAGCCTCACTATAACTTTAGTGTACCATAAGTTTAAATAGAAAAATTTTTGCTTCATTTTTTCACGCAGCAGAAAATCTACACAGAAACAGTCGTTAAAGGAGAACTAAAATCCACAAATCTGTAATAAAACATCATTAGTGATACACAGGAAACATAATAATCTTTCATTTTCACGTCTCTTATGAATATGCAGTTAACAGCCCCCAGTCTCCTCCTAATACATAACCACCCACTCCAATAATTAGAAAGAATGAAACAATGAAGGAATAACTATCATTGTCATAGCACTGAAATTCAGTCTTCCTTGAAGGAGTCCCAGAAACTGTGAAACATTCTGGTGCTGTACAGTCAAGCCACCCGTGGCATGCATGCC